>NC_139692.1:35858753-36411253 GCF_964106915.1 Podarcis gaigeae
TTGATCAGAGCTCGCTGCAGGATAGGGAAAAGGACTGTGTGCTCCAAAGGCAGAAAAGTTGCTGTGAAAGATCCCCACCACTCTGAAATGTCATAGCTATTTTCATCCTAAAATGCCTTTATTCACACCAAGGATATCCCCATCCCCACACAATGGAAGGTGTTATCTCACTGCCTAGAATAGCCAGCTTATTCTAACATTGCGTTGGATGTGAATTCCAGCTCTGGAGAAGGTTAGCAGTGGAGAAAGGACAAAGTCCAGGGGGCAGTGGCAGAAATACATTTCCTGCTGTATTGTGGCAATAAAAATGGTCAACCAAGTGTGTGGCAGCTTTGAAAAATCCAGGGCTGCCTCAGTCCAATAAGGGAGAAGTCTGGATGTGCCTGGTAGGCCGTCTCAATAGTTATGTCTGCTGCCTTCAGAATCCCCATTTATCAAGTGGTTTGATTTAGCCGCCTGATAGCTGGGAAACCATGTTGTCCCCTATAGCAGAAGTACTTCTGCCTGGTGTTGGTGGGAAGTGACACATTTTTCCTGGATCGTGTCCAGTAAATTAATGGTGGCTGTAGAGTCCCTGAGAGGAAAAAGCAACAGTGTCTAGAAAGGTCCAGCTGCTACAGAGTGAATAGACTCTTAAGGGGCAGAAAATCCATATCCTCCCTAATTCTAAATTGAAAGAGATCAATACCAGCTTTCAACCAAAGAGTGAGAGCTTGAGGGGAGGAGGAGAAATGGGAAATTGCTTACTTCTTCTCTCTAGCAAGAATGACAGGGATGGATGATCCGCAGTAGCTAAGCTTTCAGCACAGTTTATGCAAGGGGTGGCCAATGTGGTGCCCTCTGGATGTTTGGACTACAACATCCATCGCCCTGCCTGGGGCTGATGGGAGTTGTAGTCCATCAGCATCCGGAGGGGCAGAGATTGCCCATCTCTGGTGGCAAATGCTGAAAGGGTAAGAGTATCTTTCCTGGGAGGGAATAGGGTAAAGGAGGAAGTTGTTGGCATCCGTCTGTCTTGAAGTGACAAGCCTGGGCAGTGTGTATGGAGGTCCTGCGCTGCCCAGACAACAAGACCCCTCTCTCAGCCTCACTGATGTGGTCCAAAGGAAAGCAGAGCAATACCAGCTTGGCTGCAGGAGTTGCCAGAAGGAGGCATACAATGTGCCATCGAACCACCTTAGGGACTCCAGTCTGGATTTGTGTAGGGTTTACTCATTATACTTTTCTACTCTTGAATATATCCTGCAAGATAGTGGAGGTTTAGGATTCAGATTTTAAATATATATATATATTGTTTTAGTTTTTTAAAGTTTTTTTATTCAAAATTAAAACAAGACATATTATCCAAAAACATATCATCCTTGTCCCCCCCCCATTTATCCTCCCTCCCCCCCACAAACCCCACCCCACCCCCACCCCCCGACTTCCCTCAGTTCCAGTCTTTGGTTTCTCTGAGGCTGCTGTTTTCTGCATATTACAAAGTTGTATAGATCCTCAAACTATTTAGCTGATTATTATCAATAAAAAGTTTGTGAATGTTTATTCAAAACCTGCCAAGGAGTCCAGTTCGCTTTGTTGCATCTTCAGATACTTTGAAAAGGGTTCCCATTCATCCTTAAAGTTATCCTTGTCCTGTAGCTTATATGTCAGTTTTGCCAGTTCTGCATAGTCTGCCATGATTCTTTAGTTGGGGTTTCTTCAGTCTTCCATCCTTGTGCTACCAGAACTCTTGCAGCTGTTGTCGCATACATGAAGATGTTTTTCAGCTTTTTTGGCAGGTCAGATTTCCTTCTCCTAGATGAGCTCCCTTCCCAGGATGATGAGCTCCACCTTATTTCCCTCTACAGCACGTGCAGAAAACGCCTTCTTGACCATTGGACCTGCTATTGGTCTTGCCACTCAATCTGTCCTTAACTCACTGAGGTTTGAGTTCCATCAGCTACCCTCACCTGGTTTAGCTGGCCATTCAAAGCCATTCCTGGGGTTTGGCTGCTGTTGCATGCTGACAGCTTCTAGTAGCCACGGGTGAGAGATGAATGCAGGGTGAGGATCAAAAGGATCCCTATAGCACACAGAGATGAAGTCAAGAAATTCAGTATTCAAGAGATCTCTTGCACAACCAACTCCATTCATCTCCTTCCTATGCACAAGGAAAAAGAAGCTCCTTCCTTAGTGTAATAAGGCAAATGGCCTCATCACACAGAACAGGATGGGAAAGAGGGCTCTTCGTATCTTCTTATGGATGCCTAGGAGCCCCACTTGCCAAGGAACCATCAGAAATGCCCTTTAGCTCCCAATTGTTCCATGTGTGCCTTTACCTGCCCCACACCTGACATCATGTATGGCATTGGGTGTGAATGGCATGGTGGAGATGACATAACTGGGCTCACAGGCAGGTTTTTTTCTTTTTAGCAGGAACCTGGGGGAACTAAGTTCCCTTACCCTTTAAAAATTGAATTATTATTATTGTTGTTTGGGGGTGGGTGGGACTGGAACAGATGCTCACCCAATGCCTGAGCCAAAAATCCACCTATATCTGCAATCAATAAAGTTGTGGCCATTTCTAATCCAGATGATTGTCTGCTTGAGTTTATTTATCAAACCTATCCATTCTTAAGGAAATCAGCCCTGAGTGCTCACTGGAAGGACAGATCCTGAAGCTGAGGCTCCAATACTTTGGCCACCTCATGAGAAGAAAAGACTCCCTGGAAAAGACCCTGATGCTGGGAAAGATTGAGGGCACAAGGAGAAGGGGATGACAGAGAATGAGATGGTTGGACAGTGTTCTTGAAGCTACCAACATGAATTTGACCAAACTGTGGGAGGCAGTGGAAGACAGGAGTGCCTGGTGTGCTCTGGTCCATGGGGTCACGAAGAGTCGGACACAACTAAACGACTAAACAACAACAGCAACATTTAGTCACTGAGATGGTGTGTGTGGCATTGCAACTGTGTCTGCAATTAACAAGCAAGCAAGCAAGCAAACTTTGTGATGAGTTTCCCCACACTTTTCCAGAAAAAAGCACAGCTCACAGGCTATTATTATTATTATTAACTGAATTTATATACTGTCCTATACCTGGAGGTCTCAGGGCAGTTCACAGGCTAGAGGATCCCCAAGTTTGCTCTGCATGTATGATTGTCAACAAACATGTGGTCAGCAGTGAGTGTGATAGAGTGCCCTGTGTGATCAGGTGTAGACTTGTGCACCACAGCCCTGTGACCTCCTCAAACATTATTTAATTGCATGATGGCGTTCTCCCACTACCACCACCTTGGGAGAAATATTAAGGTCCTGTAATAGGGTCTATAACTACATAAGAAATGTAAATAATGGAAGGATGGTAGCAGAAAATGAACCAGTTCCAATCGCTAACAGCAAATGGGCTTCTTATGGCCCTGACCATAAACCTGTATTAAAGCCACAATTCCTTTTTAATGGCTCACAGATTTATGGTGACAAAGGGAAAGATGGGGTCAGAATTGTACAAGTTGCAGATACTGAAATAGCAGTGCTTGTTGCAACTCATACTAATTCTTCTGTTGGATCCTCAGTTAAAAGGGGCAGTTATCTAAGTATTCTATCCCAAAAAGATTCAAGATGTACTAGCTCCCAGTTGACCTACAAAAGGGAGAAGATTAAGCATTAAAACTGGATTTTTCTTTCTTTCATCCTGGCCAAATGCTAAAGACCCTTTGGGGATGGGAAATGCTAGCATCAGCCAAAATTCAGATTAAAAAAAATATTTTAATTGCTCCGAATAAATGCCTCCACATATTATTGAATGTAAAGAAATCAATGGCTTAGATCCAAAGTTCTTCCTGCCTCAGCTTTCTCCAGGGGAGTGACCGATTTTCATCTCCCCATTTCTGCAGTACATTGCGAACTGCCAAAAATGAGATTCAGAGGGTTCCTCCAGAGTGACTTGCTGGGGGTTCAGAGACTGAAGATGGAGTGAGTGATTAATTGATTGATTGATTGATTGACTTCCTTGTATGCTTCTTTTTCACAATGAGCCATGCCCAAATCAATTTACAGCAAACATTCAAAACATCGAAATGCAGAGGATTTGAAATACAGATATCCAAAACGCAGAAAATGTCACTAAATTTAAAAAGTGTCGAAAAACGATGATTTGGCAACCACAAGAATCAATGCAATATTTCAAAGGCAAGCAAGCAAACAAACAAAAAACAATCTAGGCTTAGATGCATAGCTAAACAAGAGTTAACCAGCAATAAAGTTTATGGTACTGGTGTTGCTGCACTCCAAATAACCTGGCTGAAATACAGTTCAGAGGGGAGGGGTAGATGACATATAGATGGCTCCCATGTCTTTACTCCAGAAGAGGCTGACAGCAGCAAAAAAACAAGGGGGGGGGGCAATGATGGAAAGTCTATTTCCCAGCCTTCTGGAAGTACCAACTGCTAGTGCAGGTCTCTTGCTGATGTTGTGCATCTTTTGAATCCAAGTTGTATTATTCATTCCCCACTTCACCTCCCTTTTTTGCATATATTCTGTGCATAAAGCTCTAATTGACAAAGGTTGTAGAAAAACCGGTATTTACAACTGGGTGTTTGCTTTTTTTTTTTTTCCCTAAAGCCATCCTTTATAGAACTGGCTAACCTCTTCGCCTTTCTTCTTTCACTGTCAATTTCATACCAGATAGCAGCTGTTGCAATAAAAAACTTATTGCAGCTCCAACCCGCAGCAAACTTGTTTCTTACAAGGATGATATATTGGAAAATAAATCTTTGGACATGATTAAAAACAAAAGGTTCTAATATATATATATATATATATATATATATATATATATATATATATATATATATTTGCTTTCGTAGATTTTCACGGGTACAGGAATGCAGGTTTTGGTGTCCTCGGGTGTCTTCCCGTGTAAAAGTTGGGGTGTCTAGGCGACGTTTCGACGAGGTCTCACTCGTCATCTTCAGGCTGGTGCTTTCGGCTTCTTGTTACTGGAACAGAGCGGGATCTCAATGTTTGAGTTCCTATAAATACTGTAGAGGGGGTGTGGTGTCTAGCCTCCAATGTTCTGGGCAGAGAGGAAGTTCCCAGGCTAGTGTGCCTTTTCTTCTTTTGTTCCTTAATTACTTGAGAGATACCTTGAGTGATTTCTTGAGTGATATCCTGAGTACCACTTAGGTGGGTCATTAGGTGTGGATTAGTTGCTAAAGTCTTTGTGTCTTGACCTCTTGAACTTTGTGAAGAGTTTTCCTGAGAAGATGGCTGTATTGCACTTAGTTGTGCTTTGGCTTGGCTTCGTGTATAGGGGCGAGCTGTGGTTTTGTGGCTTGTGTCAGCCAGATCTGTGTAGGGATTGCAGGGGGGTGCAGCATCCGGAGGTGCCACCATGGATTGGCTACTGGATGGTGTCAGTAATTCATCTGTGGAGAGGGTCTGGGTTTGGGTCTGGTGTGGTTGATTGGTGTTGGCGTTCTGTGTGCCTCTGGATCTGGTGTCAGTTTTTGTGGGGAGGGCTAATTTCCAGATGTCTGGCAAGCGGGATGTGTCGTCACGCTTGTTCATGTTGTGAGGGTGTTTCTCTATCTCGATGGCTTCCATGATTATTCTCTTGTGGTGATGTTCCGCCCCCTGCAATCCCTACACAGATCTGGCTGACACAAGCCACAAAACCACAGCTCGCCCCTATACACGAAGCCAAGCCAAAGCACAACTAAGTGCAATACAGCCATCTTCTCAGGAAAACTCTTCACAAAGTTCAAGAGGTCAAGACACAAAGACTTTAGCAACTAATCCACACCTAATGACCCACTAATCCACACCTAATGACCCACCTAAGTGGTACTCAGGATATCACTCAAGAAATCACTCAAGGTATCTCTCAAGTAATTAAGGAACAAAAGAAGAAAAGGCACACTAGCCTGGGAACTTCCTCTCTGCCCAGAACATTGGAGGCTAGACACCACACCCCCTCTACAGTATTTATAGGAACTCAAACATTGAGATCCCGCTCTGTTCCAGTAACAAGAAGCCGAAAGCACCAGCCTGAAGATGACGAGTGAGACCTCGTCGAAACGTCGCCTAGACACCCCAACTTTTACACGGGAAGACACCCGAGGACACCAAAACCTGCATATATATATATATATATATATATATATATATATATATATAATATAAAATAAAAGCATTTGCCAATGAACAGTGTACAGCAGAAAGTTTTTGGATTTTTGAAAAAGTTTGATCTCCAGCAGAAGTTTGGACTCCAGAAGAACGGGTTGGGAAATGAAGGCGAGTGGAGCAATAAGGATATGTTCATACTGGGGATGTCAGAAAATTCTGACAAAAACAGAAATGGAATCCAGCAAATGTGACTGGTATTAGCTGTTGCTTTCAGTTCACAAGAGAAACATAACTGATAACATTTCCCCCTGTATTTGCATTGAAATGAAAGAGGTGTAATAATGGAACAACAATGCTACCTGAAATTATGCTAGTTATGTATTTTTGTTACTGTGGACAGTGAGCTGAATAAGGCAGGCTTTGCAATGACAGATTTATGAATAAGCTAAACAAGCTATAGGTGGAATGAAAAACATTGTGCCTGTGACAGAAAAAAATTATGTATACAAAACTAATGTTGTATACAGATGTAAGAAAGACTCTGCAATCTGAATAAAGAAATGATGCATGTACTTTTGCAAACCAATAAAATCTTTAATACATATATTTTTAAAGGAAAATGATGCCTTTTTACATTCCTGGTGAGCACTAAGTTGCCATGATATTAGTGTTTTCCCATCCACTAGGGATGGGAGAGAAGTTCATTTCAAACTGTCTAATTCACACTTCTTGAACTACTATGCAAACCCAAACACAGCCATCCTTAGAAATTTAGACTTCTCCAAATTTTGTGATGAAGTTCTGCAAACAATGTTTACAAACATGCATAAATTAGGGAAAATGGTTAATAATAATAATAATAATAATAATAATAATAATAATTTATATCCCGCCCTCCCCAGCTGAAGCCAGGCTCAGAGCGGCTAATGATCTCTGCTGATCAATTTTACACAACTTTGTCTTATTTCAGTTTCTTTTTCATAGCGATGTTTTCAGTGGCATCACTATGAAAAAGAAACTGAAATAAGACAAAGTTGTCATAATTATAACTTTAGGAGGTTTTTGTTCTTTGTTAAGGCCAGCCTGAGATCTTTACGAAGGGCGTTAGGGCATAAATGCCTACAAACAAAATAAACCAGGCAAGTTTGATTCCCGACGCAATGTTATTCTGCTGCTGTGGACAACTTTCAAAAACTCGCCTTCTGCCCAGTTCTATCTGATTTGCTTCCCATTTGGAGTGTGTGTGGGTAAGCTTATTGACAGCTGAAACACACATATTACAGCACAAGCTGGGCTGCATGTAATAAGATACCTCATAAGCCATCAAGAAACAAACGCAGGTAGGTGAAATGTCAATAAAAAACGAATAAAACAGATCAAAAGAACAGCTGGCTGATATAACTGCAACATTTACCGTTGCCATTACAGTCAACCTGTGAGGCCAAAGGCCTTTATGAATAAAATATATGTTTCCCATGCCAGGAGCTGTTAGGGCCTGAGCAGCCGCCAGGAATGGAGAACCTGTAGTCCTCCAGGTGCTGTTTAATTATAACACTCAGCATCCCTGACTATCAGTGATTGGGATGGGTGGGAGTTGGATTCCAATAATATCTGGACCAGGCATAGGCAAACTGGGCCCTCCAGATGTTTTGGGACTACAACTCCCATGTTCCCTAGCTAACAGGACCAGTGGTCAGGGATGATGGGAATTGTAGTCCCAAAGCATCTGGAGGGCTGAGTCTGCCTATGCCCGATCTGGAGGGTTACAGTCTCCCCTTGCCCAGAATAGGTTTTTCCGTAGTAAGCTCAGCCAGGCCCTGTAGACGCTGCTCAGCCAGGCAGGCCATTGGATCTCTCTGCAAATTGGTGTTTCCTGTCTTAGCTGCAACTTGTTTGAGTGTCATGGGCTCCCTGGGCTTTGGTATGTTTCTGTAGTCCTTGGTTCCAAGGGAATTCTAAAGCACATACATGTATGTTGAAGATCCTAGATTCAATTCTCACCATCTCAGCATCTTCAGGGAGGACAGGGACCTCTTTGAAACCCTGGAGAGTCACTTTAAATCAGTGTAGACAACACTTAGCTAAGGAGGCCAGTTCAGTATGAATCAGCTTCCTAATGTTCCTATGATTCTGACTTCCAGTTAATTTCTCAGTCTTGCTTTTCTTGCTTTCTCATTTGCCCTTTAGTTCTGACTTACTTTTTGGACCTGAATACTGGTTTGTCCTATGGCTCCTAGCTAATCAGTGGGAAGAGTGCTGTTGACTCAGGTCCTGCTTGTGAGTTTCCCATGGGCATCTAGTTGGCCATTATGAGAAAGACTCTCCTCCCTGGAAGAGAGGGGAGTGGTTGTGGGCGGGAGCCCGAGCTCCGCCCCTGGCCGGGGGCCTTAGCCCCCGCCCCTCCTCACCTGGCTGGCGCCCACGCCCACCGGAGGCAGCCAACCAGGTGTCTCCGGGGGGCGTGTTTAGGAGCTTAATGCTGCGGCTCCAGCTCCGCCTCCTCCTCAGTCGTCGTCGTCCCACAGCGAGTCAGTTATGGCCGACCTAGAGGTTTGGGTGACATTTTTGGAACACTACAATGGAGTATCCCTATGGCAGGATGTTCTTAACTTGCCCTCAGATTTTCAGGTCCAATCAGATGCGGCAGGGTCCCTGGGCTTTGGCTTGTATTTCAAGGGCCGATGGTGAGTGCAACGTTGGCCAACGGGGTGGCAGGGCAAGGGCATCACGCGGGATCTCACTTTTCTCGAGTTTTTTCCAATAGTAGTGGCCGTGCATATCTGGACGGAGGAGTTTCGAAATCGCCGGGTGTGCTTCAGAACCGACAACCTGGCAGTGGTGAACATACTGGCGAGACAGTCATCCCGATCTGCGAGGGTCTCCTCCCTTCTGCGGTCGTTTGTTCTCCGGTGCCTTGAGTACAATATAGATTTTCCCCCAGCCAAATTCATACCGGGGGTCAATAATGATATAGACGATGCCTTGTCTCGCTTTCAGATGTCTCGCTTCCGGTCGCTGGCACCAAACCCTTTCCGGAGCACCTATGGAACGTTGGAGACGCAAAGTGATTAAGGGAGTATTAGTGTCTGTCGCACCCTCCACTCTCAGGTCTTATAAGAAGGCCTGGTGCGATTTCTTGGGCTTCAAGTCTGGGACATCTGGGCTTTCGCCTAACGTGCCGCCCACCACTGACGACGTTCTGCAATACCTTTCACACCTCGATGACTTAGGACATGCGCCTAAAACCTTAAAAACACATGTAGCTGCCATTAGCTTCTTCACTAGGGCCACGTTCTCCTCCGATCCATGCAGTGACTTCCTGATCCGCAGAGCTATCGAGGGCTGGGGCAGGTTACAACCCCCTAGGGCCAAGGGCCGTAAGCCAATTTCTTATGGGTTGCTCTCTCAGATACGCAAAAAGCTTAGGTCAACTGTTGGTCCAAGTTTGAGGCCCGCCTCTTTTCCGCTGCATATGCTATCACCTTTTTTGCCGCCCTGAGAGTGGGTGAGGTTGTAGTCGAAGGTGGCGCAAATGGCTTGATGCGTGGCCTCCTTATGGTGCAGCTGTCCAAAACTAGTATGACGGTACGGATACGTCAATACAAACTGATCAGGCCGGTGGGGCGTTCTTCTTAAACTCACAGCGTCTGGGGAGCAGGGCCCATGCCCGGTCAAGGATACTAGGCGGTATCTTTGCCTCAGGCCGCCCGGCCCAGGTCCGCTTCTGGTTCACGTAGATGGGTCACCCTTATTGGGACACCAATTCACAAGGGTACTCCGCAAAGCTATTGATGCTTGCGGTTTAGCTTCCCGGGATTATGCTGCACACTCTTTTAGGATCAGCACTGCCTCAACAGCCGCGCGCTTGGGCCTGCCCGTGGATAAGATTAAGGAAAATGGGCCGATGGAAATCCAATGCTTATAAAGGTTATATCCATTAGTATACGCTCTGCTACGTTGCATCTACTTGCCCGTTTTTCCTTTCCTTTCATTCTCTTGCTGTTTTCAGGAGAAGTGTGTGGATTTGCGGCCACAGTATAGTCCATTGGGCCCGGGTTTGGGCGGCCAGCTGTGGCCTTACCCCTTATCTTGGTTTGCCACCTGGGGTGCGAGTTTCCTGGTTTTCGAGACACGGCATACGGTGGGAAGAGCTTATGCCATTGCTGATAGAGAGAGTAGCCACGTTTGGCCCTCCTGACATCCTTATCATTCACTTGGGAGAGAATGACCTTGCTAATGGGAGAAGCGTGGACTTGTTGTGGAACATAAAAAGAGACTTGGAGGCAATCGCGGCCTTGTGCCCCAAAACAATGGTGTTCTGGTCCTCCTTCTTGAAAAGAATTGTTTGGCGTGGTGCGCAGAGCTGTATGGCCATTGAAAAAACCAGAAAACTCTTGAATCGGGCGGTAGCCCATTGGGTACACTTTATGAATGGCCGAGTCATTTATCATGACTGTATCCAGATCGGCGACCAAGCCATGTACCGGAATGATGGAGTTCATCTAACAGACATTGGGAATGACATCTGGTTGGATAGCGTCATTAGTAGCATTAGGGATTGGTTGCAGCTGTGAGGGTATTGGCGGCGAGCCCCTTTGTGGCTCGGGTGGTGGTTAGGCATTGGATTCATGTGTGTCAAGGACTAGGTGTGGCCATCGCCTATGCTATCTACCGTGGGTTATTCCGTTAAAGGAATCTGGCGGTCGTGTATTCCGTCCGATGCCTGCTTGGCGGGAGGCCATGGCACGACCCTCGGTGACATCAGGGGTGAGCCTATAGTTGGATTAGCATCAACAGGCTCCACCTACTGTTGAATAAACCCACCTCCTATAGTCATCCAATGCCTAAGCCAATACCTTTTCACTGCTGTAATCAATAAAGTTGTGGCCTTTTCTTGCCCGTTAACCTTATATCACGTGCCCTTGTGTGTTTATTTCACATAGCGGGGGTCGGGCCCTCGATCCACAACATGGTACTGGACTGGATGAGTCTTTGGGCTGATCAAGCAGGGCTCTTACTGCATTCTCAATCTGTTCCTGCCCGTGGGAGGAAAATAATCAGAAATGGTGCCATACTTTTTTTAAAAAAATGAATATATCCTAAGCTGACTGTTATAGCCACTGTAAAGGTTGCAACCTCATCAACTGATTGCTCTGTTCATTTGAAGTTTTACCTACCTGTGCTTATGTATTGATTGTTATCTTGTATTTTACCGTTAGCCACCATGTGCACCATCTGATAAAAAGCTATTACATTTCACAAGTAAATAAATGTAATCCCACTGCTATTTCCAAACTTCAGTGAATATGGTTAACTTGGGTACATGCAAGCGTCACTGTTCCATAGTAGAATGGCAGGGGTGGTTGATGGGGTGAAAGTCAAGAAGACCAACTTTAAGTAGATCCACAGCCCATAACAGGTCAAGCCAGCTAATTCTAGTTTTGTCCCCATCCCTTTCCCTTCTGAGTTATAAGGGCAACACTGAGATGGAGGAGGAGGAGGAGGAGAAGAAGAAGAAGAAGAAGAAGAAGCTAACAGCTAGGGCCATGCCTGAAAGTAAGAAGACAGGCAGGTAGGGGCTGGCTGATGGCAGATTGAGATTGGTGGGGTAGTGCTCCATTCACCTAAACGGACCAGCCACCATTAGCCAACTGCAAACAGGAGGTGCTTGGCTGAACTGAGTCAGGACCATGGACAACTCCCAATGGGCCCCATTGGCTGGGGCCATCCTTCCTATTGTAGCTGGTGGGGGCTGGCTGGGGGCAGACTGAAGTTATTGGAGCAGGGCCCCATTCATACTAATGGACCAACCCCAATTTGTAAAGCAAGACTGTTCTAGTCAGTGGATCCCAAACCACCATATTTTAGTTCAAAACCAGAGCATGAGCATGATAGGAACTGTTGGCTCATTCTTAAGAAGTTTATTCTTGATACTTCCCAAAGTGTTACTTCTGCTGTTAAAAAGAGTCTGACAACATTATCCATTCAAAGGCAATTACCACTTCCATTAGGGAAGTGCCGTATTGCATATGTCTTCATCAGAAGTCCCAATCTTGTCTTAATACTCCTCCCCCACACCAGTCACTATTTTTTCATAATTAATTTATCTAAGATAATAAAGTGAATGCTGCAAACTGCATTTTCCCTAGACAGTCCTAATTGCAAGGGGGAAAAGATAGATGCTTTGCAAGATTAATATGGCAGGATAAAATATAGAACATAAAAGGGAGGAAAAAAGTACAAAGAATGCTAAACGCAAGAAATGGAAAGTAGCCAAAAATCAATCCATTCCCTCTAATATGGATAACTCTATCACTAATTTAGAATAAAATTAATTAGGCAGATGCTGGGTTGTCACTTCCTTTACCCTGGTAGTAATTTATATGTTGGAGGCACAAATCAATGAACAGTGTGGGGCTTTATCATTGTTGGCAAAGAAGTGGGAAGTTTGTGTTCCACCACCTCCTTTGGAATTGCTTTGGAGCCACCAGGCTTCGTTAGGTTGTTCATGTGAGACAGGATTGGGAGAACTGTGGCATCCCCGAGGTTGCAGAATGCCAACTTCCAATAGCCCAAGACATCATGGCTAATGGTCAGGGATGGAGGGAGCTATAGTCAACATCTAGGTGTCTGTAGGTTCCCCATCCTGGAACGTTGAGGTGACATATTCAACTGAATTTTGTTTAGAGCAGACCTTTTGAAACCAATGAACATGACAAAGATAGGTCAATTAATTTTAAGTCTTATAGAATTGCAGAGTTGGAAGGGACCCCCCCCCCAAGGGTCATCTAATTCAACCCCCTGCAATGCTGGTCTGCTCCTGTTAAAACTTAGGCATTTTTCAAACACCAGGAAGAACTGTTGGGCAGTGGAACAGTCTCCCACAAGAAGTAGTGGACTTCCCTTGCTTGGAGGTTTTTATGCAGAGGTTGGATGGCCATATGTCATGTATGATCTAGTTGAGTCTTCTGTGTTGAAGGGAATTGGACTAGATGACACTTGGGGTCCCTCCCAACTCTGCAATTCTATGATTCTGTCATTCAAAGCAACATTGATTGCAGCAGGTCGATAACACTGCACATTGCTCTGAAAGAAAACACCAGACACAAAAAATATAAAACCATCCTTGTGGAATCTCTGTCTGGTATATATTAAACTTTATCCCGAACAGATTATAGTAAATCAGAAATGCATTACTGTAATGCTTTTTCCTGGCTTTTTTTTCTTTCTTTCAAAGAAAAGGAAAGCCATAGCAACCTTACTAAAGAGGTTTCTCGGTGGCTCATTAAGAGTGACATTTGCTGAGACAAACTTAATTCCAATGGCTAGAATGGATTGGAATTGGGATGAGCGTCACCACCTCCCTTTTTAGTACGCTATCAGTTCAAATGTCTCTACAGCTCCTGCAGAGGTTTACTCCATAACCTATGCCTCATTTCTTTATTTCTGCCCTCCTAACACAATTTACCTTTGCAACAGTGTTTCCTGAGCTTAAGTTGGGGAGTTTTGGACCTTTTTTCAGCCCAAAGACTACATTATGCTGCCACACAATACCCATTCCACATTTGTAAGAACTCAGTCATTTAGTGTGGCAGCACCTACACTTTGGAACTCCCTGCCTATTGATATCCAGCAGGTATCTTCAGTGTAGTTTTTCAGTGCTGCTAAAAATGTTCTTAGTTTAGGCCAGCCTAGCCAGATGCTTGGGGACGCGGGTGGCGCTGTGGGTTAAACCACAGAGCCTAGGACTTGCCAATCAGAAGGTCGGCAGTTCGAATCCCCACGACGGGGTGAGCTCCCGTTGCTCGGTCCCTGCTCCTGCCCACCTAGCAGTTCGAAAGCATGCCAAAGTGCAGGTAGATAAATAGGTACCACTCTGGCAGGAAGGTAAACGGCGTTTCCGTGCGCTGCTCTGGTTCGCCAGAAGTGGCTTAGTCATGCTGGCCACATGATCCAGAAGCTGTATGCCGGCTCCCTTGGCCAGTAAAACGAGATGAGCGCCGCAACCCCAGAGTCGGTCATGACTGGACCTAATGGTAAGGGGTCCCTTTACCTTTACTTTAGCCAGATGCTTAGAAAAGCTGGTGAGAATTTTCATCTGTTTTAGCATTTAAACTTTTTGTATGTTTTAAACTATTGCGATTTCCCCCTTGAATTTCTTATTTTCATTGGGTTTTTTTAAAAAAACACACACACACACACATACACACTTCGTTTTTGTTTTTACAATCAAGCGGTGTGTACATTTTATGAAGCAAGTAAATGCCCTTCCAGACCACCTTCAAAGAACCACATGCCAGTTCAAAGAACCACATGCCAGATTAAAGCAGGCTGAGCCACAAATGTAATGTTTGTGCAGTAGGCTCTCTCATCTTTTTCCTCCACTCACACAGCAAGAGGTACTGTATTTACTCAAGTCTAATGTGCCATCGAATCTAATGCACACCTCAATTTTCAGAACCTTGAAACCAAAAGAAGTATTTGCTGGCAAATGTTAATGTGTCATCAAATCTAATGCACACCTTAATTTTTGCAACATAATTTGGCCTAAAAAGTTGAGCATTAGACTTTGGTAAATATATTATCCAAGTTCAACAATACCTCCCAGCCAGCAGGGGGCAGTGAGGGGAATCACCTGGGAGAATATTAAGGGCCATATACCTTTAAAATTCCTGTGGCATACTTCTCTTTTTTACATAATATTTTTATTGAATTTCCATTTTATAATATTTAAATACATCCTTAATACACTCTTTACTTTTTTGCTCATACTTCCTTCTCTCCTGCCTCATGGTTTTCATAATTCATCAAATACTTCTCAATTATTTTTAACAGGGAAGATCAAGCTAGTTAACAAATAAATAGCTGAATGTTTATCAGAGTTAAATAATATCAAATAAAACACAAAACATTATGTAGAGGAACTTACAAATGTTACGTTGGTCACCTAGCCATTGACAGGCCAATCCTCCATAAATTTGTCTAATCTTCTTTTAAAGCCATCCAATAAATTGGAATACACAACTCTTTCAGAAACAACTTAAGACATGTGGTGGATTTGACATCCTGAGAGAAGTTCCAGAGATCACTCTTTTCTCTTGGTTGCCTCCCTGTTCTGGTAACTGTGGGTTTGTTATTTAATGCATTGAAGCAGATTTATTGCTCTGATGGTCAAGAAGGCCGACATAGAAGGGAACACCTGATCTCATCTCCTGACCTATGTCAAATTAAGGATTAGTTGAGTGTTTGAGAGGGAGAGAGAGAGAGGGGGAATTAACTCTTCAATGAGATTTTAATTACTAGAAGCACAAAGTGACTGCCTTCACCAATTAAAAAGGAAAGGGCGGGGGGAAAACAGCTTCTCAAAATTGGCTCTGTGCCAGACTACATGGTTTTGGATGCCAGAAACAGCTCTCAAGCAAACAACCCCAAATATACTGCAACCTTTGCACTGTTTTTATGCTGATCTGGTGGTATTATGGTTCAACCTGCTGTCTAAAATGAGTTATAAATCAGGACTGTGCACAGATCACTGTCAGGGTTGGAGTCAGGCATAGGCCAGTGACAAAAACAATAAGTCACTCAGGGCCAGTGCAGTTAAATATTTATTCAAGGAAGCAAACCACAACTCAGGCCTAGTGGTCTCAGCAACTCTTTCTAGGAGGTCTTGCCCATGCTGAACCAGTTGTGGGGACTGAAGGTCCCTACCTTCTCAGTGTCCACTAGGACAGGGCATTTGCGGAGGAAACCGATAGGGCACCTGGGGTGGTGTGCGTACCCTGTGCCCAGGGGCAGGGCCAACCGCCCGTGTGGTGGGGCGAGCCGGAGCAGGGCACTCCGAGGAATCTGCATGCCACCTCCCACTCAGCTGCCCTACAGCTGAGAGGGAGGCAGCAGGCAGACCATTTGGGGCAACGCGTGCCCAAGCCACAGCGTCACTCCCAGGAGAGACATGTGACTCAGGTGTGTTGCACCTGAGCCACACAGCATTTTGTTACCCCCCTCAGTGTTGACAACTGGGGTGGCCTGCCCCCCACTGCACCCCCTTCCTCCACCCCGGGACAGGGTCTTTCCCACACAGTCTCAGGCTTCATTTCTCCCAGAGTGGAACGGAGCTGATTGCAGCAGGAGGTGGAGACTCCCTGGATTCTTCAGCAGCCTGTCTCCACTTTGCCTCTTGCCCTCCCCTCCAGCTTCTGCTTCAGTCTCAGAGTCCAAACTGCTAATGTTTAATTAGGCCTTTGAATTAATAAAATTTGTGAGATGGGGGCATCTGGCTACCCCAGCTCCTGGTGGTAGGTATCTCAGAGTCTACTCAAATCCAAATAGGGAGAGAGAGAGAGAAAAAAAGGGGGGGACAAGGACCACTGAAGAAGTGCTCCAATAGCCACCTTCATTTGGAGATCCCCTTGTAGAGAACTTCAGAGCTTCAAAGGGCCAACCCTCTGGCCAGTCCTCCTCTTTTCCAAAGTCTCCCACCTGGTGCATTTCCTGAACCACTGGACTAGTGATGGGAAGCATATGATGCCCTAGGAGAATTTGCCCGTGAAGGACCAGGCTCTCACTCTACAGGCCCTAGTGGTTCCTCTGGGACCTCCTGTTCATCAGCCTTAGGCACAGTGGTCTTCCTGTCTTTTGGAGTCAGCTCTGAGCCCTGTGCTTGCAGCCTCCAGACCACCACATGGCTTGTGACACCAAATTCAAAGCAATTCCTGGATGATCAGGATGGCTTGACACCGGAGAAGTTCAGAATGAATTGTCTTCACCTATTTTGTCAGCAAGCAAACAGAGCAGGGAGCCAGCTTGTTTCTTCAACCCCTTCTCCATTTGATTGCTTTGATGCTGTTGCTTGGCAACTAAAAAGGGGAAAAATATGTTCTGGTGTCAAGCCTACTGCATGTTATACATATGAACACCCTAGTTTGATGTGCAGCTCAGTACCCTTATTAGGGTTTAATTAGACTGCCTATCAAAACTAACCAACAAAACAAATCACTATTTGGGTTCCTGAGTGGCACAGAGGGCCATTACATTCCCTTGTCAGAGAAGCGAGATGGGGAGAACAAAAATACACTCTCAGTTGTTCATGTGCTCCTACTACTGCTGTTTATGTGCCACGGACAGTTCTTATTTCTTATGATACCCAGGAGGGATGTTTTTCGAGATGCTCTCATAATGAGAAACCTTTTCAGGTCTTAACATAGGAAGCCTTAGACCACTGATCCACGTTGCTCAGTACTGCCCACACTGATGGGCAGCAACCCATCAAGTTCTCACAGGGGAACCTGCAAGTAGGATATGAGCACACCAGTACTTTCACAACCTGCAATTCCCAACGCTTGGGTTTCAGAGGCATTACTGCCTGTGATGGTGGAGGCCACGGTCATTTTGTCATTTTGTCTTGGCTCTAGTTATAAATATGCCTGGGAGAGCACTAGTGAGCATGTCATTACCTAATTTCCTCAAAAGAACATGTCGCCTCAGGTCGAAACTACTAGCAACCAGTGGCGTAGCGTGGGGGGTGCAGGGGGAGCCGGCCGCACCGGGCGCAACATCTGGGGTTAGGGGGCGCAAATCCACAGATTAGGGGGCGCAAATCCACGGATTAGGGGGCACAAATCCACGGGTTAGGGGGCGCAAATTACTTCTTTGCCCCGGGTGCTGACAACCCACGCTACGCCACTGCTAGCAACAAAGGCATTGGCCAAGCTGCAATTCTTGGAAGAAAAAAAACCTTAAATAACCTTCCCGGTCTTTTGCAGAGATTTCTATCACCCTCTGTCCTTATGAATGATACATAAATGCCTCTCAAGGAGGCCATTTCAGCGTAGCTAAGGCACTCAGCTGAGGGTGACTTAGGCCAAACATGTTTTGGTGACATATTTATTTTGAAATAATGATTATTCAAGTAAGCAGCATAAAGGAAATTCGGAAATGAGTGAAACATCAAAGAAATAAGTCATTTTCTTGTTCCTTTTAAGGAACAAGCTCTTTGTAGCTGCGTGTTCTCCTGCTATGTTTGCAATACACATAAATTCTCTTTCCTTTCTTTTATATCACTATGCCTCATTAAAAGGCGCTTATAATCACAAAGACCTCACTTCCAAGGCTATATCCCAACAGAGTTATCTCTCTCTCTCTCTCTCTCTCTCTGGCTCAGTTCAGATGTTATGTTCTGCAGTTTGCAATGCAAGCTATGGTTTGGACATCAGGAGCATGCCAGAGCCTTGTGCACAGTCTTCTTCATGCCCATGTGCAAAGTCTAACCATGTTGACACTATACATTTAAATACCACTTTAAAAAGGCATGGCTTCCCTCAATGAATCCTGGGAACTGTAGTTTGTTAAGGGTGCTGAAAGTTGTTCCTCTTGTAGAGCAAAATTTGCAGAGTGGCTTCTTCCCAATGGAACTCTGGTGATTGTAGCTCTAGAGAGGAATAGGGATATCCTAAGAATCCTCAGTGCCTTAAAAGAGAACATAATGAAAATGATCTATATGTGGTACATGACCCCAGTCAAGCTTGCAAAAATCTACCATTTGCCCAATAATAAATGTTGGAAATGTAATGAGTCTGAAGGTACTTTCTATCACCTTTGGTGGACCTGCCCAAAGATTAAGGCCTTTTGGGAAATGATCTATAATGAAATTAAAAAAGTCCTTAAGTGGACATTTATAAAGAAACTGGAGGCTTTTCTCTTGGGCATGGTCGGCCAGTTGGTGCCAAGGAAGGATAGGATTTTTTTTATGTATGCGACCACAGCAGCAAGGATCCTGTTGGCAAAGTATTGGAAGAGGCAAGAACTACCTACTCTGGAAGAATGGCAGACAAAGGTGATTGACTTTATGGGACTGGCAGAGATGACCGGCAGAATCCGCGACCAGGGGAAAGAGACAGTGGAAGAGGACTGGAAGAAATTTAAAATATATCTTAAAAATTGTTGTAAAATTGAGGACTGACAAGATGTCTAGGGGTAAGAAATAGAGAATTACAGCTGTAAACATTAACATTAAGGAAATTTAAAGGAAACTACTAGAGAAATTGACTGAAGAGTTGCTAAAGAGTTGTAAAACAAGGATGCAGTGAAAGGGAGGTATGGGGAAGTCATGTTTTAAATGTTTTTATATGTTTTTGTTTTGTGTTTTGTTTGTCTTTTTGTTAAAAAAACCAATAAAAATTATTATTAAAAAAAAAGAAACTACAATTCCCAGGATTCTTTGGGGTAGTCATGCCTATTTAAAGTGGCATAATACTGCATTAAGTAAACTGCTTTCGTAAACCACTCTGAGGGTTTTTACAATCAAATGGCATAAAATATCACTTAGTGGTGCAGCAATAAAACTGCTAGAGCATTTGCAAAGCTTAGCAGGGTCCAGTATGGTTTCAGATTGGATGGGGTACCATGTGTTGAAATTTACTGCTTGCAGGGGGTTGGACTAGATGATCCTCAGGGTCCTTTCCAACTCTACATGATGCCATTTAGGAATAAGATATGAATCCATGCAAAAATCAAAATATTTATCCAAGGTTTCTGTTTGTTGTTGTTTGAGTATTTTGTTTGTTTGTTTGTTGTTTGAGTATTTATTTATGTATGCATTAGTTAGCATAATGGGTCAATAGTTGAAACAAGGGCACTTGAAGATCACAGTAGAAGCATAAATCATCTCTTAAGTTTTCAACCACGAACAAGAGTGTAAGGGAGATTGGTTCCCTCTTCAAGGCAGCCATCCCCATCTTGGTGCCATCCAGATACTGAGCTTCAGATCCCATCTGCCCCAGCCATCATAACCAATGGTTCAGGATGATGGGTGGTGAAGTTCAACAATATTTGGAGAGTACCATCAGCACTAGTCATCATGACCAGTGGTCCAGGGTGATGAGGGTTGCAGTTGAACAATATCCCTAAGCCCTCACCCACAAATTCAGAACAATTACTTCTGAGCACATCTGAATGCATTCTGATTAAACACACACACACACGCACACACACACACACACACACACACAAACAAAAAACAGCAACAAGCAAATCAACTCCCAACATGGAGAAAGCTTGCATATTCGAGGAAAGAGTCCAAGCTGAGCCTCCACTCTTTCTTATACACTGTCAGGATTAGCATGTTCCAGAAGCTTAGCTGAAACACATGGAGGTTCGCAAGAATAGGTCATTAGGAAATTCGCATGCAGAGATGTACCCGCAACCTGCAGTCTCGTTGCCTCTGAACAACAGCTGCTGAGTGAAGGCAACAATTCTGAGAGCTGAAAAGGAGGAGAGTTAGATGGTATCAGGAGAAGATGCAGCTGGCAGTCATGTAGGTCTTGGCCTTTGCATGGGTTTTTTCTCCCTAAACCCGGAGATTCCATGTGCTTTGAAAATTTGAATAGGAGGGTTACATTGATTGCATAGGAAATCTCTGGGTTTAGAGGGGAGAAAGAGGATGGACAGTAGTAGTGGGAAGAGAATACTGCTTGGATGAGGGGAGGGAATGAAAGGAGACACAAGGGGTTCACATTAAGCCGAGGGATGGATGTCCCTAATCAGGTTCAGGTTCACAATGCATATGCAGTCTGCTACTAAATTTGAAATCAAGGCTCTGTCTAGTAACTAATGGAAACTAGTCCTCTCCTCAAAGACAGCCAAGCAAGATGGCGGGAATCCCATCCCATCACAAGTTAACTTGCTGGACTTTTTGCTTCTCTGGAAGATTATATATATACTCTTGCTCTTCCATTTTCTTTTTTGCAATCTTTTGAGCAGAGATTGCTGGAATAAAGGATTATTTATGGAGCAATTTGCCAAGAAGATAGTTTCTTGGAATTAAGTTATTTTACATCCTTGACATGCTGCAAAGCATTGGAAAAAAGGAAGGGCGGGGGGAATTAGAACAATGAAAGACATTACAGCACTTGATGTATAGTAGCCAAAGATGGAATAAGTTGCTTAGCAAATTTTGGGTTTTTAGAGCTTTGAAGCATCTGTACCCAAAGTTTCCCAGAAGGCATGCCAAAGTAAATTGTTATGTAGCAGAAATGTCATTCTTTGGGCTGTCTGAGTTAACAAATGCTCTGGTAAGTTGGAATAGGACAGGTGTAATGGAATAGAGTTGTAGGAAATAAGCATGAAAGCATCTGTTAATTTCAGTTTCTCATTTTCTCTGTATTTAATTTCAGTTTTCCATGTTTCTGCAATGGATTGCATTTTTAAAAAACAAACAAACAAATTTGTCAATATATTAGTATGAATTTCTCCAAATAGACACTTTTTTTGTATGCTTAATACAAAAAAAAACATATTTTTGTTCAGGCAATTTCCCCATATCCAATGCATTTTTGGTATGTTATTTTCACTCATGTGTGCACTTCTATGCACACTTTCCCCTAACGTATGATTATTATTTTTGCACGCATTGGTTGGTTGGAGATGTGGATCGCAAATGCTGGAGAAGTGCAAATTTCAAAGAATAGCTGTGTTTTGGTTGCACTAGGAGAGCAGAAATAAAAAGGTGAGACATAACGTATGGGATAAACTAGGGCCATTTTATTAAGTGCAGCTTAAGAACAAAAGAATGATAGAACTCAATTACTGGTACCTCTAAACATCCAAGCTGCTTAAAAGGAACGAGAGCATGGTGTCCTGTTGTAGGGGGCATTTTTACATTGGAGGGAGAGAAACTTTCAATTGAATCATTTGCTACTTTAAACAAAAGGATAGTACATGAGAGATTTAAAGAAAGATATCTCACAACACCTTATCCCCTATGTGTCCAGTCGGTCACTGCAATCTGTGGGAGACCTTCTGCTCCAAGTCCCAAAGATAGCAGGAACCTACTGCACAGTAACTTGGAGCAGTGGTGTAGCATGGGGGTAGGGGGGCATGGTCCTGGATGGAAATTTATGAGGGTACACAACCAGGCACCCCCACAACAGGCTCCCTCATTGAGGCTGGAGGCATGGGAAAGTAAGCTGCACTCAGGCCGGACCTTCAGGTTGGAGGTGGCAGCACTCCCTTCTCATTGTGGCTGGTGAAGGGACATCCACATGCATTCTGCTGCTGGGCCGGCTGAGAGGGAGGGAGAGGGTGCCACTACACCCACCAAAGAGGTAGGGAGGAAGAGGAAGGTGGGAAAGCACTGCCAGAGCCACGTGCATTGCCCAGAGTGCCTCACTGCAAGGACAGGAGGGCAAGATGACACAGCGGCGCTCCTGGCTTCACGTTTTTCTGCCTTATCTCTGCTCCCAGGTTGGGGCCTTGTTTAGACCGCCTTGATTAGACACTGGCTGGCAAAGGGACTGACCACTGCTCAGTTCACCAGGGGGGTGCAACACTTGCCCCACCCCGGGCACCAGCAACCTACGCTATGTCCCTGACCTGGAGCTGGGATTTAAGTTTGGCTGATCTTGCACTGTAGAACTGTCTGCACTTTCCAGAAGCAGCCGAAGACATTTTTGTTCCAATAAGCTTTCTCAACAGGATGAATAGGTCCCTGCCATGGGCGTCTACTTTGTATTGATTTTGAATTTCTCTGCTGTTATTCTCTGTGCTGTTTTTAACTGCTTTTTTATTGCATTTAGTGCATTGCCTTGAGACATGAGTGTGGAAGGTGATCAACAACAACAGCAATCTTGGTAGAGTATTAATAGGCTAAATGCTTAGCTTCCTCATTGGAAACGCAAGGAAGGTGGAGAAAAATATATTCTCTTATCACAAGATGATTAATACAGCAGTATGAAAGTTGCAAAGAAATGTCACATCGACCCAGTTACATTGCTCAATATATATAAGGGTGCTAAGAACATTGGTAGCTAGGATTTCTGTGGCTTTAAGTGAGCCACATTTCAGCTCAGGTGGAGTAGCTTGGGTTACATACAAAACGGATTGCAATGATAAGGCTCAAGTGAAAGAACATTAAAAAAAATAGCCTTATGGGTGAGTCAGACTTTCAGTCGCTGGGGCCCACATACAGACACACAATAATAGCAGATTGCTGGTGCATTTCCAAAAAGCAAAAATGTCAGCAGTTTTTAGTACCTGACTTAACACACTTAATGAAAAACAAAACTGTATTAATTGCCGTGCATGATATAAAACAGGAGGATGGAAGAGCAGTATTTAATAACTGCAGTCCATGGCTATTATCAATCACTTTAACAACTGCGCTATTCTAAAAAAGATATTAGCTTCTCATTATTTACCCAGAGAAACAGATGAGGAACAGTGAAATCTCTTCCCAAGGGAAAAAGTGGGAGCTAACAAGTGTCAAGAATTAATTTTGCAACCAAAGCAACGTCTATCCAGAGGGCAGTATCTGACAAGCATTGTCTGAGACTGGGAAGAGAGATGTACTCCCTTCTGGTTTTCCAGTTTGTGTTATGAAACCATACATACTACTGTAGGCCATATCCTGAAATGCCCCATGTCAATCAGGGACAAATTACAGGGTGAGATGATGTCATGCTACTATGTAGCCAATCAGCTCGGGTTCACCAAGTTGCTTACAAGACACATGGATGTGGTCCCTTCGTCTATGTCACGATAAGCGACTATGGTTGGTGGGGAAGTGCCATATATGTCATAATGGACCAACCTTCACTTGAAGAATATGCAACAGTCACGCTATAAATGAAAAACCGTTAATTCAGGGGAAAGTCCTGCAAAAAAAGAAAATGTGGAGGCTTCACTGATGGACGTATCAAGAAAGCATGCAGAAAGAAATTCTCTGAGTAGGATGCTAATGCATCACTCGGCAAAAGGAAAACAACAGATGTCAACTAATAGCTGTGTCTTGCTCCAATAACATTGACAAATTAGTCTTCTAAATAACCCTTTGTAGAAGCATCTAAGGATGCCGCACAGTTCAGCTTGACAAAAATATCGGTAATTAGACAGCCATTAGCAGTGGCAAACATGTGGCATGCTTTCACCTATCATTGAATTATCAGCCAAGACCAAGAGATGAGAACAGGAGTAGGAAGTGCTTTCTTACTGCTTCTCATAATATGTGAAATGCATGATATTGGGACTTGAAGACCATGTGGAAACCACAGAAGTGACCCAGAAGATTTGTTCAACAGCACAACACAAAGTGTTGGGTTGGGTCTATACCCCATATGGCAGTGGTTCTCAACCTGTGGGTCCCTAGATGTTGTTGAACTACAATTCCCATCACCCCTGGCTAGCAAGGCCAGAGCTCAGGGATGATGGGAGTTGTAGTCCAACAATATCTGGGGACCCACAGGTTGAGAACCGCTGTCATATGGGGAAAATACTCTGTCTGCGCTCACAGGAACTCACAAGTTTTATGTTGGGGGGGGCAGGGAATATATATTATGAACAACTCAGGATTCAAGCATCTAAAATGATTTGGCAGACACTCCTCCATCCATACAGCAAACCCTTGTTCTATATAAGTGCTGGAATAGATTCTTGCATCAACTGCCCACATAAACCTGTACAGGGATGTGACACACATATTGGATGGGAACCACCCTCAACCATTCTTGGACCAAGTAGGATTAACACAGTTGCAGATTGTCACCGGACAGGTTGCCTGGAATGCTCATGAGCTGTCAAGAGGTGGGCGTCAGGTGGGAAGGCTGCAGAGATCTGCTTCCACAGCACACTCCTCACAGGGAACACACTGGGGAAGCAGCAGCAGCAGCAGCAGCAGGACTGAATTCTCCATTCATCCTCAGTTGAGCAGAGGATTCAATGCTGCAGGTGGCTTCTTCCCTAAGAAAGGCAGCCCTCACTAAGACAGCCAGTTCAACTCACACTACATACCACAAAAGTGGGTTGGGTGCCATGACCAGAGAGAAAGACAAGGAACAGATGAGTGGTCTGGTTTTAAAAAACCTCCACCCACCCCTCCCACTGGCAGGAATTGCCAGCTTCTGGAGACATGCCAGTCTTCTAGTTCCACCCAGGACGTGCTCCTGCCCAGACTCTTTTTCAAGCTGGATAGAAGAGTGATCTTCTGAAACAATATGAGGACAATACTGAGCACTGAGTGGTAAGATGGTCATGTTTAAACATCTAAAGGCTTTTCACATGGAAGATGAGGGCAAGTTTCTTTTCTGCTGCCCCAGTGGGTAGGACCCAAACCTATGAATTAAATTACAAGAAAAGAGATTCTGGGTTCATCAACACTTCTGTTTGTCCCATGCCTAGTAAGTCCAAGCGGTTTTCGGCTTGACCCATGCTTTCTAGGCATGTGTCCAAGTGGCTTCTCCCTTGCTCTGCTCATGTCCCTGAGAAAACCTGATCTTTAGCTCTCAATAAGAACAAACAGCCATCTGTGGAAAACTCAGATTGCTGTTTGCTCTGAGCACTAAAGAGCTGTTTCCCCTGGGGGAAGGCAGCAAGACAAGAGGAAGTGTGGATGAGCCCTCTGACTAAACCTTAGGAAGAACTTTCTGACTATAAGAGAAGTTTGACAGTGGAATGCATTACCTTGGAAGGTGGTGGATTCTCCTTCATTTTAGGTTTCTAAAGATTCTTCAGCTGTGATTCCTGCATTGCAAAGGGTTGGAGAGATGGTCCTTGGAGTGTCACCCAGCCGTACAATTCTGTTTCTATGATTCTATAACCACTTAAAGTTAAAGGTAAAGGGTCCCCTGACTATTAGGTTCAGTCGTGAATGACTCTGGGGTTGCGCTTTACTGGCCGAGGGAGCCGGCGTACAGATTCCGGGTCATGTGGCCAGCATGACTAAGCCACTTCTGGCGAACCAGAGCAGCGCACAGAAACGCTGTTTACCTTCCTGCCAGAGTGGTACCTATTTACCTACTTGCACTTTGACATGCTTTCGAACTGCTAGGTTGGCAGGAGCAGGGAGCGAGCAACGGGAGCTCACCCCATCGCGGGGATTCGAACCGCCGACCTTCTGATCGGCAAGTCCTAGGCTCTGTGGTTTAACCCACAGCACCACCCACGTCCCATCCCTTTTTTCCCTTACTGTTCAGTTAAACTGTCACATTTAATGAGTTCTTTTGGTTCTTCTTTTCTTTTATGGCATTGACCTTTGACAGTTACCCCTACAAGTCCATGCTTATTATGCACCCCTGTGGCCAATTTATTCAGAAGAACTGGCTTCAGGCTTCCTTCCCAGCCACCTCTTCTGACCAGAGGAAATTTGACCTTGATCCCAGCTGCTGCCACCATTTTGGGATCTCTTCTTTTGCTGTGGACAATTAGGAATGGTGTGGAGGAAAGAGAGGTTTTTCTCTTGCTCTAAGTAGGGATTAGGGCATGAAATTGATCCAGCTCTTATTTTAAGGCCAAATTTATGAAATTCTCACTTTCTGAAACAATATGAAAACCAAAACACAGTCATCTATCCTGCAAACTTCATGCTTATCTGAATTTTGCAATGCAGTTCATGAAAGAGACAAATTCATGGAAGAAAAGGCGATCTGTGACTGTTGCTATTGTCAAAGGCAGTGTGCTCTGAACACCAGTTCTTGGGAATCACATGTGAAGCCATGGTTGATAAGTCCAATTCCTGCTTTGAAGACTTCCCAAGGTCATCTAGTTGGTCACTATTGAAACAAGAGGATTCGACTAGATAGGTCTTTCGCCTGGTTCTGCAGGACTCTTCTTGTGTTCTTACTATTTGAATAATTTAATTATATAATACCCACTGTATTGTGAGGGGAAAGCCCCTAGAGGGTTAATTTATGTAGGAACAGGAAGCGAAGTAGTCTTTCAGAGTTGTCTGCTTCTACTTTCTCTCCATGTTCCTGCTACGCTTCTGTCATAATCAGCAATGCCTGATAGTAATAAGTAAAACATCCAGTTTAAAGCTTACAGCCATGTCTGCCTTAAATGTGAGCAAAACCCATTCTGCAGTAACACTTATGTCAGAGCACCTTTTTTTAAGGGTAAAAGAATGAAATGAAATTTAAACCTCAGCTGCCTAATGTGCTAAATTCCCAGTGCTAAATTCCCAAAAATTGTTTGAAGTTCATCTCCCCCCCCCCAAAAAAAGAGGCAGAAGTATGCACCCAATTTACATATTTACTTTTGAAAAGTGGTGCCTGTTCTCAGATGGAGGGAATGGAGAAGTGGAAAAATCTCAAAGTCAGAAGCTGGGAAGACATGAGGATAGTTTAATTAAGTGTACTTAGATAAAGGGTAGTGGAATCAACAGAGCATTATTATTAATAATAATCTCCTCACAATTCAACTGTGTGGTTGTTTCGCTCCAGGACCAAAGCCATACCAGTGTGAATCTTTTCCATCCTGCCTCAGTAATCAAGTGGGAGAACTTGTTCCCTCTTTTCATTATTCTGTCCTATATTCATCCTTACTTTTTGCTGACCAAGTATTATGACTCAGGAAAACGAAGGGGGGGGGCATTAAAAACAGTTCTGGGTTTCAGAAAAGGGATGTGGCATGAGAAAAGTAGAGGTGTCAGAAAAGAAGAGAACAAGAGTGGCAAATATCTCACCTCCTAAAATAGGCCAGGAAGCTTGCCTCTTTCAAACTAGACAGCTACTATGGCATCAGGGGTGGCGCTGTGGGTTAAACCACAGAGCCGAGGGCTTGCCGATCAGAACATCGGCGGTTCAAATCCCTGCGACGGGGTGAGCTCCCTTTGCTCGGTCCCTGCTCCTGCCAACCTAGCAGTTTGAAAGCACATCGAGTGCAAGTAGATAAATAGGTACAGCTCAGGCGGGAAGGTAAACAGAGATTCCGTGCACTACTCTGGTTCGCCAAAAGTGGCTTAGTCACGCTGGCCACATGACCCAGAAGCTGTACGCCGGCTCCCTCGGCCAATAAAGCGAGATGAGAGCCGCAACCCCAGAGTTGGCCACGACTGGACCTAATGGTCAGGGGTCCCTTTACCTTTACCTATGGCATCAGGGAAAGTCGAGGTGTTCGATCAGGGCCACATTCACATTCATACATTTGAAGCACTATGATGGATACCACTTTAAACAGTCATGGCTTCCCCCAAAGAATTCTTGGAGCTATAGATTATTAAGTGTGCTGAGAGTTATTTGGACACCCCTATATCCTCTGGTTTGCCAGAAGTGGCTTAGTCATGCTGGCCACATGACCCGGAAGCTGTTTGTGGACAAACACCGGCTCCTTCCGCCAGTAAAGCAAGATGAGCGCTGCAACCCCAGAGTCATCCGCAACTGGACTTAACGGTCAGGGGTCCCTTTACCTTTACCATTCCCAGAGTTCCCTGGGAAGAGGGATTGGATTGATTAATAAACTGCTCAGGGAATTGTAGCTTTGTGAATGGAATGAATAAACAAATAACGTTGTAGCTCTCTGAGGGTAATAGGGGTCTCCTAACAACTCTCAGCACCTTTAAGAAACTACAGTTCCCAGGATTATTTTGGTGGGATGCATTGACTGTTTAAAGTGGTATGGATTGCTCTCTCTAGGGAAATTCACCTGGCACCTTCATTATATATTTTTGGGTGCCAGGCAAAAACATTCATTTTCAACCAGGCCTTTGGTTGATTAATATTCTACAGCAATGGTTCCCAATTAAGGGTCCGGTGACCCCTGGGGGTCTGAGAAACGTACCCAGGGGTTTCCACAGCCCCATCCTTTGCCTTTATTCTGTGAACAACCCTGAGATCTTATGATGAAGGGCAGTATAGGAAACAAACACAAACAAACAAACATCACTTTAAATGTACAGTGGTACCTCGGGTTACATACGCTTCTGGTTACAGAATCCGCTAACCCAGAAATAGTACCTCGGGTTAAGAACTTTGCTTCAGGATGAGAACAGAAATCGTGCGGTGGCAGTGCAGCAGCAACGGGAGGCCCCATTAGCTAAAGTGGTGCTTCAGGTTAAGAACAGTTTCAGGTTAAGAACGGACCTCCGGAACGAATTAAGTACGTAACCAGAGGTACCACTGTACACTTCTAGCCAGGACTCGAACTTACTAAGCAGAAAGCATGGGCAATCAGGAGGAAGATTCAACAGCATGCAGCATCCCCCTGCCTCTATTTGCATTTCAGTGGAGCATTTGGGGGAAGGGGGACACCAAAGACTCAGGGTCCCGCTTTATTTTCTTCCCCTAGTGCTATGCCTTGCCCCCCACACGCAGAGGGTCAACTCTACACCAGTGGCCAACCTTCAATCACATAGCAACCTTATGGATTGTGTAATAGAAGTGGCATAAAAGGGTTGTTCCAAGAATGCTCTCCCAAGAGCGTCTTACCTGGAGCCAACTTTAATGCCCCTTTAGTGCCTGGGAAGAACTTTTTTTGTTTTTCCATGCCCCTTAATATTTTTAACACCACTTCACGTTATTTTCCCATTGCTGATTTTATTCTAGTCTTGTAATGGGTGACAATTATTCTTTAAAAAAGAATAAGCCCGTTGTTATATTAGTAGAACTGGTTGCCAGCAGCTGATTTGTGGTTGAGTTGGATTTTATTGCTGGATTTCATTGCGGAGCTTGTTGCTGGGTTGGTTTTATTGTTGAATTGTCGATTCTGGTTGTGCTTCTATTTTCTGTTTATACCCTTATTGCAAGTCGCATAGGGAATGTTTTTTAATTAGGTGGCCCATAAATGGAAATAATAGCTGTATAATAAATAAATATGTTCATTGTCCATACTACGGAAGAAGCATCTTTTACCTCTGAGTGCAAGTGTAAAGGAAACATGCTGATAAGAGGACTCTTATTTTTTATCTCAACTATAATTGGATCATATTTCAAAAAGCCTGGGTGAGAGAGGACAATTTCTCATTTCCTGGTGTATTAATCATGTCCATTACAAGGGTTAGTGGCATATGGGAGAGTTATCTATCTCAATTTCATTTCTGCTTTCTTTTCTGAACATCCAGTTGACCTTCTTGGGTGAAAAAAGAAACCAATATTGAGTCT
Organism: Podarcis gaigeae; assembly: GCF_964106915.1. NCBI lineage: Eukaryota > Metazoa > Chordata > Lepidosauria > Squamata > Lacertidae > Podarcis > Podarcis gaigeae. Next base: position 35,888,724 of record NC_139692.1, read on the forward strand.
GCTTATTGGGGCTACGTAATGTGTGGCATAATGATGAAAGTTTACACTTTGAGAAAAGCTTTTAATGATTTCACTCGCAAAGAACCTATAGACCTTAGTAGCGTTGTAAATGGCATACACATCATACGGATGAAAGAATTGGTGGAAAATTTTAAGCCAGCCCAGATTACTTCATTATTATTGTTATCACCTCTGAGTTTTATTTAGGCTGCTGTTCTATACCAGGGTGTCCCAGGGAACATAATATCTTCACCTATGGTTTTCCAACCGGTGTCAGAACCCATTGGAGCAATTGGGCCCAAAAGAGGATGTGCTAAGGGAGAACTGAGAAGCAACTTAGACTTTGGGATGCTGAGAATTCTGACAAAAACGGAAAGAGAGTAAAAAAATTGCCAATGTCTGCTTATTCATTTGATGTCTGGAACAGAAATCAAGCCAGAGAGTACAACTGTTGTTCTCAGTCTGCAAATAATATGAAATTGATTACATTTTTCATTTTCATTCATTTTATTTTAATAACTCACAGGCCTCTAAATATAACAAAATCTCAAAGTGCTTCACACAAATTACAATCGTAAAATCACAAGCAAAGAGTCAGGGTACGTAATGTCAGTAAATCCAGTAAAACATTATCCAAAACAATAATACTGAACCCCCCCCCCCAAAAAAAAAATATCCACTGTGTTCTTTTTGCATTGAAATGAGTGGAGTGGAATAATAAAATGACAACATAAATTACATAATTAATTACATAAGTACTGTAGTTTTGGAGACTCTTGAGAGTCCCATGGACTGCAAGAAGATCAAACCTCTCCATTCTAAAGGAAATCAGCCCTGAGTGCTCACTGGAAGGACAGATCCTGAAGCTGAGGCTCCAATACTTTGGCCACCTCATGAGAAGAGAAGACTCCCTGGAAAAGACCCTGATGTTGTGAAAGATTGAGGGCACAAGGAGAAGGGGACAACAGAGGATGAGATGGTTGGACAGTGTTCTCGAAGCTACCAGCATGAGTTTGACCAAACTGCGGGAGGCCATGGAAGACAGGAGGGCCTAGCGTGCTCTGGTCCATGGGGTCATGAAGAGTTGGACATGACTAAACAACAAAACAGCATTCAATACCCTTAACAAACAATGGTTCCCATAGAATACTCTTTTGGGAAACCATGACTGTTTAAAGTGTTATGATACTGCATCCAGTGTATAAAACAGATAGGGCCCAAATTTCATTGAATTAAATGAAACTTGCTCCCAAGTAAGTGTACATACGTCCTCAACTTCCCAGACCTGTGCCCAGGGGGAACTCACTGAAATATCCTGGGAAATCTGGACATATGGCAACCCATATCAGAAGTGAGTTCCCCCTGGGCACAGGTCTGGGAAGTTGAGGACGTATGTACACAACTAAATGACTAAACAACACGTAGTTTTGCCACAGCAGAGAGAGACAAATACTGTAGGTTGTTTTTTGAGGGGTGGAAGTTAAAGTACAGCAGAATGGAAACTAAGGGATCCAAAGGATCAAAGCTGTTGAGGTCCCCTGACATGCTCCCATTCCAGGAAGAAATCTAGACATGCTCAAGAGCATGTCTAAACCTCTAGCACTCTTCTCCCTCCAATTGTTTTATATTTCCCTTTCCACTGTAAACAGTCAAACAAAATATGGACTGTCAGGTTTAGCACTTCTCCCACTCAAGTCACGACACACTGGCAGTTCGACTAGTTGAGGTTTATTATCAACAACAGACTTTCAGCAATCCAAGCTTGCCACAACTCATACCTCACTGTCAGAATCAGTTGACTCAACTGGCTTCTGGCCCCTTCCAAGGCCAGATATACTCCAAGCCCGCCACCGCTTCCTGCTGGTCTTCCTTTGTTCTAATCACTTGCTCCACTTCCTACTTCTTGGAGACTGAGGTGCAGCCAATTCCTTCTCTGTAGTTGAATCCAACCCTCTACTACCACCTGCATCTTGCTCCTTCATCTCTGTGCTGCTGTGAAAACTTACAGGCAGCAATCCAGAGCGAGAAGGGCTTATCTCACTTTCATGGTGTGAATGAACCAAGTTTCTGTTTTCCTCTGCCTCTTTCTCCCCCTCTTCAGAGTCCTCTCTGCCAGCCATGTCTCTGACATGGACAGAAACTCCACGCTCCCTTTCACCCTGTTGGCTTGAACTTAGCAGGGCAGAGAAAGTGGCAGATAGCAGAATGACTGGGCAACTGAGTCAGGCTTGTAATAAGCCTTTCTAAACCTCTGAAGCCCTCAGCCAGTGCTTAACATGGCTGCATGCTAGTGCCAGGCTTGGTAGGTTGCTGGAAGCCTGGATGGTGAGAGGGTCTGGAAATGGAGTCCCATGTGGAACAATGGAAAAAGCTGGGTATGTCTAGCCTAGAGAGGAGAAGGAGAACCTGGGGCAAAACAACAGGATTTGAACTGCCAGCCTTATGATCAATGAGCCCAAGAGGCTCAGTGGTTTCGACCACAGCACCACCCACATCCCTGCTTAAAGTAGTATCATACCACTTTGAAGAGACACATGATGCTCCACACTTTGAAGAGACACATGAAGAGTTGGTCACGAAGAGTTGGACACGACTAAACGACTAAACAATAACAATGATCCTGGGAACTGCCATTTGCAAAGGGTGCTGGAGACCCCATTTCCCCCTCACAGAGCTACAATTCTCAGAGTTCATTGAGTGGGGAGATTGATTATTAAACCACTCTGGTTTACAAGTCTAAAATATAAAAATTGCACACAACTGAAATACACAACATAAGATTTGCATCAAAGCATTAAAACGTCAATAATTTAAACAGGAAATAAAGCAAGACAGTAAAAATGCATAACAATTAAAATGTTGTTGTTTAAAAAAGTTAAAATAATTAGTTCAGAGATATGCTCAGGGGTATGCTTTCCTAAAAAGGAGGCAGGTAGCACTGTGGGTTAAACCACAGAACCTAGGACTTGCCAATCAGAAGGTCGGCGGTTCGAATCCCTGCGACGGGGTGAGCTCCCGTTGTTCGGTCCCAGCTCTTGCCCACCCAGCAGTTCAAAAGCATGACAAAGAGCAAGTAGATAAATAGGTACCGCTCCAGCGGGAAGGTAAATGGCATTTCCGTGTGCTGCTCTTGTTCACCAGAAGCAACTTAGTCATGCTGGCCACATGACCCGGAAGCTGTATGCCGGCTCCCTTGGCCAATAAAGCGAGATGAGCGCCGCAACCCCAGAGTCGGCCACGACTGGACCTAATGGTCAGGGGTCCCTTTAGCTTTTACCTATGCTTTCCTAAACAGGTACAGTGGTACCTCTGGTTACGTACTTAATTCGTTCTGGAGATCAGTTCTTAACCTGAAACTGTTCTTAACCTGACGCACCACTTTAGCTAATGGGACCTCCAGCTGCTGCCACGCCACCGCCGTACAATTTCTGTTCTCATCCTGAAGCAAAGTTCTTAACCTGAAACACTATTTCTGGGTTAGTGGAGTACGTAACCTGAAGCGTATGTAACCTGAAGCATATGTAACCCGAGGTACCACTATATGTGTCTTCAAGAGCTGGCAAAAGGGCAGGAAAGACATTCCACAACACTGGTACTACCAGTGAAAACGGCCACCTCTGTGTTACCACAAGCCAAAAATAATTAACCTGTGGCAAAATATATCATAAACACACCAAAGCACTCATATATTCTGTGAACTGCCCTGAGACCTCTGGGTATAGGGCGGTATATTAATAATAATAATAATAATAATAATAATAATAATAATAATAATATATTCTGTATTGCTTAAATATTTTCATGCACTTACTCTTGAAGTGCTTTGCCCTTTACATTTTAGCTCCCAGTCAGCAAGTCTCATAAACAAACCGAACATATTTTCATCAATGATGTTACTTGGATTGCCCTCGCCTGTTGTTGAGCCAGAAGATAGGGAATGCTCCATTAACCTCTTTGCAGCTTCTACTAAAAAAATAAAAAAAAAATGCTGTGGATTTTCCCTGACCTTTGGCAGCTGGCCTCATTATAACCAGCTTTTGTCAATTCCCCGCACTTCTCACAGCTGCTTAAACCATCCCGTCCTTAAAAAAACAGGGATGATTGACAAATGTGGGAAGAAAAATGTAGAATTCCAGGAAGTAGCTTGCTCACAAATATTTCTGAGAAATATTTGTAAAACCTGAGCATGTATATCACCATAAAACCACTTGGTTAATTGAGACTCACAGAGCAGAAAAACATGGTTAGGATGATGGTGAAGCCAACAGACTGTTGTTTCTTCTTTTTAAAAAAGGAAAGCTGCTGTGTCTGGGCAGATATATGGCCATTAGAAACTCATCCATTAGGGTGAATGGGGTGCCCACACATCACCCCCAGTTTGCCCCCAGGCAACCTCCCCCCATACCTGTCTTCTTACCTACAACCAGGGAAGGAAGTGACCCTGCATTCCAGCTTCTTCTCCTCCTTAGTCTCAATGTCACTGAACTCAGCAGGGAAAAGGAAGATGGGGACAAAACTAGAACTAGTTGGCTCTGGCTGACATTGGCTCTGGCGCCACCTACTGTTGGGCTCCCTGCCTCCTGCCCCACCAGTCCCAAAGGGCACCAGCTTTGTTGGAAAAGGCTTTGTTGGAAAAGATCCCCACAGACTCCTACATACAATTACAGTAGTTCTAGAGTCAAACCAATTTCCATAACTCTCAAGAATCAGAAATGTGCTTGCTTGGTGTCGGTACACCCCTCAAATTAGCTGCACTGTTCAGTTTTGCATTAATCCTTCCCACTGGAAAGGGGCTGTCCAGCTAACATTGCAGGGATCCTGCTAATTTAATTCTGTTCAGATTTCTCTTTTGCTCCATTCATCTCCTGGAGAGTCCTGTATTCAACCTTGGGCTGTCAGCAGGGCAAAATTGCTTCTTGGTGATTATATGTTGCATTGGTAAATTCTTACACTTGGAAATTTAACTCTTGAATGGTTCTTCAATGCTGAGTCCTTTGTTTCATAATTTGTATCAATAATTATGGTGCTGATCACCATGAAGGGGTTCAGTTGATTTTACTGGCGAAGAACAAGGGGCCCCATGAGTTGTTGCCACCCGTCTATCTCAAGAGACAATGGAGTGTGCCTCCAGGGGTGAATTCAAATCACTGGAGAACCACAGCGGCCGCTATGGCTGCAGAGATCAGAAACTCAAAGCTGCTGCCTCCCACATTGTTTTTGCTGCATTAGCTGCACCAAAGTGACCTATATGACCAGTGTATATGGAGGTCCTGGGCTGCCTTTCTCATGAATGAGTATAGCTGCAAGGTTGATGAGCTTCACTTGCCCCTTATTTTCCTCTAAAGCGCCATGAATCCTCCCCATGAGTATGGATGGGGGAGATCACACTTCCTGTCTGTGTCACTCACAACTTGTATTCACCCATTGTCCTGTTTCTGCAATAATATGATTTTTTTTCTTTTTAGGGGGGGAAATCCACTCATTTTTTTCCACATGGAAATGGGTTTAAAACAACAACCATTGAAATATGTATTTTCTCTCAAAATACACATTTTAAAATAAGTCTAATCCCACCCTTCCTCCTGAAGGAACCCAGGAGAGTAAATCTGTTAATGCAATTAAAACATCTTATTAACAACCTTCTAAGAAACATGTTTAAATTCCTAACAAGAACACATCTACTCTCAGCACTATTAAGCCTCACTCCAAGGGTCTAGAGAGCAGGCTTTATGAGGAAAGTTTGAAGGAGCTGGGCATGTTTAGCCTGGAAAACATTTAGAAGACATCTGAAGGCAGCCCTGTATGTTTTTTATATATGCTGTAAACAGCCCAGAGTGGCTGGGGGAACCCAGCCAGATGGGTGGGGTATAAATAATAAAATTATTATTATCATGGAAAAGAGGAGACTGAGAGGAGATATGATAGCCATCTTCAAATATCTCAAGGGCTGACACATGGAAGATGGAGCAAGCTTGTTTTCTCCTGCTCTGGAGGGTTGGATTCAAACCAATAGCTTCAAATTACAAGAAAGGAGATTCCAACTAAACATCAGGGAGAACTTTCTGACAGTAAGAGGTGTTTGACAGTGGTACAGTCTCCCTTGGGCTCTCCTTCCTTGGAGGTTTCTAAGCAGAGGTTGGATAGTCATCTAGGAGAAGGAAAACTCTGGTCCTAAACTTCTACTGCTTTGTAGCTACTCATACACCAACACAAGAGTGGGGAAAAGAGGGCTAAATAAATTCTTCCCTTTGTTTCCATCATCCTCTGGGAATTGGTAGCTAACTTCTTAAGTGGGAAGCCTCCCATCTTTGTGGAGGCTCGCTGAGCACATTAGAAACCTGGCCGAAATGTTCTAAGGCATCTCGTGAGTCTTCACAAGTTCAAGAGGTCCCCGGTTTCAGAATTTGGCTCTTAAATGCCTAGGAAGGTGGCAGGACTGTGAGAAGAGCCTCCCCCAAAGATCTCAGGTGCTGGGCAAGTTCATATAGAAGCAAACGGTCCTTCAAATAGCTTGGACCTAAGCTTGGTTATAGCTCCTAACCAGCACTTTGTGCCTGGAAACAGACTGCTATCCAATGGAGCTGTTGTAACAGGATGTTTTAACTGGTATTCTTTTAGGAATGTTTTTGCATTGTTTTTGCTTTTAAGTAGTTTTCTGCCTTGGGCTCCTTGGGGAGGAAGAGTGAGATATAAATTTAATACACAAATAAACATATAGCACCTTCATTTGGTGCATTAGTGTATGAGCATGTGTTTCAGAACTGTGGTGCTGTAGGAAAGATTATTTCAGCTGATCTATTCTCTCATAGAAGAAGAAAATCAATGGGGGATATTAGATGGAGAAATGGAATGGGCAGAGGGTTAATCCCCTCCTGTTGGCACCATGGCTCTGATTATAATTGGCCTTCCCATCACAGTTTAACCTTCTAAAGACCTGCAGGAGATCCTGTTCAAAGATCTTCTGTTTCATGGCTATTTTAGCCCCGACTTGACCCTTGTTATGATGGAATGTGGAAACCCCACAGAGTGGAAAGCAAATCCAGTATAACAAGGCAATTATTAAAGCTGCATCTTTGAGAATGGTGGTAGATGGGACCTCTGGGTGCCAGTATAAATTGCAGGAGATATTGGCACCTGTATATGGAATACAAATACTCCAGAGGAGAAATCTGACAGCAGGAGCTTGTACTACTGGATTACACTTCCAGCAATTACATTTTGAGACCTAGACTCTTTGTTCTATGATTTAGGTTTCCTCCATCCCTCTCTGTCAAGGGCAATGAAGGGAAGATGTATGCTGACTGTGGGCAGGGAAAACCACGGTCAGATGTGCTCTGCATTTAACTAGTTAGGAGTTAAGATCAACCTGCTTCCATTTTATCCATAACTAACACAGATTAGGATGATCAACCTTCAGCAGGCCTACACAGAAGTAAGCACTTATCATGCTTGATGGTACCAGGGGCACCAGCTCCTGGGGGCCAAGCTCTTTTGGGCCTCCTCAGTATTTTGGGAGTTGGGGCTGCCTTCCCCCACCATGTCCCAAAAGTGCAGAGGAGAAGCATGAAGCAGCTCCAGGGTCTGCCTCTTTTTCCTCCTGCTGCTGTGGAGAAGGAGGGTCAAACCAGCCTCCTGTCGGTGGTGGTACCAGAAGAAGGCAGAAGAGGAGCTGCCAACCATTGAAGCCACATGGCTGCCACTTTCAGCTCCATGCATTGTGTCATGCATGTGAGGTTGCCTCCCCCATCACCCTTGCAAGCTGGTGCCTCTGGGTGATACTAAAGAGAGAAAACTCCTTCAACCCACCATTTTCTGATGGTCACCCTTCCACACCCAATTCAGGAGCGAATCCTCCACTCACCAGCTGGTGTGCAGAGGATTCAGTCTTGCTTGTGTGTGTTTCCTCAGTCCATACTACTTTTTTTTTTTTATTTGCCTTAAGAGAGTCTTTAAACCTCTTTTGTTGACCACCAGCATTACGCTTTCCATTTTTAAGTTCAGAATAGAGTAGTCGCTCACAAGGGTCATAGGAACATGCAAGCTCACTCACCACGACAAGGTGATGATCCACCAAGTGGGCCATGCCCTGTAAGGAACATGTGAAGTGCATCTGACTCTTCTTTCTGCTTGCTGCTCCATCCCCCAACAGCCTCAGAATTCTCCAGGAATCCTGAACCAGCTTGGGGTGGGGGTGGGATCTGGGGTTGTCACCACCCAACTGTCAGTTTGCATTTCTTAGTGCAGAAAGTATTTATCTGATGTGTAGAGATCTTTCATATTCTAATTAATTCAAGAGAAGAAGAAGAAGAGTTTGGATTTGATATCCCGCCTTTCACTCCCTTTCAGGAGTCTCAAAGCGGCTAACAATCTCCTTTCCCTTCCTCCCCCACAACAAACACTCTGTGAGGTGAGTGGGGCTGAGAGACTTCAGAGAAGTGTGACTGGCCCAAGGTCAGCCAGCAGCTGCATGTGGAGGAGCGGAGACTTGAACCCGGTTCCCCAGATTACAAGACTACCGCTCTTAACCACTACACCACACTGGCTCCAGAGGGTTCTGGATGCTGCTCTGTGTGAAAGAAACAAGCAGAACGTGTGTGATGTTTGGGTTATACCTTCAGAGGAGCTGAATACAACTGGTTTAAATTGGTTCTCTTATCTTTTTCTCTCAAGGTCATGCTGACTATAAAATTTGGGCCAGGAGGAGCCTGGGTTTCACTTTCTTTTTCTCTTCCTTCTGGTGTGGTGTTCTGTATATAGTGTTAAGGTTTAGTCTCCTTACAATAACTTATTTGTAAGTTTAAGTTAAGTCTGCTGCAACTGGATTTCTTGTGGACAGTGCCAATCCTGAACATAGCTGTCAACGTTTCCCCCTTTTTTAAGGGAAATTCCCTTATTCAGAATAGGATTCCTTGCAAGAAAAGGGAAAAGTTGACAGCTATGATCCTGAATGTATTGGATTTGTGACCATTATGCTCAGTAAAGCTCTGCTGGATGAAATTTTAATTGCCTCTGGTCTATTTTGAGGGAATCCTGCAACGTGTTTAAGTTTTTACTCTGCTAACTATACATTGGAATCTACTCTGGATCAATATTGAGTAGAATTTCAATGACACCAACTTGGCCAAAGTCCAGATTCCCCTGAATCAGCCCAAATAGTTTCAGGGTTTGGCCTAATCCAGTGCTCAGCCCTACACAGCAATCACCACAATGATTGGGCCAGCCCCTATCTTTCCACCTAGCCTGCCTCATAGGGCTGTCAGTTGGCTCAAAGGGGGAGGGGAAGAGCCACACACACACCACCTTGAGGTCACTGGAGGAACTTGAGGATATAAATGAAACCAGCAAGCAAACGCTTCTTAGGACACAAAACATCTTTGCACACCAAAGCATAACAGCAGGGGCGGGGGACTTGTTTCAAGCACTGTGGTACAGGGAAGCAAATTTCTAGTCGCTGATGCCCTTCTGAAGGGTACCAGGTTGACAAAATTGTTACCTGGAAAAGAAAAATCTATCAAATAAATTACCTTACAACTGTCCCCTGCAAGCAGCTAATCAATAAGGTTCTGCTCCATCAGGTGACCGAGTGGGGAATTAGGCAACATTAATGACTGTCTATGGCAGTTAAAGAAGACAAGGGCAGTTATTTATCTGCAGGGGAGCAGACAAGGGGAGGGGTTTATTTTCAAGGGCATGTGTGAATGCACATATATATATCACTGCAAGACAAATCTTACACTCATGAGGGGCATTTTTGTTTCCTTCGGACAGCGAATGAAAGCACCAGCTTTGTTTGAACGAAGCATATAGAGAGACCTTTTTCTCATAACGATAGATTTCAGGCATCACTCACAGAAAATGATTGGCAAGTACTGTAGATTCAGGACAGACTAGAAGAAACGTATTTCATTTTTTATGAACTGATGGGATTTCAGGAGCTTCCAGAGGGTCATACTTCTTGGGTCACATACCAGCAATCAGAAGTTCATTGGTAGCTCTTACACAATATACCCCCTAAAATTGGACATTTTATTTTATTGCAATAAGGAAAGTGACTGCAGTGAAAAGCATGGGATAATGTTCACTTGATGCAACTGCATCTAACCTCCCTGCAAAAAAATCAGAATGAATGTCTGGAAATGACATCACTGTCCCAAGATGTGGAGTTTTCTGGGTTTGATGGCTTTGGAAAATGTGATATATTGATGAAGTACAATAGGTCTACCAATGACGATTTAGCTATCATAGCTCAATAGAACCTCCATAATCAGGTGCTCTTGAGTTTACAAATAGTAGGAACAAAGAAGAATCTGGAGGCCATCACCACCCACCACTTCCTAGATGCAGCTTTAGGACATTCAGGTAAAACATGGCCCACACACCCAGAAAGTGACTCAACAAGGCATCATCTAAACAAGATGGAGATCTGCAGCTAATTAGGCAAGTGCAGGCAGGTATGGATGCATTCTTCCAATTACCTGGGCATATTTACACTGGTGGTCTCCATCCCAAAGAGGAGGATGGAAAGCAGACTATATCCTGTTCCAATGGAGCCATGGGCATGTGTATTTAATCTATATGGATGCGGGTGGTGCTGTGGTCTAAACCAGTGTTTCCCAACCTTGTGCCTCCAGATGTTTTTGGCCTACAACTCCCATCATCCCTAGCTAGCAAGACCAGTGGTCAGGGATGATGGGAGTTGTAGGCCAAAAACATCTGGAGGCACAAGGTTGGGAAACACTGGTCTAAACCACCGAGCCTCTTGGGCTTGCTGATCAGAAGGTTAGCAGTTCGAATCGCCAAGATGGGGTGAGCTCCCGTTGCTCTGTCCCAGCTCCTGCCAACCTAGCAGTTCAAAAGCATGCCAGTGCAAGTAGATAAATAGGTACCACTGCAGCGGGAAGGTAAATGGCATTTCTGTGCACTCTGTTGTGCCAGAAGCAGCTTAGTCGTGTTGGCCACATGACCCAGAAAGCTATCTGTGGACTAACTCTGGCTCCCTCGGCCTGAAAACAAGATGAGCACTGCACCCCATAGACACCTTTGACTGGACTTCACCGTCCAGGGGTCCTTTACCTTTCTACCCTTTATTATTTCACCTATGCACCCCGCCCACATTTTCCAGCATCCAAGGATGCACACCCCAGCCATGCCAGAATGGAATATATTTAGAGAGTGTCCTTCACCCAATGATGCCTTAGGCTGCTTATCTTATACATTATTGCAGCCCAATTACTGCCTGCACTAAAATGCTCATCATGGAATAATACCAGCAGCCTACAATGGAAAACTATTATTAATAAGCCAACAAGAATTCCAGGTACTATGGAGTAGGCAAAGAGGGAGGGGCAGATGGACAATCAAGGACAATTTCAATTAATTGAAATTCCACCCCTTGAAGGGTGGGAGGATGAGTGCTGCAAGAGGGGAAGGGAGCTGGCTTGAGGAGCAGATGATTAGACCCATGGCCATAGAAGTCTCACAACTAGCCCCTCCAACTAATTCATGATTGGGTGAGCTAAATTTGTCTCCCTTTGGGATGGGAGTGGCATTGCTAAAGAAATCAATCTGTTATGGGGCTTTTACAGGCTGCCCATTTAAAGAAGTTTTCCCATCTAGATTTAAAAAAAAAAAGAAGAAGAAAAAAAAGAGGACTTCCGGAGGCGGCGCGAACGGTAATGGCTGCCCTTTCCTAACCGGGAGAGGGAAGCTCCGCTGGAAAAGGGTCGTCCGCTACGGCGAAGCGGAGACCCATTTTGGAAAACCGCAGGCAGCGGAAGCCTGCGGTCTCGGGACCCGGCGGGCGCCAGGAGCAACCCCCGAAACGTTGAGGGAACCCCGTAAGGGGCTCCGGATCGCAGAGGGGGCAGCGGCGCTGTGGGTCTATGCGCATTCAGCGGAGCGAAGCCGCGCTGCTGTTGCCGGTGAGCGCCGACCTTTCTTCCTGCAACACAAGATTCTAAAACGCAACAACCCGTGAGTAACTGAGGACTTTACTAAATTTTGGGACTAAAAATACTGAAAATAAGCTGAAAGCGGAGAGACGAGGAAAAGGAAGTCCGTCTTCCGCAGCCATTGACTTTTAAAGCAAAGAGCAGGAGGAGTGGAGGCATAGAGAGAACTTTTGACAGCTCAGATTGAGCACCCGCAGAAATTACTTTCAATCCCCTTAAAGACTGTAAGCAACTGATTTTTGGACTTTTATCAGGACTTATATATTCTCTTCTTTGTGGATTACAATTTTATTTAAGAAGCCCAGGTGTCAGAACTGCCTGAGCAGTAGAACTGTCAGACTGCAAATTTGGATACATTGTATTTAAACTTTGAGACAGCCTGAGGGAGTTCAGAATGGTTACGTTCTTGCATTATGGAACTCCAGTAAGCACAATTTGAAATATTGTGGCAAATCTAAAACCAACTCTGCTAAAACTACTTTTGTGAAGATCCCTAAGTATTGGTTCAGATTTTGCATGATTGGAATGGACTCTTCTTCTTAGGACATTTTATGCTCCCCCTAGAGGATTGAGGATTTATAACAAAAACATTGTTTTACTTTCTATTTCCCGGCCCTCTGTTTGACTGCTACCACCTGGGCCGTAGCTTTCTCATGGGAACAACTCAGCTTGACCTTGACTGCTAGATAACTTTGGAATGAGTGGCGCAAAAAGAAAGGGATTAAGAACTAGACAAACAACTCTGACAACCTTAACTGCAGCCTCACAAACACGCAGATCATCTGTGCCTACTCTGCCCTCGGAGGAAAAAGCTACCTCCCTGTCACAGGCAGGGGAGGGAGAAACTGAGGAATTACAACTAGAAGAGATGGCCTCAGGAGGATCTGGTTCTGTATTAGAGAGAATTCTTGAGAAATTGGAGTCTTTGGACAGGAAAGTTGACCAACAAACTGCGAAAATTGACCTTAATACAGAAACTTTAAACAAATTATCTGGGCAAGTTGCACAGAATGCACAAGCAATCGGACAACTGAAGGAGGCTGCAGGTGAAAATCAGAAACTGGCCGAAGAGACCAGCCAAAGAGTGGGAGAGTTGGAAAAAGAAGTAAGGCCGCTCAGCAAGCAGGTTGGGGAACACCAGACCTACCTCTCTATGTTGGAACTTCGGAACAGGGAGACTAACTTAAGGATAAGATCGATACCAGAAGTGGAAGAAGGCAATCTAGCTGAGTTTTTGACCAAAGAATTCTCCAAGTTCTGGGGTCTAGAGGAGGAAGACTTTAAAATTGTGTCAGCCTTCAGACTTGGAAGACTCACAAAGAGAGAAAAGCCCAGAGACTGTTTGATTACGTTGAGATCAAAGGAGGAAAGGGACAAGATTTTGGGCCTGCATTACGGAAAATCCCTGAACATTTCGGACAAAAGAATTGAGATTTTTAAGGACATTCCTAAACAGCTGTTGGACCTCAGATCTGAATATTTGGACTTAGTAAAACTGCTGAGAAGCAACTCAATCATCTTTAGGTGGGACTTTCCCCAAGGATTATCCTTTACCTTTAGAGGGAAGAAGATTAAAATTAGAACTTTGGAAGATAGGGATAAGTTTTTGACTGCCTACGGAGAGGACCTTCATAAAGGACTTGAACTACCCTCAGGGCCTGAACCACCACAGGTACCTGTACCTCAGAACCCTGAAGACTCACAGAACAAAACACCATCCCAAGGAAACTAAACAGATCCATCCAGGATGTCTCTGCAACTTTTAAGCTGGAATATAAATGGCTGTAACAGCCCGGAAAAAAGGAAGAAAATCTTTCACATATTAAAAAAGGAGCAACTAGACATTACTTGTCTACAAGAAACACATGTGACTAGGCTCCACAGAAAAATATTGGTAAATAAAAGGTTAGGCCAAGAATTTATATCTTCGGATTCAGTTAAGAAGAGAGGAGTGGTGATATATGCAAAGGAGAGCCTCTCACCAAAATTTCTATTTAAAGATGAACATGGAAGAATTTTGGCAATTGAAATACAGCATCAAGGAGAGAAAATTTTGATATTAGGAATCTACGCTCCAAATGAAGGGAAATCAGAATTCTACAAGAAGTTGCATGAGATTATGCTGGATTATCTGGACTATGATAACATCATCATGATGGGAGATATGAATGGGATCGTTTCAACGAACATGGATAGGTCACAAAGCCAAAAGGTTACTAAAGATGGCAGACTACCAAAGACCTTTTTCGAAATGACAGACAACATGGACTGGATTGATATATGGAGGACTAAGAACCCCTTGGGGAAAGAAGGAACATTTTTCTCTGAAGCCCAACTGACTTGGACAAGAATTGACCAAATATGGATTTCTAGAGGTCTGGCTCCTAAGGTGAGGAAAGTGGAAATCTGCCCAAAGACCTGCTCCGATCATAACGCGTTGAAAATGGACATGACATTATTACCAACCGGCTCCTTTAGATGGAAGATGAATGACAACTTGTTTAGAGATCAGGAGATTATTAAGAAGGCCAAAAAAACAATAAAGGACTACTTTGAGATAAATTTGAACACTGCTGTGGAAAAAAGAACAATCTGGGACGCAAGCAAAGCTGTGATGAGAGGGTTCTTGATACAACAGAACGCCATAAAGAAAAGACTACAAAATGAGAAAAAGGATAAGATTTTGGGGAAAATTAAAGAGTTAGAGAAGAAATTAAGAGTAAACCCGAAGTCACAGCCGATCTTGAGAGAAATTAAACTTCATCAGGCACAATATTCCAAACTGATAAATCAGGAAATAGAATGGAAGATTAAATTAATGAAACAAAAAACATTTGAATCGGCTAACAAATGTGGGAAACTGCTGGCTTGGCAGTTGAAGAAGAGACAAAAGTTGAACATAGTTACAAATTTGGAAATAGAAGGAAGATATATTCAGAACCCGGTGGAAATTAGAAAATGTTTCCAGAAATATTTTAAGAAATTATACACTCAAGGGCCACAAAATGAGGAAGAGATTGCAAAATTTTTGGAGAAAAATGGACTTAAAAAACTATCACAAGAAAATAGATCACTCCTGAATAGTAAAATAACACGATCAGAGATAGAACATGCCATTCAGAATATGAAGTTGGGCAAGTCTCCAGGGCCAGATGGCTTGACCTCCAAGTATTATAAGACATTAAGTGACTATTTGATTCAACCACTGATGGAGGTCAGCAATGAAATTATGGAGGGAAAGAAGGCGCCTGAATCGTGGAAGGAAGCTTTCATCACATTGATACCAAAATCAGAAACTGAAAAGACTCAACTTAAGAACTACCGTCCCATTTCCCTTTTAAATGTGGATTATAAAATATTTGCTGACGTTTTGGCAGGAAGACTCAAAAGAGTTTTAAATGAGATAATTCATAAAGACCAGGCAGGCTTTCTCCCAGGAAGACACTTGTTTGCTAATACAAGGAACATTATTGACATTTTGGAACTTTTGCAAACAAATATTAACACTAAAGCAGCTTTAATCTTTATAGACGCGGAGAAGGCCTTCGATAACATCTCTTGGAAATTTATGAAGGGGAATTTAAAAGAAATGGGAGTGGGGCGGGGTTTTGAAAATGGGATTGATGCGATTTATTCAGAACAAAAGGCAAAACTGATAGTCAACAATGTGGTTACAGAAGAGTTTAAGATTGAAAAAGGGACACGACAAGGCTGCCCGATTTCCCCCTTGCTGTTTATTTCTGTCCTGGAGGTGCTCTTGAACTTGATTAGAGGGGACCGGTTGGTGCAAGGGATTCAGATCGGAGCGAAACAATATAAACTTAAAGCTTTTGCAGATGACCTTGTTTTGACATTGCAAGAGCCAGAATCTAGCACAAAAAGAGTGTTACAATTGATTCAGGACTTTGGTCGGGTAGCGGGCTTCAAACTAAATAAACAGAAAACTAAGGTGTTGGGAAAAAACTTGACAGATGCAGAGTCAGAACGGTTTCAGAGAGAAACAGAACTAACTGTGGTTAAAAAAGTAAAGTACCTAGGGGTAAACATAACAGCAAAAAATCTGAGTCTATTTAAGGACAATTATGAAAAATGTTGGTCTGAAATTAAGAGAGACTTGGACAGTTGGTCAAAATTGAAGCTTTCTTTGCTAGGCCGAATTGCTGCTATTAAGATGAATGTATTGCCTAAGATGTTGTTTCTGTTTCAAACATTGCAAATTGTGGACAAGACGGAGTGTTTCAGGAAGTGGCAGAGAGATATTTCTAAATTTGTCTGGCAGGGCAAAAAGCCCAGAATTAAGTTTAAGATATTAACTGATGCGAAAGAAAGAGGGGGCTTTGCCCTGCCAGACTTAAGGTTGTACTATGAAGCCGCAGCTTTTTGCTGGCTAAAAGACTGGCTACTTCTAGAGGACACTGATGTGTTAGATTTAGAAGGTTTTAACAATGCATTTGGTTGGCATGCATACTTATGGTATGACAAAGTTAAGATCAATAAGGCCTTTAAGAACCATATTGTCAGGAAAGCAGTGTTTAATGTCTGGACAAAATACAAAGACCTATTGGAAAATAAAACTCCAAGATGGCTATCACCTCTGGAGGCCAAGGCCCGAAAAAGACCCAATATGGAGGCCAAATGGCCGAAATATTGGGAAATAATAGAGAAAGAGGGCAATAATTGGAAATTGCAGAGTTTGGAAAAAATGAAAGACAAAGTGCGAGACTGGTTACATTACGCTCAGATTCAAGAAATTTTTAAAAAGGATAAAAAGTTAGGATTCCAGGTGGAGAAATCGAAGTTGGAAACAGAATTGTTAGAACCTAAGACTAAAGTACTCTCAAGAATGTATAACTTGCTGTTGAAATGGAATACACAAGATGAAATGGTTAAGTCGGCCATGATAAAGTGGGCACAGGATATTGGGCATAATATTATGTTTGAGGATTGGGAAAGGTTGTGGACCACGGGGATGAACTTCACGGCATGTAATGCTCTGAAGGAAAATGTAATGAAAATGATATATAGGTGGTACATGACCCCAGTTAAACTTGCCAAAATATGCCATGTGCCAGACAATAAATGTTGGAAATGTAAGGAAAATGAAGGAACATTCTTTCACCTCTGGTGGACTTGTCCCAGGGTGAAGGTCTTCTGGGAAATGATATATAATGAGCTGAAAAAGGTATTTAAGTATACCTTCCTTAAGAAACCAGAGGCCTTCCTCCTGGGCATTGTCGGCCAGATGGTGCCAAAGAAGGATCGAACATTCTTTTTGTACGCAACAGCAGCAGCAAGGATACTTATCGCTAAGAAGTGGAAAACTCAAGATCTACCCACGCTGGAAGAATGGCAGATGCAGCTGATGGACTATATGCAACTGGCTGAGATGACTGGCAGAATTCGAGACCTGGGAGAAGAGAGGGTTGAAGAAGATTGGAGGAAATTTAAGACTTATTTACAAAAATATTGTGATTTGGTGGAAAGTTAAGTAGGATGTTTGATCATAAATAATTGGCCACCACAAAATCGGATCGGAATGGGATGTAAAGTGAGATTAAGAGAAATAAATTTGCAGAGGACTATACTTAAATAAGTGGTTATAAAATTTGCAAACTAGATGATAAATTGCATGGAAAAAATCTATGATGATGAAAATGGCAGAGGGAGATGTGAGGAAGTCCAAAGAAGTTATGAAACTCTGTTGAGATAAAAGTAAGGTTGTTTATTGTCTTTGTACTTTATTCTGTAAAAACCCCTAATAAAAATTTTATTAAAAAAAAATTAGATTTTTTTAAAAAAAGAAAATTCAAAGCCTTCAATTTTGGTACACTTCTCTCCCCATCCCCCTTCCTTCAAAGCATACTTCTAAGCCAATGCTCTCTCCGGTCTTCTCCTTTTCTGTAGCTCAAGGTCAACTATAATTGCACTGTGGATGTACTTTTAAGCTTAGCAGATCCTCCCACAATTCCTTTCATAGAAAATAGTTTCCAAAAAATAAAATTAGCATTCCTTTCTCATCTTGAAAAATCTTTTATGAACAAGGTCCTTGACACCTCCGGCTAATTCCTAAAGCATTGCTGCCTCCTGCACTCTATATTTCAGATGTGAAATGTCTCAGGCCACCCCAATCTCTGCTGAGCAGTAGCAAGTTTCAAGGCGTCTCAGGACTTAACTAGGGTTTGTGTTTCCTTGGGTAAAATGAGACAAGTGTCATATATATATATGACATAGTGTCATATATATATATATATATATGACTCACTCAAGGTATCTCAAGGTATCTCTCAAGTAATTAAGGAACAAAAGAAGAAAAGGCACACTAGCCTGGGAACTTCCTCTCTGCCCAGAACATTGGAGGCTAGACACCACACCCCCTCTACAGTATTTATAGGAACTCAAACATTGAGATCCCGCTCTGTTCCAGTAACAAGAAGCCGAAAGCACCAGCCTGAAGATGACGAGTGAGACCTCGTCGAAACGTCGCCTAGACACCCCAACTTTTACACGGGAAGACACCCGAGGACACCAAAACCTGCATATATATATATATATATATATATGGTTTAGTCACACATATTTACACATGAGTTTTATGGAGAGAGAGTTCACAGCTTTTACATCTCAGGAGGGATTTGCCCTTCCCGGGAGCACAGCATTGGATTCAGAGGCATCCTAAGCAACATCTCTGCATCCCTCTGAAACAGCCAATCAGCAGGGCTGTTGTTCTTTGGTCCCCACATGGAGGGTTGTTTTTTTAGCAATTGTTTTTATTGATTTTCATATTATATATTTATACTTTCTTACAATATTAGTAACCTAAAACTTTCAGGATTACCACTTCCCTCTACCCCTCTTCTAGTTTTCTTGTTTCCACACTATAATATTTACACATTGAATTATATCAGCATACTGTTCATATCTATACATGGTTCTTTCTATAATCTCATATAGAATGCTCCATCAATTATACGCTGTAAGGTTTATCTCAGACCTGCCAGTGTTCTTATACGTAAACAGTATAAGTGTTTCTCAAGAAAAGTTATAAATTTCTTCCACACTTTTTGGAACGTCTGGTCGTCCTGCTCACAAATTCATCCCATCAGCCTGGCTAATTCTGTGTACTCTACCATCTTTGTTTGCCATTCCTCGTTAGTTGGCAGATCTTGATGTTTCCATCCTTGAGCTTTCAAAACTTTGGCCGCCGTTGTCGCATACAGAAATAGTTTTTCGTCTTCTTTTGGTATCTCATCGCCAACCATTCCTAAGAGAAATGTCTCCGGCCTTTTAGGGACTTTTTAAAAAGTTCATTGTATATACTGTCCCAAAATGCCTTTTTTTTTTACACAGCCACCACATGGAGTTCTGCCCACTTCCTCCTTCCCAGCAGAACTTGCAGAAAACCACTCCTGTTATAAAAGGACACCTTTCTTCTTATGGTGACATCACACACCCCTGTTACCCCTGGCAACATGCCTCTCTCAATTATTCTGTTTCTGTCCACTTCTCTGCAGAGGGAAGGACAAGAGTCTGCATGGCCAATTGCTCTTAATGGCACAGTACTTAGTTTGCCTTGTGTTCTTAATGGCATTGCTATCAGCCCGTATTTTTCACAGGTCTGGTATCTTCCCTCCAAAACCCAGCTAAATTCTACTCCTTTACTAAATTTAGGGTCCCGAGGAGTCTGCCCCCCCTCACAAATTCATAACAGAAAAACAGGATTTTCGATGCCCCAGATTTTGATGATGATTTTTTTTAAAAAAATCATATCATCTGGATAAAGGACGGGAGGGTACACAGTACTTTGGATATAAAGAAAAGGATAAAATACAACACTTGTTTTCCATTTCTGGAATTAGGCATGACACACCAGAGACAACTAAGTTTAAAACCAGTACAGAGTTTGTCTCATAAATATGGCTGCTTCGATCGTTTTGGCCAAGGTAGTCCCTCTCCAGCCCTTCCTGATGAGTTTTTCAGTGAAATGTTGGGATTCGCTAAGCTTAATAATTAAGATTATGAATAGGGTTGGAGAATTTTGATGAAAACAGAAACAGGAGAAGAAATTGCTGATTTTGCTTATTTGTCCCCCATCTGGAATGAAAACCAGTCCAGCAAATAAGAGCAGCATTTGCTGTTGTTGCTTTCAGTCCACAAACAGTACACGACTGATTACTTCCCATCACCGTTTGCACCAAAATGAACAGAATGAAATAACGTTTGTTGTTGTTGTTGTTGTTTAGTCGTTTAGTTGTGTCCGACTCTTCATGACCCCATGGACCAGAGCACACCAGACAAATAACGTTATGGGAACATAAATCAACATCACCATTAGAATTAGAATTTATATACTGTTCTATAACCGGTGGTCTCAGGCTGGTTCACATAATGAAATCAAAATATAGAACCACAAAGTACATAATTAAAATAAAAACAAGCCAATACCCCCCCCATTGGCGTAGGATGTCAATCAAATCAACCAAAGGCCTGGTTAAAAAGATTGGTTTTGCATGGTGCCGAAAGGTGTATAATGAAGGCACCAGGCGAACCTCCTTGGGGAAAACATTCCACAGATGGGAAGCCGCTGCAGAGAAGGCCCGTTATCACAAGTAAGTTATGATGATTTGCCACAGCAGATAGAGAAAGCAATATAGTAGGTCTGGGCAGAGGACAAACTACAGCGTAAGAAACACAGAGTGGAATGGAAAACAATGCCTTCTTTCATCCCTGACAAGCAACACATGGTAAAAGATGGAGCAGCATTTGCAGAACAAGCAACACAGGGAAGCAGCTCCCCCCCCCCCACTTCTATTCAGAATCCCATTTCTGCCTGTTTAGAGATCCCTAGCAACCCTAAACGCTTACTTCTATTGCCTCTGCAAACTATAAGAGTGCTCTGGTCAGCATTTTGCTTGCCTGTGTCAACTTCAATTTCCTCCTGAAAGCTCTGTCAAAAAGAAAATTGAATGGTATGAACATTGAAAATTGTTTGATCAGCCTCTGGTAGCTCTCAGAAGCTTTCTGTGGGCTCAATGGAGCTCAATGGTAGCAGAGGTGGTGTGCGTGCAGAAGCTCCCAGTGTCAATTCCTGGGCAAAATATCATAGGAAACTGTTTTTAGACCATCAGAAAATTTGTCCATGTGACTCAGTATTGTCTGTCCTGATGGGCAGTAGCTCTCAAGGGTTTCAGATGCGGGCATTCCCAGTCCTACCAAGAGATTATGGGGATTGGATCTGGGACCTTCTGCCTGCACATCAGATGCTCTACCATTGATATAGGAAGCTGCCTTATAAGGAGCTGGGCCATAGGTTCCATGTAGCCTTGTCTACACTGATCTACAGGGACTTTCCAGGGTTTCATGTAGGGAGTCTTTCCCAACCCAGTTTGGAGACACCTGGGATTGAACCTGTGACCTTTTTCATATGATGGATGTGTTCTACCACTGAGCTATGGTGCCACCACTTATCTCCAGTTAAAAATCTTGGAGTGCTACTGCTGGTTAGAGTACACCATCCTGGACTAGAGAGATAAAGGGTTGGACTCAGGATAAGGCAACTCACTGAATAGCTGGAACAGGGAAAGCATTGCTGAGGCACCTTATAATCTTCTTCTTCTTTGGTGATCACTCGCAGCCGAGTAAGATTGTCTTCTATAAACATGGTTTTAACAGTGAGTCCATAAGCAACTGTGGAGGCCAATTCTGGATCCACGCATCCTTTCACAGTGGGGACATAGGTTTCGGGGGGGGGGGTCACAGTGTGGATTTGCCAAGTGTGCCTTCCTCTTAGCATGTTTCTCCCTTGTGTCGTGAGTTTGAATGTCTTCAAAACCCATGACACCTTTGGTTAAGGCTGTTCTCCAACTGGAGTGCTTGCAGGCCAGTGTTTCCCAGTTGTCGGTGTTTATACTACATTTTATTTGCCTTGAGAGAGTCTTTAAATCTCTTTTGTTCACCACCGGCATTACACTTTCCATTTCTAAGTTTGGAATAGAGTACAGTAGTTGCTTTGGAAGACGATCATCAGGCTTCTGCACAACATGACCAGTCCAACAAAGTAGATGTTGAAGAATCATTGCTTTGACACTGGGGATCTTTGCTTCTTCCAGTATACCTTATAATACAGTTACAGTCACACCTCATGTTGTGTCCACTTCAGGTTGCGTGTTTTCGTCTTGTATCCTGCGGCAACCTGGAAGTATCGGAACTGGTTACTTCTGGGTTTCACCGCTCACGCATGCACGTAAGTGCTAAATCGCACCATGCATGTGCGCAGACGCGGCACTTCTGGATGCGAATGCTTTGAGTTGCGGGCATGCCTCCAGGATGGATTACATCCACAACTTGAGGTTCCACTGTATTGGGACTATCTAAGAGAAACACTCGAGAATAAGTCTGCAAAAGCTGTGAAATCAGCATTATTGTTGCATGTACTAGAACCTGCAACAAAATGTTTTAGTGCAAATTATAAAATTTACCAGTGGGACCTGTGACAAAATGTTGCTGTGTTTCTGTACTTCTGCAAAACATGGTATTGCCCTCATGCATAGAAGAAGATGTGTCCTTTTAGCTATAGACACTCTTGGAAAAATGGGGAAAGCATGCATGGTTTAATTGTAAGCTTACAATATCTTCCCAATATAGGTAGGTAGCCTTGTTAGTCTGCCGTAGTCAAAACAAATAAAAAATATTACCAAACTTAAAACCATGGAGAGACCTGGTCTGAATAGAGACATTGGAGTCTTATCTCATTTACATGATAAAGCTATTTTTGGCCATCTCATCCCTTGCTCTTTCCTGTAAGACCAACTGCAGTCGTGAACAGTCGTCAACCCTCTCACTATATATAAGGGTCTGGTGACTTTTTTTTCAGTGTATCTGAAGAAGTGTGCATGCATACGAAAGCTCATACCAATAAGAAACTTAGTTGGTCTCTAAGGTGCTGCTGGAAGGAATCTTTCTTAACATCTTCCCAAATCAGCATGGGGGGGGGGGGGATAAAGAACTAAGAGGAAAACAGGGAAAATAGGTATATATTTTTCCCTGATGCCCTTTTCTCATTTTCCTTTTCACACACTGCAAAAGTAGCAATTAGAGTCAACCAGCCAAGCAGGGTCATCTGTAAAAGCTGCACATTTACCTACATACCTTGTGCCATGAAAAGTTTAATAGGATCACTTGGCAGAAAGTCAATGGGTTCATGATGGGCTTTGGCCAGCTGTTAAAATCACCCATCTTACTAGACTTTTGACTTTTTAAAAAGATTCCTAGAAAAATGTAACCCACTGCTTTATACCACTTTTAAAAAGCTAGATATGCTCAGGGGGAGAGTTGAGTAGCCACCATTATGGCCAACTAGCTTATATTACTTCAAAACATTTGGGTTGACTCCTTTCTGTAGGGTGAAAACACTTGGAAACAGGTTGGTGGTGAAGTTGTTTAGTATATGTATTTGGAATGGTGTGTGAAATTCCTCAAAATTAGACATGTCTGTCTATTTATGGTGCTTTCATCTTGTTTTTCTGGCACTTATTTGAAGATCACAGTGGAAGTTTGGGTGGAGAAGAAGTCACAGCAGCTAGATCCATCAAGACCCAGCTTAAGAATGAGAGAAAGAGAATGGCTACAGCTAAGATTTTTGTAGAGGACTGTGCTCATGTGTTACTTCTATTTCAGTTTTTGTGATAGGGAGTTAATTTGTGTTATGAAAATGTCAGCAAACCAGACACGATCTGAGCCTTCAAGGCTTATATTTTACAGGCATGTGTCTTTTAAAGCACAACCCAATTCCGTTGAGTTCTGTGAGATTTAGTCTCGGATAGGAATGAGTGAGAAATTCAATTTTGTTTGCAATTGAATGAGAAACTACCAAATTCACACTTCTCAAACCAATAAATTGAACCGAAACACAGATAACCTTTGAAATTCACACTTCCCTGAATTTTGTGATGCGGTTCTTCAACTATGGTGTACAAAAAATGCATATGCTGTGGGAAAAGGATGCATAAAATGCATTAAATAATAGCCTGGGAGTTCTCTTGGATTCCAACCTTCAACTGATATCTCAAGTGTCTTTTTGTCAGGAGTTCAGCCTACACTCGAGTAGGACCCTGGGAGAGACACATGCCCAACTGGCATGTTCTCTTCCTCCTGGTCAATCGTTCGGGAGCTTCAAAAGCTTTCTTCAGCCCAAACATCATAGCGACCAATGCCAACCGACACCAGCACACTTAGGGATCCGCAGAATTTGCACACCTTGCGTGACAGACCTCAGCAACTCAGCATTTGGCTAATCTACTTTATTTACATACAAACACACACGGAGCACTGCAACATGGCTCCCTCTCTCTCTAGCATCAGACAGCAAAAAGAAAAAGAACAAAGGACAATAGTCCCACTTCATGGAACACAGTAACCCAAACATCCTGTTTCCGTCACTTCCCACTCTGTGGAATCAAAACATATACCGTCATGTGAAAGACAAAAATCCCATGACTGCAAACATAGATCAGGAATTCTAACACTTTTGTGGCTAGAAGTGCTTGTGCCTAACTTATGCTAGTTTGCTAGCTATGGCTATTCCTGGATTGGGATAGCCTGGCATTAGTTCTCCATGCTCTGGTAACCTCCCCCTGGACTACATTGATGACAGAAGCCCATTGAAGCTCTTGAAGACAGAATGCAGAATGCAGCTGCTAGGATGATTAAGTACAACAACCTGATGGGACCATGGGGCATTGCTCCAAAAAGCACTGTATTGGCTACCAGTGAGCTACTGATACCAACCTTCTAGGATCCTAAAATTTGCAGGGGATGTTCTATTGGTGGTAGCACCTTTGGTAACTGCCCAACTGGAGTTTGTCCATAACAAGATCTTCTGGCTGGTGGTTTTCCATATGTGGACTAATTTATTTGGGGAAATGAATCTGTCGCCCTCATTACTAACATTCAGAAGTGATTTAAAACCAGTCTTCTTTACCCAAGCCATTTGATGGCTAAACGATACTGATTGAAATGATACAACCTTGAAATTGTTAACTGGTTGGGTGTGTGATTGTTTTAAATTGCTTCAAGTGTGTGTGGTGGTGGGTGGGGTGGGTGTTCAATAGTGTTGTTTTAACTTTTTGTGTTAGCTGCCCTGGGCTCCTTTGCGGGGTGGAATTGCTTGTCAAAATGTGTTGGGTTGGCATCCATCTGTCTCAGGAGACAATGGAAGAGTGTGCCTTCATGGGTGAAGTCAAATCACTGGAGAGACAGGGACTGCTGCGGCTGCAGAGACCAATACAGAAATGACATGTTTTACTGTAGCTGGGGCAGATGAAGGAGTCTGGTTGGGCTGATGGAGGTGTATAGTGGCGTTTCTTTTTTTCTGCACTTGTCCCAGTGATCATTCCTCATCTGGTCACTGCTATGCATACACAGCCTGTTTCGAGGGACTGTGGTCATTTGCAAGGGATTCCCACACAGCAGGGTTAATGTTGCCAGTCTTCGTGTCTCGTATGCGGACATCTTTGTAACACAGAATTCGTCTGACAATGGCAGACCCTCCAAGTGTCCCTATTTTCCAGGGACCTTCCCAGATATACAGAAACCATTCCGGTTTCTGATTTGATCCCAGAATGCCCCACTGTTCCTTAGGGTGTCCCTATTTTTATCGGAGACATGTTGGAGGGCATGGAGTTATCTAGCTGCCAAACCATCGGAAAGCAACCCTGTATAGTGGATTTTTTTAGTGTTTACTGTTTTATTATGTTTTTATATATGTTGGAAGCCCCCCAGAGTGGATGGGAGGGACATAATAATAATAATAATAATAATAATAATAATAATAATAATAATAATAGGATGTCTCTATTTTCATCAGAGAAATGTTGAAGGGTACGCAATGGTGCCTGAAGCTTGCTCTCTGTGGGGAACCTGCCAGCTTCCATTCTCTGGACATGACCAAGGTAGCATAGATGTCATTGAGACAGAAGTACGAACATGCTGGGAATGTAGGCTTGGGAGAGCAGGTCTTTGTTTGAGACTCTGTCCTGCTTTGTGATGCCCAAAGTCTTCCTGGCACAGTGTATGTGGAAGGTGTTGAGGCATCATTCCTGGCAGGTGTATGTTGCCCTTGTCTCACTGCCATAAAACAGCACGCTCAATATGCAAGCCTCGTACACCTTCATTTTGGTATTGGTTGTTAGCGTCACACTTAAATGTGTTAGCCAAAATGTGTATATTAGTCAAAACTGCATACAGGAAAGGTGCTTATTAGGAGGAATTCACACTAAAATGCCGACCAGTAAACAACATGAGTTGCTGCAGGCATGCAGAGAAGACCCAAGTTCTAGACTCTCCTGGGACCTACTTTTGCAATCTGGGAAGGAGGCAGTGGGTTTGAGGAGACCACCATTTTAGCTCAATCATGCTATCTCAGGGAAGGGAGACACAGACAGGCTCCATTGGAGCCCATCAAGAACCCATCGACTTTCTGCCAAGCTGTTCTATTAAACTTCTCAAGGTACAAGGTGGGAAGTTAAGTGTGCCCGTTTTACAGATGATCCTGTTCTTCCGGTTGACTCTAATTGCTACTTTAGCAGTGTGTGAAAATGAAAATGAGGAAAACAGCACCGGAAATAAATACCCATCTCCGTTGCTTTCATCTTTGTCCATTATTTTTTTCCATCCTAGTTTTATTAATTATTATTATTATTTAGAAGATATGTTAAGCTGACAATGAAACCACATATACTACTCTCCGGTCTCCAAGTGTCTGTCTGCCTGTAGCTGAAATGACATCTATCTTCCTGTGCAGGAAAGGTATTAGCAGGCATCCTGCCAAGGCTTTGTGATGTTTTGAGGAGGTCTTTCAAGTGTTTTCAGTGATGTTTTAATAGGGCTACATTTTTTTTAAAAAAAGCATTTACACCTATTAAGTAAGTTTTAATTGTAACTGTTTTAATTCACAAAGAGAGTAGGGTTGCCAGCTTTGGTCAGGCAAAATAAAGGGCAGGTTGGCAAAGTACGGGACAGGTTAGGGAGTGAAGAGGGACTGGGGTGCTAAAAATGATGAATCGCTTTCTGAAAAGAAATCTCTCTCCATCAGCACCAGAGCAGGCCTGTGCTGCTGAAAATGCCTTGCCTCGCTCTCTGTCTCTCTACCTGCACAGAACTCTCTTTCCCAATCCCTCCACCGAATGGATGTACCAGGCCCATGCAACCCCCCTTCTCTCTTGCCCTCTGACTCCGAGTCTCTGTCTCTGGACCACCTGCCTCTGCCTGTGCAAAAACTATCCCCTCCCCTCTCTCCACCAGGGCCATGAAACCCCTGCTCACTCCCCGAGTCTGACCTACACCACCCATTCTGCCCATGCAAAAACTCTCTCCCATACCAGACAAGGCTCCTGCAACCCCTTTCTCTTACTCTCTGGCCTACAAAGCCACCCCTCTGCCCATTCAAAACCCAAAACTCCACCATAGCAAGCATGTGCACTACAAACTCACTCTCCGTGACCCACCATTTGCCCAATCTCTCTCTCTCTCTCTCTCTCTCTCTCTCTCTCTCTCTCTCTCTCTCCTCCTGGCCCCACCCCACCCTATGCACACATCCCACAATATCTCTTGTTCTCTCTCTCTCTCTCTCTCTCTCTCTCTCTCTCTCTCTCCGCTCTCCTCTGCATGGACCCACCCTTCGCTCACACAAACTCCTGCTCAGGCTCTCACTCTCCTCCTCTCACTGGACTCACCCTCTGCCCATGAAGTTTTGAGGATGTTGATGAGAATGAGCTCAGATGTGTGAAAAGGCATCCCATTTGAAGTCCAAACAGGACAAGGGACACTGTTCTCCAGATAAAAAGGATGATCATGTTTGTCTAGGGATGGGTGGCATCCCCAGCTGTGAACCATCCTGTATCCTGGACTGGGGGGGGGCAGGGTATCAACGGAATAAAAAAAAAATAAGCACAGCATCCACTACCGAATGGTCCACTCCTTCAGTGGGCATCAGTTTGCTGCAGGGCTTCAGAAGACCCTCCATGCTTTCTCCTGACAGGTCTCTCCAGTGTCTGCCTATGGTGTTTCTGGCTGCTGAAAGTAGGTGGGTTATGAGTTCTTTGTGGTGTAAGTGGGCATTATTGTCTTGGAAGATGTTAAAAGAACACAAGTGAACAGCAAAGAACCTGATACCAAACCTGATACCTTACTTTTACAAGTAAGTAAAATAGAAACATCGCTACCCGACCCCACCCCCACCCATCTTTCCCCCCCTCTCCACCTCTTTCCCCCTTTTCTTCCTAATGTCTCAACAAATGAAACTGATTTGTAAAAATGTTACATGGAGAAAAAAATATGACAGAGAGACATTGCACACACTCTTGTAAATAAAAAATATTTAATAATAATAATAATAATAATAATAATAATAATAATAGACTCTCCAAAGTCAGGATTTTCCATGGTCAATTCACTCATTCCACAAAGTCAAATAACCCACATGTCTCCAGCAGGAAGCTGCTGCAACTGTCACCATCATCTAAGTGACCTTCCTTCCCATTACAAAACATGTGCGCTATAGGGCCCCAAAAAATAAAAATAGAACATTCTCCCATTGTGTTGCAGAAGGTTTGCATTCTAAACATGTCCAATTTGGAGATTGTGATGCAGCTAGTTTGAATGCATGCTGTGATTCACGCAGCATAATGCTATGAGAAGGTGATGAAAGATAGCAGCTGAGTACAATGGGGAGTTTTCAGATCATTTCAGTTTTCCCTGAGCGTATCAATATTGCCTGCAACCAATCCTGTCTCTGCACCATCCTTAAGAATGCCTGGGCCACCTACTAGTATTACCCCAAAGACTCAGGCAATTATTCAAAAGATTTTGCAAAATGTGAAACCGTGGAAGGCAAGCATGGGTCTGAGTTAAGCATACACAAGAACAAAAATGTATATTAATAACTGGAAGTTTACAACCTTGGGTGAGCTGTGTTGACATAAATCAATAGATAGGATATCCAAAGAGAGTAAGGGAACAATTCCTCCCCCCACATTCTCATTCTTGGAGGAAAGGTCGATCTTGGAATGGCAGTAATGAAAGCCAGCCAAGGGATTGCAAATGCTAATGTTTGCTTGTTGAAAGGTTTGGGGATACAAGACAAAGCTACAGGAAGGAGGGAGGGAGAGATATGAAGGTCTTGATGTTATTACAGTCTAGTTTATGCCACCTATCACTGAACTTCTAGGATCTGGCCTCAGCTCTGCCACAGATTCATAGCAAACCCTTGGGCAAGCAATTTATCCTACCTTTCAAGTGATTATAAAAACGTCCCTCCACCTAGGGGATGAATAATTGCCCAGCATTTTGGGAATCTGTACTGGAAGAGGGAAGGCAAGCAGAAAGCATTATTTACGGTAGCAAGTATGTGAAAAGAAATGTTCGCCTTCAAGGTGGCAGCAGGGAATCTTGAAATTATTAAACGAATAGAATTATTAGGGGCCTAAGAAAAAGGACATATTCTACCTTCCCACAGAAGCTGCAGCTAATTCACTTTTGTCAGCTGCATTTCAGAATGGATGAGTCTTCAGCTTGTCACCACAAATTGTCTACTGTTCCTCTTGAGCCTGGAGAATTCTGGAACTGGTTTATGATTATATGTATGCAGAAAGAAAGTTCACTGGGGCTCAGCCACATAGCTGTACCAAAAGCAAAAGTTTGTAGCCAGATAAGTTATGCTCAGAGTAGACCGTATATAAATTAATGACCCTAAGTTAGCCAGGTCCATTAACTTCAACAGGTCAACTCTGAGTAGGTGGATGCAACCAAGTTTAGCTTTTTGTAGTTTCATGAGATGCTCGTTTCCTACCCATATATAATTGCCCTCGTAAAGTTTTGCATTCACTTAAAGACACTAAGCAAGCAGGCAATGGGGTGAGGGGTTGACAACTTTGCCTTACAACCAACTTAATTAACTGTGTATTACACGATGACATTGTGGATTCACAGGAGAAGAGTAACATAACCGCACATTTGTCCCAATGGAAAAGAATTGGGTGAGAGAAGCATGATTTCATGCCCTACAGAACTCCATTGTACACCTTTCTCATGAGCAAAGCCTAAAGATGCCTTCTCCAACCCGCCATCTTCCAGATCTGCATCTTCCATCAATCCCAGCCAGCATGGCCAATGCTCAGGGATGATGTGAGCTACGGTCTATCTTCCGCACCAGATGAGGAAGGCTGAACTCAAGCACTTTGAACTTTGTCCTCCCCGCTCCAAAAAAAAAAAAAAAAGGGGGAAAAGAAAGGCAAGTTGGACTGCTAGGAGTTACTCCCACTGAATTCAATGGTGGCTTGCTCCTGTATTGGAAGTGTGGGTTGGGTGACACAACAAAAGGTTTATAAAAGGATGAACGGTGCAGGAAAAGTTTCACCCATGGGGAATCCGGATGAATTATTCAAATCCACACCTCCCTGGAGTTTCAAACCACAGAGAACCAGACTTATTTTACATGGCCAAGGGAATGGAGTAACTCCCATTTGAGAAAGGTTGCAGCGTTTGGGACTCATGGACACCCAGAGAAGTTGAATGTTGGAAGATTCAGGACAGATGAAATAAAGTCCTTCACACATCACATGGTTAAAATACGGACCTCCCTCCCACAGGAGACAGTGATGGCCACCAACTTGGCTGTCTTTAAAAGGGGATCAGCCAAATTCATGGAGAAGAAAGCTATCCATGGCTATGCTCTGTCTCTATGGACAGGGGCAATGATGCTTTTGAATACCAGTTTCTGGAAGTCATAGCTTGGGAGAGTGTTCTTGTTCTCAGGTCCTACTTTGTGAGCTTGCCATCCATGTAGCCACTGTGAGAATAGGATGCTGGATTAGATAGGTCATTGGCCTAATCCACCAGACACTTCTTGTGTTCTTAAACTTATTTTTAACAATTGAGCAGGACTTCAATTTCTGCAAGCACGGGCGGTTTTTATTGCTGATTTGGTTTTATAGTATTAAACCACAATGGAATATTTTCTGACTATCAAGTGGTATGTAGATTTAGTGAGCAAACAAGCACATAAAATAATAAAATAGAGGGGAAATGCTAACAAGCCTCAGTTCTGAGCAAAGCTAACCCTGGAAGCAAGCCTAGTCTTTACAGAAAAGGGGAAAATGATCTTTTTACATATGGGATATTTAATTCCTCTTGCTTTTAAGTCTTATTTAACTGCTCAAGTCTCCACAGCCGCCTTTTGCTTAATTGATTGGATTTTAGACACAGAGCCAGATACTGTAAATTAAATAAGGTTTACTCAGCTATCAGTCCACAGAGTGCACACTACTTTTTTTTAAAAAAAGAGTCCATAAGCTGCTTCTGATTGATTAAAAGGTTCAGTTGCTTAAGCTTAGGAAATAAAGTCCAAGAGAGATGCTGCAAATCTAGGATGAACATTTTACACGTGCAGCTTAATTGTGAACCAAAACCTGGTCCCTTGTGATGTGGGATGTCTAATAAACTTATCGGCGATCCAAACAACAGTGTCCAAATCCTTCTTTCACTTTACCTCCACCCCCACCTCCTATAATGAAGATACAGTAACTGGGCTGCACTATGCACCATAGCTCCATTGAATCACTAGTCTGGTCCCAGAATTCAAACTTCCCAAATGAGCATTGTCTTCTGTTCATCTGATTGTTCCAGAATCACCCCAGATCTATGCACCTGAAAGGTGTGCCCAAGAGGCCCTGTTTGTGTGCCCACAAGCCAATGAACCTTGGGGTCAATAAGATCAACAGCAAGTAAGAGGCTTTCTTATTCAGATCCCCTCAAACCAGAAAGTACTGGCTGCCACTTTTCGGAGGGGCCAAATAAATCTTTGTATGCAAACTTAATAAACAACAATAGCAATGGTAGAGCATCTGCTTTGCAAGCAGAAGGTCCAATGTCCAATCCACAGCATCTTCTGGTAGGACTGGGAAAGGCTCCTCATCAGAAACCCTGGAAAGCTGTTGCTAATTGGTGTAGAAAATGACTTTCTGCAGAAACTGTTTCTTCTTTTTGTAACACCAGTATACTGGACAGGAACAGACTCTATTCCAGTCCAGAACAGGGTGACCTGAATCAAAGAAAAGGGTCCCTTTGTCTTACAAAGCTGCTATGGAAGGTGAGTTTGAAAAAGTGTGACCTACCACTCAAGGGCTGGTGAAAGTGGCAGTGTTAATGTGCAAGCATTTGTTTCAAAGAGCAGTTCAACATCCTGGTTATGTTCATTAAAGCAGACAACTATGCTCTCATCTCAGCGGAAATATATATGGCTCATCAAAGGTATATACCTCTGAAAGGTATGTATAAACTTCCCCCTTCACTGATCTCTTGAAAAAAGAAGTTGAATGCTGGGGGCTTCAGGACAGACAAAATAAATTTCTTCTTCAGAAAACACATAGTTAAACTATGAAATGCAGTCCTACAGAAGGCAGAGATGACCCCCAACTTCTTCTTCTTGTTGTTTAGTCATTTAGTCATGTCTGACTCTTTGTGACCCCATGGACCAAAGCACGCCAGGCACTCCTGTCTTCCACTGCCTCCCGCAGTTTGGTCAGACTCATGCTGGTAGCTTTGAGAACACTGTCCAACCATCTCGTCCCCTTCTCCTTGTTCCCTCCATCTTTCCCAACATCAGGGTCTTTTCCAGGGAGTCTTCTCTTCTCATGAGGTGGCTGAAATACTGGAACCTCAGCTTCATGCTCTGTCCTTCCAGTGAGCACTCAGGGCTGATTTCCTTAAGAATGGATGTGTTTGATCTTCTTGCAGTCCATGGGACTCTCAAGAGTCTCCTCCAGCACCATAATTCAAAAGCATCAATTCTTCGGTGATCAGCCTTCTTTGTGGTCCAGCTCTTACTTCCATACATGATTATAGTTTTAACTATACAGACCTTTGTCGGCAAGTTGACCCCCAACTTAGATGACTTTAAAAGAGGATTAAACACATTTGTGGAAAGGCTTGCAATGGCTGCATAGCCATAATGACTACATTCTATCTCCACAGTCGAAGACAGTATGCTTCTGAATCCCATTTGCTAGAAACCACAGGAGGGGAGAATGCTCTTGCACTTGGGTTGTGCTTGCAGGTTTCCCATAAGTATCTGGATGCTGGATTAAATGGGCCAGTGGGACGAGGGATTGATTGTTAAACCATTCTGAGAACTGTAGCTCTCTGAGGGGACAAGGACTCTCCTAACAACTCTCAGCACTCTTATTGAACTACACTTTCCAGAAATGTTGAGTGGAAGCCGCAGTTCCTTAAAGTGGTCAAATACTGATTTAAATGTATAGCATTTCACAATATGAAGGAATATTTGTAAAAAATAAAAAAGCATGAGAAAAGCAACGAATTCTCTCAATCTTATAGTACAATACACATCTTTGAAAAGCAGTTGGATAGCAGCCTTCATTGTTACAACTGCTTTTTTTATTCTCTACCCCATATTTTGCCAGTGTTATATTTCCGCTAATATTTGAGCACCTCGACGATTCTCCTGTACTGCTGCAGGTAATTCCGCTGCTGCTAGTAAATTTTGTATGAGCTTCCTATATCATTGGTGCCTCTTCTTTTCATCTGCATAACCCAGTAGCATCATAAATTGATGGAAAGCAAGGCTCAAAGGAGAAAGCAGGTGATTTATACTTGTTGAGATAAATCCTTGAGAGATATTTCTGGAGAATATCGGGGGAAAGATTGGGAGGGGGTTGCCTCAGTAGAAGTGCACCTGCTTTGCATTAAGAAACTTTGAGGTTCATTCTTCAACAACTTTTATTTTTCTAGGATCACAGTTCAGGGAGATTTAAGTCACCTACCCAAACACCCACCCAGACCTGTGCAGGGAGTGGGGGGAGTCACCGGTTTCATTTGCCCTGAGCCTTGAAGGGCTAAGCTGGCTGGGGGGACACTGTGGGTGTCAGTATTGTTCCCTGAGAACTCTGTGTCCGGTACCAAGAGATTCCAGGAAACGAATCTCTGCCCAAGGCTTAGAGACCCATTGCCACTTGGGTTAGGAACCACCGACCTTCATGGGCTAATTATGAGACAGCTTTATTTGTTCAGAACCTGTAAAGAAGGGGTGGGCTGAAGCAGTGGTGGAGAAGAATTGGACCTACATATATTGCTGAACTACAACTCCCATCATCCCTGGGCATTGGCCATGCTTGCTGGGGCAGATGGGAGTTCCAGAGTTTCCCACTCCTGAGAGGGAGAGTCTGGAAGGATGATCTGAATTTGGTAGACTCATGTGGATGGTTTCTCTCATTTTGGTGGGTTTGGCCTTTACCTATTGCTCTGCTTGCAGATTTCAAAATAAGTGAAATATTACAAAACACCACAAGTCTCCAGTTTCACCCAACCTACATGCAACTAATACTACCCCTTAGATTTTCCCACCATTCAGGGGAGTAGGGAGTTCACGGCAGCAAATATTTTATCCAACCCTGAAGTTAAACCACTTAACGTGTTAATGCTATGCAGGACAGATGGCAAATTCTAATTATGAAAAAGGTAATGTATTAAATG
This sequence comes from Podarcis gaigeae, assembly GCF_964106915.1. Taxonomy (NCBI): domain Eukaryota; kingdom Metazoa; phylum Chordata; class Lepidosauria; order Squamata; family Lacertidae; genus Podarcis; species Podarcis gaigeae. The sequence continues at coordinate 35,923,217 of NC_139692.1, forward strand.
CTTCTTTAGTGGTACAGCCTGTTGGTGTGATCATTCTACCTTTGAGTTTAATCATTCTGCAATCTCATTAACTTAATTAGCTTGTCAGGGAATGCTGGAATAGCTTGAGAATTTATCTGTAGAGATGGTGCCAATGCAGTGGTTTATGACTTGTTGCAGGTAGAGAGGAGCAGATGGCTTTTCCAGGCAGTGATGAATGCACTCCAGGCTCCAGGATGAAGCGGGATTGCAATAGTCAAAGCCAGCTCTAGGTTTGAGGGGACTCTGGGCTAAAGGCCTTCTTGTGGGACCTCAGCCAGCTGTTATCTGGTGGGGGTTGTCATTTTATTTTCCCTACAATGCTGTCATGTAGCATCACTTCAGGGAACTGAGGGGAATTTAATAGGTCACAAACAGCAGGTAAGCCTGAACTTGCCAATCCATCTCTCATCATCCCTCACCACTGGCCACACTGCCTGGGGCTGATGGGAGTTGGAGTCAGCCAGTGCTTTTTTTTCTGGAGGTACGCAATGGTACACAGTACCACCCCTTTTTGGCAGGGAGGCGGGAAGGCTCTCAGATCCCATCAGAGCATTGTGCCTCCTTCTCCAAGCCCAGGAAGCATTTGCCCAACTTAGAGAAGGAGACTCAATGCTCTAACACATGGGTAGGCAAACTAAGGCCCGGGGGCCAAATTCAGCCCAACCGCCTTCTAAGTCCGACCCGTAGACGGTCCGGGAATCAGTGTGTTTTTACATGAGTAGAATGTGTCCTTTTACGTAAAATGTGTCTCTAGGTTATTTGTGGGGCCTGCCTGGTGTTTTTACATGAGTAGAATGTGTCCTTTTATTTAAAATGCATCTCTGGATTATTTGTGGGGCATAGGAATTTGTTCTTTTTTAAAAAAAACCAAACACAAAACAGTCCAGCCCCCCACAAGGTCTGAGGAACAGTGGACCGGCTCCCTGCTGAAAAAGTTTGCTGACCCCTGCTCTGACAGGATCTTGGAGCCCTGCTGCCTCCTTACCAAAACCAGGCAGGGGGTGGGGAGGCCGCTTGACCTGGGTAGCAGCACACCAGTAGGCTGATGGGTGGGCAAGGTAACATCAAGCAGCTAACCTGCCCTCACCACCCAGCCTTGGTGTCAGGCCACACCCCTCCTCCATGTGAGGCATCTAGTCATAAGCCTGCATTTTTTATCAGAGCTTCTATATTTTATCAAGGCTTGTATTTAAAAATGAGCTTAAAAAAAAAGGATTTTCAAATGTTTCATGCCAGGCAGAAAGAACCTTGGCAAGAGGTTTTTCTCCTAAGACAAGGGGGCCCCATTGATTTATAGTAGAAAAACAATTCTCAAAGTCATAAAAAGGGAGAATTACATATGCTGCCCTTGCAGACTGAGAAAACACAATTAAAGGCAAGGGTAAATAGTAAAATAATACCAATGTGCCTCCCAGTAAAATGAGCCAGATCTTCTTTCTAAGGTTAAAAAGGCCAAGAGCAATGGAGAGGCATCTAGCTGGCTAGAAGAAAAGAGAGCATTTTAAGGAAATATTTTAAAGCTGTTTCTTTTTCTTAAACTGAGAGAGTTAAAAAGGTTAAATGTGGGAAAGGCAACTGGCTTGGCTGGAGAAGAAGCTTCTTTCTATTTTATTTTGAGGCTGGAAAGGAGGGGTGAAAGGAGGGGTGTAAACTGAAGAGGCTTCTTTTTAAAAGCTGTTTTTTACTGAGTTCCTTTTTACTTTACAAAGGCTTTATTCTTTTAAAAGGCTACCTATGATAAGTGAATGAAATATATTAGCTTAAATATATTGGCTTAAATGTAATTATGCAAAGGATTTAAGGAATGCTAGATTCTTATTTCATATGGTTGTAAGAGTTGTATTTATCCTGAAATTAAGTCAGCCACCAGCCTAGCCCCCCTGCTAGACAGAAGACGCCATCCAAGCACTCTTGATATATGGTTGTCAGGCATTTGTTTAGAAACTTTCAAATGAAGGAAATCTTTCAATATTGATGTGAAACTCAAGATCCTTGACATCTGTTGAACATAAAAATGTAAGATTAAACATTTGTTTTAGAAGGCAATAGGGCAAGGAGGGCAAGAGGTGAGCTGGTAATTAAGATTCCATGTAAGATATATTATTACTTATTTGTCACATATATAGCTCTTTGTCTCCCTTATAAGGGCAAGGAAGTGGGTGTATCTTTTGTGGGTGTATCTTTTGTGATTGGTTCTACCAAACAGCCAATAGGAATTTCAACCAGGCTGATTGGACAGAGGCAGCCACAGGAGGAGCAAAGGGGGCTGGATTAAGGGAATATAAGTGCTGGCCAGGATGGCAAGAGGCCAGGCCAGAGCTTGGTAACCATATACCACTGAGCCTCTCATTTATTTGTCTGACAAATAAATTATTATTTTAATTTCTCTATTGCTGCGTTGAATATTTCATTCCAGCTAAGCGTTAACCACAAGCAGGGTGCTACATTTTATGGTGCCCCTGTGACTCGGATAAGTGGTCTGCTGGAACGCAGCCCCTTCGCCCTACTGGGCAGGGTACAAGAGAGAGGACCACTGCTTACCCAGCGCGCACTGGTAAATTTTTCCAGGGGGAACGCAGAAGACTCGTCTGTCTGATACCCTGCTCATTGGCGGCGATGGACCGGGGGAAACAGGGAACCAACCAAGGGTAAGTGCACAAAGGGATTTTTGGCCCTCCAATTAATTGGGAGGAAGAGAAGTCTTGATCAAACTTCTGCGTCTCAGTAAGGGGAAACTGAGTACGCTAGGTGGTTGGGTACATCAGATGTTGGTCTGGTGGAGGAAAAGGGAAAATTGGGAGGTAGAGTGTGGTGAAGTATCTAGCGCATTGTATGTGTGAGAAAGTACAGAGCAATCTGTAGCTGACCTGAGTGTGGAGTGGGCAGTACTTCGGTTCCTAGTAAGGCGACTTCACTAGGCAAGGAAACCCACAAAGCGTGTGTGTGAGTGACTGAGTGGATACTTCACAGGGCCATACAATGGGAGTTGGGGGTTCAAAGGGGGAAAATACACCTCTTGAGTGTATGTTAAATAATTTTAAGAAAGCCTTCTCAGGGGCATATGGAGTCAAAATGACGCCAGAGCGCTTGAGAACGTTATGTGAACTAGAATGGCCGAAACAAAATACTGAATGGCCATCTCAGGGAACTTTTGATATAAATTTAGTAAGCAAACTTTGGTCTAACATCGCCAAAGAAACTGGAGGGTGCCCAGAACAATTTCCATATATAGATTCCTGGCTGAGCACATTAAATAAAAATCCTCCATGGATAAGGGAATGCAAAGTCAAACGATGCAAATTATTGGCTGTAAAAGCCGAAGCTAGGAAAGGAATCTTGCCAAATAAACTCAAACCCATTTTTGAGGGACCAGAGGAAGAGGTGCTTCCACCCTATGCTCCACATCGAAGGGAGCTTAATTCAAACACTCCACCAGTTGTAACCCCAAGGCAAGAAAGTGGAATGAATAATGGGAGTGGAGTCACAGAGCTTGATTCCTTGATAGATTATGATAAATATCTTCAGGAGGCATTGGAGTCCTATAATAAAGCCCAAGCAGAAGTGGTTATTCCACCTGTGACTCCTAATAGACCTGCATCTAAAGTCTCCTTTAGTGGAACAACTGATTGCCCACCCCAAACCCCTGTACATCCAAGTCCCAGAGAAATATTACAGAAGTTACAGGGAGACCTTAATCGGTCAGCAAGCAATACAGCCAGGCGTATAAAGCTGCTAAAAGAACGCCTTGGGACAAATACCATCCCCTATGATTTGAGGCCCCTAGAGCAAAGTGAAGAGAAAGATCACGTAGTAGCCCCTCTTAGAAGAGTATTTGATGCACTTGAGGAGCCTGCGCTGGTTAATGGGCAACCCGGACCACGGCCACCTCGAACTTCGACCCTGCAATATATTCCATTCACAACTACAGATCTGATGAATTGGAAAACACACACCCCATCTTTTGCAGAAAAACCTCAGGCTATGATGGACTTGGTGACTTCAATAGTAAATACTCATAGCCCTACTTGGACAGATTGTCGCCAGCTCCTAAATACTCTTTTCACCACTGAGGAAAGGAGAGACATAATTGAAAAGGCACAGATATATTTGCGTGAGCAGGCCAGAGTGGGAAATATTTTTAATATTGACCGTCATCTCCAAGATAACTTTCCCTTGGAAGATCCTAATTGGGATCCAAACAATGGAATTCATCTGGCCAGACTTACCACCTACCGCCAGACACTTGTGCAAGGTATCCGCAGGGCATGCCAGAAGCCCACTAATATGTCTAAAGTCTCAGAAGTAGAACAGAAACCAAATGAGAGTCCAGGAGACTTTTTAGAGAGGCTGCAAGAAGCCTATCGTATATGGACTCCTTTTGACCCTGAAGCCCCTGAAAACAGCAGAATGATTACTGCTACATTTGTGGCCCAGTGCGCTTCTGATATTCGTAAGAAAATTCAGAAATCAGAAGGATGGGAAGGGATGCTGATGAGCCAAATTATGGCCATTGCACGCCAAGTTTATCGGAATAGGGATGAGGCTGAGAAGCAAGAGAAGAAGAAGTGGCAGAAGGAAAAGATGGTAATGCTAGCCACAGCAGTGAAGCAAGACCACCGCCCCTTAAATGGAGGGAGAGGGCGAGGAAGGAATCCACCACTGGGAAGGAATCAATGTGCAAATTGCAAGAAGGAGGGTCATTGGAAGCGGGAGTGTCCTGAACCCCTGAGGTTGGAAGAAGTACGCCCAGGCCCAGGCCCAGGCCCAGGCCCAGGCTCCGGCCCAAGAAACCGGGGACGGGGACGGGGAATGATCCGAAATGGAAGATATCAGAGACCAGGACAAGGACAGAATAGAGACAATTTCATTGGACTGGCAGAAGAGGATTTTACTCAAGACTAGGAACGACCGGACTCCATAAAGTTAGGCTTCCAGGAGCCCACGGTCACGATTCAATTAGGGAGCCATTTAATAGACTTTATGATTGATACTGGGGCTGAATACTCAGTACTCCCAGAACTATTGCAGAAAAAGGCATCCAAAAGTGTAGTCATTAAAAGTGCCACTGGACAGTCAGCTAAGAGGTCTTTCCTCCAACCTTTGGAATGCCAGATTGGGGGACATCGTTTAACCCATCAGTTTTTGTATATACCTGAGTGTCCAATACCTCTCTTAGGCAGAGATATGCTGTCCAAATTGCAGGCCCAAATCACCTTCACTCCTCGAGGTCCAGAAATGAAACTGCCATCAAAAGCAGCAGGAATAATTACCCTCTCAGTACCTAAGGAACAATCATGGCGCCTAATGTCAGCCCTGCAAGTCCAACCCACATTGGATACAGAATTAAACAAGCTCCTCCGAACTCTACAGGTGCCACCAGGAGTATGGGCCGAAAATAGCCCACCAGGAATGGCTAAGAATATAGCTCCAATTGTAGTAACCCTAAAACCTATGGCTACCCCTGTATCTGTAAAGCAATATCCCTTACCCCGGCGAGCAGCAGAGGGCATCCAGAAACATTTGGACCGCCTATTAAAATATGGTCTGCTTAAGCCTTGCCAATCAGAATGGAACACACCCCTTTTGCCTGTTCGAAAACCTGGGACAGATGAATACAGGCCAGTGCAGGACTTGAGGCTCGTAAACCAGGCTATCGAGACCTTGCACCCAAATGTACCAAACCGATATACCTTGTTGAGTTTGATCCCACCAGAAGCAACATTTTTTACTGTATTGGACTTGAAAGATGCATTCTTCTGTTGCCGGCTGGCACCACAGAGCCAACCTATATTTGCCTTCCAGTGGGAAGACCCTTTGACAGGAACAAAAGGCCAGCTAACCTGGACAAGATTGCCCCAGGGATTTAAAAATTCCCCAACTTTATTTGGCACTGCCTTGGCGAGGGATCTAACAAGTTACCCCTCAATACCGGGAGAAAAGGTGGTTCTGCAATATGTAGATGACCTTATATTAGCGGCAAAGGATTTTAATACCTGTAAAGAAGGGACAGAGGAACTGCTCCACTTGCTCTGGGAAGCTGGCTACCGAGTTTCCCAGAAAAAGGCACAGTTATGTTTAGAAAAGGTCAAATATTTGGGCTTTGACATCTCACACCAACAACGAGCATTGAGACCAGAGAGGAAAGAAGCTATTTGCCTTATCAAGGAACCTACCACAAGAAAACAACTTAGAGGATTCCTGGGAACAGCAGGGTTTTGTAGACTATGGATACCTGATTTCAGCAGTCTGGCCAAGCCCTTACATGAAAGCACTCGAGGTGCAGAAAAGGACCCATTCGTATGGGGACCTGAGCAGAAACAAGCCTTTTTAGTTATCAAACAACGACTTATGGAGGCCCCAGCCCTTGGATTGCCTAATTCGGAAAAACCCTTTCAGCTGTATGTACATGAACAGAATGGGATTGCAGCTGCAGTCCTGACCCAGAGATTAGGAAGTTGGAACCGCCCAGTAGCTTATTTGTCTAAACAATTGGACTCAGTAGCAAAAGGATGGCCTCCATGCCTAAGGGCAGTAGCGGCCACTGCAAGCCTTGTCAAAGAAGCTGATAAATTTACCTTCGGCCAGACGATGTATGTGAATGTACCTCATGCTGTTCTGACACTCATGGAATATAAGGGTAGTTATTGGCTAACGAACCCAAGGATGGCTAGATACCAAGGCCTATTGTGTGAAAATCCCAGGATTCATCTACGAGTAGTGAATATGCTCAATCCAGCGACTTTGCTGCCCCTACCAGAGGTAGATGATGAGGAATCACATGATTGTCTCCAAGTAATGGATGAAGTTTATTCCAGTAGACCTGATCTGAAAGATGAACCATTGAAAAATCCAGATGTTGTATATTATATGGATGGTAGCAGTTACCTTCATGAAGGTGCCAGACGAGCAGGATATGCTGTGGTCACCAATGAGGAAGTTGTGGAAGCTGAAGCTTTGCCTGCTGGCACATCAGCACAAAAGGCTGAACTTATAGGCTTAACTAGAGCTCTGCAATTGGCAGCTGGATGTAAGGCAAACATCTATACTGATTCTAAATATGCCTTCTTAACCCTGCATGCACATGGAGCTCTATGGAAAGAAAGAGGTCTAATAGGAGCCCACGGGAAGGCCTTGAAATATGGACCTGAAGTAGAAATCCTGTTAGAAGCAGTATGGGCTCCAGAACAGATTGCTGTAATGCACTGCAAAGGTCATGGACGAGGAAGGGATCCAATAACCAGAGGAAATCATGCTGCTGACAAAGCAGCCCGAGAGGCAGCCCAAAAGCCTGTGGGAGGATTTATAGCAGCCCTCATACCAGAGGTAGTTCCAGAAGAAGTTAAACCTCACTATACCCCAGAAGAGAGGAAGTGGGCTGAACAGGAAGGAGCGGTTGTGAAGGACGGTTGGATGATCCTGCCGGACAATAGGATTTATGTACCTCATCATCTAGCAGGCACAATTGTAAGAAATTATCATGAATCTACTCACCTTGGCGGTACTGCAACCAGAGAGAGTCTCAGTCGGAAGTTGTATATTATTAATCTATCACAATTAGCAACTTGCATTTCACAGAAATGTGTTCTTTGTGCTAAAAACAATCCCAGGCAGGGACCAGTACAACCTCCTGGAATTCAGCATGTGGGATATGTCCCCATGGAAAGCCTAATTGTGGACTTCACAGAGCTGGTCCCTTCTAAGGGATTCAAGTATCTCCTTGTGTTTGTAGATACTCTTACCGGATGGGTTGAAGCTTTTCCCACCCGAACTGAAAAGGCACGAGAGGTAACTAAGAGACTCCTCACTGAATTGATCCCAAGGTTTGGATTACCTAGATGCATTGGAAGTGATAATGGGCCAGCGTTCATTGATCAAGTAGTACAAGATGTATGTCGAGTCCTACAAGTAAAATGGAGACTGCATGCAGCATATAGGCCTCAGAGTTCAGGGAAAACTGAAAGAATGAATCGGACTCTGAAAACCCAATTGGCAAAATTAACCCAGGAAACGGGATTGGGATGGGTAGATGTGTTACCCATAACACTGTTTCGTGTTCGGTGTGCACCCACAAAAAGACTTAAGTTGTCACCTTTTGAGCTCCTGTATGGGAGACCGCCCTCCTTTGTTCAGGATATTCCAGCTGACCTTAAACAAATAGGAGATCATGTGACACAGGGACAAGTGCAATCTCTCTCCCGTGTTTTTGTTTCTCTTAACAGGTGGGCCCTCGAACGCACGCCGTGCAGCATTGCCGAGCCGATTCATCAGTTCCAGGCTGGCGATAGCGTATGGGTGAAAGAGTGGAAACGTGATCCACTTGCACCAAAGTGGCGTGGACCTTACACCGTCTTGCTCTCTACTCCAACAGCGGTGAAGGTAGCTGAGGTGACCCCCTGGATTCATCACTCTCGTTTGAAGAAGTCCGAAGGCAGTTGGACGTGCAAAGGTGACCCCTCTAATCCTTTAAAACTAACTCTCTCCAAAAACCCCTGTATCTAGCCCTACCGGGAACGGGCTAGGTCACGGGCAACATTTGACGACCGGCCTGCTGCAGCCACAACCTGGAAGCTGGCTGACCTGCGCACGCCTGAAGCTTGAGGAGCGTCTGAACCAGCAACTGTGAACGGAAAGATTCTCTAATACAATTGATTGACTGCCCCCTTGTGGAACAATTATCAGAGATATTACTCATTGGGGATCCTCGGGATATATGTTTTGGTCTTGGTGGTTCCCCATTTCTGTCACTGGGGGAATTATATTGGGGCTAATAATTATTTGCTATCACAATAAGGTAATCTTTTGTGGAAGGAATGCATATGCTAGACATCAACATGATTTTATTATTAATCCTGATCCCTTGGGAAGGGGAAGGGTCCTTGAATCTGACCAAATTGGCTAAATATGGATTCAGCCATGACCACAATATGTGGGTAGGCTTAGCTGAGATGGTAGCCAATGTTGCAAATAGGACCAATTGCCTTGTTTGCTCTCTTGGGCCAGATGATTCAGAGGGAGGTATGCCCTTATTACCGATACCATTAGATGCCATTGGTATGGTAAGCGAAATGCCACACCAAACAGAAATACAGAATTTCCCCGGATGGAACTCAACTAAACCATTACGAGTTATACCTGTACAAGGGGAATTCTGTGTACATAAATCATCAGATGCAGCTGATTCTCCCATGATAGGCTCTTCTCATTGTCACTATACTTGGGATTATATTAAGAATAGTCATACCTGGGCACACGGTACTACCTATCGAACTCGGAATACCTTGCCCTGTGCACCTCCTTTTATTCACGCATGGAAAGTGGTGTGGAACATAACTGTGACAGAAAAAGGCAATCTAACATACTGCACTGTGAACTCTCTACCTCTTTTGGTATTTCGCCTTCTGTACTCCACGTACCAAAAACCTCAGACCCGATGGTTGTGGTGGATATGTGGAGAATGGGCATACAAAAAGCTCCCTTCCAAATGGAGTGGGACTTGTTTCTTGGGTTGGGTATTACCGCCAATGTGGATTATGCCCACTAGTTCGGCCAGGCGAACACGAAGGAATGCTGATATTTCTCATATAGCAGGAGGAAGTACCCAAAGTTGGAGCGGTACTGATGATTGGCCGCCAGAGCGCATTATAGCCTATTATGATCCTGCCTCCTGGAATCCTGGTGAGCTCATACAAGGGGCACGGGATCCTATTTATAATCTAAACAGAATAATTCGATTGCAAGCAGTAGTGGAACTTGTAACCAATGCAACGGCCCAGAGTTTGAGACTTATTGCACAACAGTTGGATGAAAGTAGAGCCGCCATTTTGCAGCTGAAAATGGGAATGGATTATGTACTTGCCAGGCAGGGAGGCCTATGTGGAGTCTTGAACTTGACAGGGAATGCCTGTTGCTTTAACATTTCAGATAATGGTGAGGCAATCCGTGTGTTGGCCACAAAGATGGAGAATATAGCACATGTCCCAGTACAAACATGGGAAGGATGGGATATGGGATGGCTCACCAATTGGTTACCTAATGTCGCAGGACTCAAAGGGATACTATTGTCTTGCTTGTTTTTCTTGACAGTAGTGGTAATGGTTTTGTGTATGATGCCATGTATCATTTCATGTTTTAGAAGTACAATTAGCAAGATGGTTTCAAATGAAACTCTACCTCATATCATGGCCCTATACAGAGCTTTACCTCAGGAATATGATGAAGGTCAAGCTATCAAGGACACTTGGGATGAAGGTCCTTGAGCTTGAAAGGGGGGAATGAGGCATCTAGTCATAAGCCTGCATTTTTTATCAGAGCTTCTATATTTTATCAAGGCTTGTATTTAAAAATGAGCTTAAAAAAAAAGGATTTTCAAATGTTTCATGCCAGGCAGAAAGAACCTTGGCAAGAGGTTTTTCTCCTAAGACAAGGGGGCCCCATTGATTTATAGTAGAAAAACAATTCTCAAAGTCATAAAAAGGGAGAATTACATATGCTGCCCTTGCAGACTGAGAAAACACAATTAAAGGCAAGGGTAAATAGTAAAATAATACCAATGTGCCTCCCAGTAAAATGAGCCAGATCTTCTTTCTAAGGTTAAAAAGGCCAAGAGCAATGGAGAGGCATCTAGCTGGCTAGAAGAAAAGAGAGCATTTTAAGGAAATATTTTAAAGCTGTTTCTTTTTCTTAAACTGAGAGAGTTAAAAAGGTTAAATGTGGGAAAGGCAACTGGCTTGGCTGGAGAAGAAGCTTCTTTCTATTTTATTTTGAGGCTGGAAAGGAGGGGTGAAAGGAGGGGTGTAAACTGAAGAGGCTTCTTTTTAAAAGCTGTTTTTTACTGAGTTCCTTTTTACTTTACAAAGGCTTTATTCTTTTAAAAGGCTACCTATGATAAGTGAATGAAATATATTAGCTTAAATATATTGGCTTAAATGTAATTATGCAAAGGATTTAAGGAATGCTAGATTCTTATTTCATATGGTTGTAAGAGTTGTATTTATCCTGAAATTAAGTCAGCCACCAGCCTAGCCCCCCTGCTAGACAGAAGACGCCATCCAAGCACTCTTGATATATGGTTGTCAGGCATTTGTTTAGAAACTTTCAAATGAAGGAAATCTTTCAATATTGATGTGAAACTCAAGATCCTTGACATCTGTTGAACATAAAAATGTAAGATTAAACATTTGTTTTAGAAGGCAATAGGGCAAGGAGGGCAAGAGGTGAGCTGGTAATTAAGATTCCATGTAAGATATATTATTACTTATTTGTCACATATATAGCTCTTTGTCTCCCTTATAAGGGCAAGGAAGTGGGTGTATCTTTTGTGGGTGTATCTTTTGTGATTGGTTCTACCAAACAGCCAATAGGAATTTCAACCAGGCTGATTGGACAGAGGCAGCCACAGGAGGAGCAAAGGGGGCTGGATTAAGGGAATATAAGTGCTGGCCAGGATGGCAAGAGGCCAGGCCAGAGCTTGGTAACCATATACCACTGAGCCTCTCATTTATTTGTCTGACAAATAAATTATTATTTTAATTTCTCTATTGCTGCGTTGAATATTTCATTCCAGCTAAGCGTTAACCACAAGCAGGGTGCTACACATGTGCTGGCTCCTCCCCCTGCTTGCTTTCCTAGGGGGAAAAAAAGCACTGGAGTCAGCCAACATCCAGAGGGTTCAAAGGTTTCCCACCCCTGATCTAAAATATATGACAGAAAGTGAACCAATTGGGAGGGAGAGGGAAAGAATTCAGGCATCACCTATTAGTTACCATACGAGTGAGGGGTTGAGGTCCATTTGGCTCCCACAATAAAATATTTAATGAGGCTGGGACCCTCCAAAAGTTGATGGGCATTGCCATTCAAATGGTGTGTGTGTGTCTTGTGAACGATTATGTGGGGGGTGGGGCTTACCTGCCTTCCCCCAAATATTTTATTCAAGTTGGCACCCCTGTTAGTTACAAAGTTCAGCTGGTAGGATTTTGGTCCGTCGTGGAGCTGGATCGAAGAATAACAGATGGGCTGCTGCTACTTCCTCACTTTCTAGAAGCATTGGTGTCAGGGGTTCAGAAGGAGAGACACAGGAGGGGGAGCAAATGGAGAGTGAGGAGGAGGAGTACGAGGGGGGCGCAGGCAGTGACAGTGGCCAGAGTTATTCCACAAGCCTCTCTAGCGAATCGGAGGACTCACAGAAGGGAGCGCCGGTGGCCAGAGCAAGGGAGATTCCAAGGGAGAAACCTCAAGAGGGAGGGGCCAGCGGGGAGTCTCTGAACAGCAGCTGGAGATCAGGGCCAGCGTCTCCACCAGAGCGCAGTGGGGAGGGGGAGTCCCAGGAGTCGGGACCAGTGTCCTCACCACCAGAGGGAGGAGAGGAGTCAGGTTTGGCAACACCCACATCAGGAAGCGGGGAAACGGTCAGAAGGAAAGTCACCGGCTGGGCGCGCGCGCCAAGTTCAAATGTACAGGAGCGCGGCACAGCGGGGAGCCCGGGAAGGGAGCCAGGTCCTAAAGCCCGCCGGAGGGAGGGGCAAGACTCAGGAGGCTCCGCGTCAGAGGAGTCCAGGAAGGAGGGAACCCCAGAGGGCAGAAGGACCCAACGCAGGAAAGAGCAGCGCAAGAGGTGGAGCCAGGCTAGAATCTTAAACTGGTGTGGGTGGAGCAGTGAGTCAGAGGGGACTTAGCCGGTCTAGCGTTAAGACGTGGGCCTGCGCGCCCAGAGCTTGGAAATGGAAACTAAACTTCAATAAAGACTTTTGTATATAATATCCACTGGGCGTTGGTCCTCTGTGAGCTGGGACCTAGCGGCAGTCCTGACAGTAAGTCCCCTCTCCATTTTCACCAATTTTGCAACCTCGTGGAGTGCGGGAAAGCAGCGAGGGGTGAAGATTGGTGCTTCGCGAGCTCACGAAAAACAGGGAAATGACTACCGAAGAGAGGATAGCGAGTTTGCAAAACGCAGTGACGCAGTTGACTGCAGAAATTGCGGCTTCCAGAAAGAAAGAACAGGAAGCAGCTGCTGCCTGCCAGGATCTGCGAACCAGGTTAGAAGTGCTAAGTACACAGAGGCTACCAGCCACCAGACCAGAAGGGATTGGGCTGGGAAACAGAGGAGGGAGCCTGGTATCTCACTTCAATGGGGACCTGCAGGAGTATCCTAACTTCAGAGCAGATGTGATTTATACATTGCAGCTGCTTGACAAAGACTTTAAAAATGAGGGAGAGAAAGTGGGATTTATTATTTCGCATTTGCGGGGGGAGGCAAAATCGTGGCTGCGCAATCTATGGAGAGACAAGGATCCAGCCCTCCAAAATGCGGCTGCCTTCATTAAAGTGATGGATGCGTGTTTTTTATCTGAGATTGATGTGGATATCGCTAGGAGGGAGATTCACGGACTAAGACAAGGTAAAGCCACTGTGAGGCAATATCATGCACGTTTTTTCGGATTGGTGAATGTACTAGCCTGGGAGAAAGAATCGCCTGCCGTCAGAGACCTGTTCTGGGAGGGGTTGAGCGGAGCTGTGAAAGATGAGATCGCAAGGGGGGGAAGACCCCAAACCACCAAGGAAGTGGTGGAACGGGCACTCTCCATTGGGGTTCGGTTGGAAGGACGCCCTTGGGGCAGGGAGGAAGGGCATTTGGGACGCACGCCAGCGAAAGGACTGCCTCCCTTCCCCAAGGAGGCGGCGCGCGCTCGATCCATGCCTCCGCTGGGAGGGGGAGAGGAGCCGATGGAGATAGGTGGTGCTAAGGCTCACTCCACAGTCGGAGCCCTAACTCCGGGAGCAGTCAAGATGAAGCCTCCTAGAGGAACCAGGAAGTGCTACATCTGCGACAGTGCTCAGCATATGGCAAAAGAGTGTCCCCAGCGGTTTCACAAGCATACTGCAGCCGCAGCGACAGTAACAGACGCAATTCAGCAGAGGGAGTCGCAGCAGGAAAACTCCACTGTCTGGCTGGAGATGGCATCTCTGGGGACCAGCCAGACAAGTCAGTGAAGCAATCCCCAGGGATCTTACAGCCCACCGACCCCCTCCCACCCAAACCAGTAGTGCAGCTCACCGCATCCCTTCAGCTCCCCAATGGGCTACTGGTGGAAATTCCCATCACCGTAGACTCGGGGAGCAATGCAGATTTTATAGACATGCAGTTCCTCCAGCAACATGGCATAGCCCTTCTGCCAGCGGCGGTACCTCTGAAAGTCGTCACAGTGGACGGCAGGGAGCTACTGGGAGGGCAAGTGCTACAGCAGACGCCGCCAATGGTGATGCGCATTGGAAACCACCGTGAGGTCATCAGCTTCAACGTCACCCGCCTGTCAGACACGCCCATAGTGTTGGGAATGAGTTGGCTGGATAGGCACAGCCCGGCATTAGCTTGGTACCAGCGGCAACTGACCTTCGGCTCCTCTTACTGCGCAGAACACTGCATCCTGGCGGACTTGGAAGATGAGGGGCACGAGGATGGACCACAGCTGAACTTGGGCATGTTGCAAGCGGTGCCTAACAAATACAAGGAGTTTTTGGAGGTCTTCTGCGAGAAAGAGGCGGATAAGCTGCCACCCCACAGACCCTACGACTGCAAGATCGACCTCCTGCCCGGGGCGACGCTCCCGACGGGGAAACTGTACTCCATGTCTGAGGATGAATTGCAAGAGCTCAGGGAGTTCATAGATCACAACCTGAAGCGGGGATTCATCCGGGAGTCCAAGGCGGCAGGAGGCAGTCCCGTGTTCTTTGTAAAGAAGCGGGACACGCCCCAAAAGAGGCTGGTCGTTGATTTCCGCTTCTTGAACCTCAAGACCAAGCCCTCAGCATTCCCTATGCCCAAGATCGATGACCTGCTGGCGACGGTGAGGAAGGGTCGCATCTTTACCAAGTTGGATCTGCGCGGAGCGTACAATCTCATTCGCGTACGGGAAGGCGACGAGTGGAAAACAACCATGTTTACGCCGCTGGGCACTTATGAATACAGAGTTATGCCTTTTGGATTAAAAAATGGTTCCCACTGCTTTCAAGCCTTCATGCATCATGTCTTGGCGGGTCTCCTCTACAAGAAGTGCGTCTGCTTCCTGGATGACATCCTAATCTTCTCGGAATCGCCGGAGGCTCACGAGAGAGATGTTAGGGAAGTTCTGCAGAGGCTGCGGGAGCACAGGCTGTACGCCAAGCTGGAGAAGTGCCAGTTCGACAAGACGGAGGTGGATTTCTTGGGCTACAAACTGTCCGACAAGGGACTGGCTATGGACGGTGCCAAGGTACGTGCAGTACTGGATTGGAAGAGCCCACGCAATAGGAAGGAAGTACAGAGGTTTGTCGGTTTTGCCAACTTTTATCGCAAGTTCATCAAGGGTTTCGCCATGCAGACAGCGGCCATCACCGACACCCTCAGTTCCAAGAAGAAGAGGTTCATCTGGACGGAGCAGGCAGAGCAGTCCTTTCAGAAGCTCAAGCAGCTCTTCGCTTCCGAAGAGAACCTACTGCACGTAAATCCCAGCAGGCCCATGAGAGTGGAGACGGACGCCTCAGACAGGGCCGTGGGAGCCGTTCTGTTGCAGCAAGACCACCAGGGGGACTGGAGGCCGTGCGCTTTCTACTCCAGAAAACTCAGCAAAGCGGAGCAGAACTACACCATTTGGGACAGGGAGTTGCTGGCCATACATGCAGCCTTCAAGGCGTGGCGGCACTTCCTCGTCGGAGCCAAGCACACGGTGCAGGTCCGCACAGACCATAAGAACTTGGAGTACTGGCGCACGGCGAGGTTCCTGAACCAGCGACACATCCGCTGGGCGGAGTTCTTTGCAGATTTCGACTTCAGAATTGAGTACATCCCAGGAAACAGCAACGTCTTGGCGGACGCGCTGTCCAGAAAACCGCAGTATCTGGAGGCAGAGGCACCGGCGGCGGCCAAGCACATTTTCACACCACAGGCGTGGGCATGCGCATCAGCCACGGTGGACCTGGACGCGGTGCGCCGCGCGCTGCGAACAGACTCGTTCGCCCGAGCCAAGATGGAGGAGGTGTGCAGTGGCAAGGCGAGGGGCGACGAATTCCAAGTGCGAGACGGCCTGCTCCTACGCAAGGGAGTCCTCTACGTACCAGGAGACAGCCTCCGCGCGAAGGTCCTGCAACAGCTGCACGACGCGCCCAGCGCGGGGCACTTCGGCAAGGAGAAGACGGTGGACTTAGTAGCCAGAGACTTTTGGTGGCCTAAGATGCGGGGGGATGTCGCGGACTATGTCAATAGGTGCGACACCTGCCAAAGGGCTAAGCCTGTGCACCAGCCGCCGGCGGGCCTGTTGGAACCGCTACAGACACCGTTCGTACCGTGGGAGAGGGTAGCCCTGGACTTTGTCACAGATCTACCCAGCTCAAGGGGCAAGACGGCAGTGCTCGTGGTAGTGGACCTGTTCACCAAGATGGCCCACTTCATTCCGTGCGCGAAGGTGGCCACGGCCGAGCAGACCGCTAAGATGTTCATAGACCACGTGTTCAAGGTGCACGGCCTACCACGGTCTATTTTGTCCGACCGGGGGCGCCAGTTCATCTCCAACTTCTGGCAAAAGCTGATGGGATTCCTGAACGTCAAGGTCAGCCTGGCGTCGGCGAGACACCCGCAAACTAACGGGCAGGCGGAAAGGGTCAACGCCATCATGCAGCAGTACCTGAGATGCTACGCGAACCAGCAGCCATCGACCTGGGTGGACTATCTACCGTTGGCCGAGTTTGCCTACAACAACACGAAGCACGGGTCCACGGGGGTGACCCCATTTTTTGCCAACTACGGGAGGCATCCCAGAACCTTCCCGGGTCTGGACACAGTGCGGGAGGGGGAGCCACAGGGAGCAGAGGAAGTGGCAGCGGAGTTGCAGGAGATCCACGAGCAGCTCAGGAGGCAGTTAGAGTTGGCAAAACAGGCTTACAAAGTGCAGGCAGATCGACACAGGAGGGTTGGGGAGGACATCCAGGTGGGAGACTGGGTCTGGTTGGCAGCACAAGCAGTTCCAGCCAGATCGTTAGCCAAGAAGAAACTAGGGCACAAGCAGCTAGGGCCTTACCAAGTAGAGGCGCAGATCAACCCAGTGGCCTTCCGGTTGACACTCCCGGAGGGTTCCAGAATGCACCCGGTCTTTCATAGATCAGTGCTCACGCCCTACAGAGAGCCCCACAGGTTTCAAGCACCGGGGAAGACGCCAGACCCGCTCAGAGAAGCGCCCAAAAAAGGGGGGTCGCCGAAAGGGGAGCCACTTAATGAAGCCACTGAGATTTTAGACTCAAGGTGGGGGGAGGACGGGATTGAATATCTTCTCGCCACGGAGGACACCCCGGCCAGCGCCAACAGGTGGGTGCCGGATTACGCAGTGGAAGAGCAGTTGCTCAAGGAAGAATTCCACACACTTTTCCCGCACAAGCCTATGCCGGCGGGCTTTTTCGAGGATTGTTTGTTCACACCCACACTCTCGGCCAGCACTTTCCGGGGTTTCTCGTCAGCTGAGGACTCGGCTCCGGGAGGCAGCTCTCCGGAGGGATCACTTTCAGGTTTTGGCACGGGGGGATCTTATTGGTGGGAGGACCAACCCGAGGTGGGCTGGCGCAGAGACATGCCGAAGGGGCCCTGGGAGGTGGACCCCCATCAAACAACAGGGGGAGGAGGGCTCTTGGGTGATTTGGGGTCGAGCGCAGATTTCGAGCACACCGCGCAGGAGATGGAAGCGGAGGAGGTCGTCGTCGACGAGCCCATGGGGGACTTCCCGGACTTATCTCGATGGTTGCAAGCCTCAGGGGACGAGCTGTATCCTGGACTCACCCCTACAACAATGGAGCACCCGGAACCCGCACCGGAAGAGGGGGAGGGGGGAAGGGGGGGCTTCGAGGGGGGGATGGATGTCAGGGGTTCAGAAGGAGAGACACAGGAGGGGGAGCAAATGGAGAGTGAGGAGGAGGAGTACGAGGGGGGCGCAGGCAGTGACAGTGGCCAGAGTTATTCCACAAGCCTCTCTAGCGAATCGGAGGACTCACAGAAGGGAGCGCCGGTGGCCAGAGCAAGGGAGATTCCAAGGGAGAAACCTCAAGAGGGAGGGGCCAGCGGGGAGTCTCTGAACAGCAGCTGGAGATCAGGGCCAGCGTCTCCACCAGAGCGCAGTGGGGAGGGGGAGTCCCAGGAGTCGGGACCAGTGTCCTCACCACCAGAGGGAGGAGAGGAGTCAGGTTTGGCAACACCCACATCAGGAAGCGGGGAAACGGTCAGAAGGAAAGTCACCGGCTGGGCGCGCGCGCCAAGTTCAAATGTACAGGAGCGCGGCACAGCGGGGAGCCCGGGAAGGGAGCCAGGTCCTAAAGCCCGCCGGAGGGAGGGGCAAGACTCAGGAGGCTCCGCGTCAGAGGAGTCCAGGAAGGAGGGAACCCCAGAGGGCAGAAGGACCCAACGCAGGAAAGAGCAGCGCAAGAGGTGGAGCCAGGCTAGAATCTTAAACTGGTGTGGGTGGAGCAGTGAGTCAGAGGGGACTTAGCCGGTCTAGCGTTAAGACGTGGGCCTGCGCGCCCAGAGCTTGGAAATGGAAACTAAACTTCAATAAAGACTTTTGTATATAATATCCACTGGGCGTTGGTCCTCTGTGAGCTGGGACCTAGCGGCAGTCCTGACAATTGGCAATTGCAGAACCATTGATCTTCCAGTTTACCCTTTTAACTGAAGGTCCGAGGAATCGCATCTTTAACATTCTGCATGCACTCAGATCCACTGAGCTGTAGTCTCCCCACCACCACTGCTTTTCAAACTAAATTCAGTATTCATCTCACATCTGTAAACACACCACTGGAGAGATTATGCTTCAGGCTGTGTCAAGAAAAAATAATTGGGGGGGGGGCTGCATGCACATAATTTCACAGAGATCAATAGAGTTGATGTACCTCTTCTGTGTGCTGGTGGAAACATGTGCAGCTTCTGATTCAAATCTTTCCTCTGTTATGAAATCAGCAGGTGACTGTAGGCAATTCTTCCAATTACAAGCAGTAATGCAGGGATTATAAGAAGAGACTGTCCAGCTAGGCTGTTGTATAAAATGAGATCATGTATGCAAACCAGTTTGAATCCTCAGAAGCTATGCTAAGCATTATTGATGCGGTTTGTTATTATTTTCAATATGTACCCTAAAAGTTCTTTGTGGTCTTGATTAACTCAGATCTTATTGGTTTAATTTTTTTTAAAAAATATTATTGAATTGGCTGCAGAACACAGCAATGCCTCCAGGGGAAGAAGTAGAAAGATCAGATCAAGCTCTTAGCATATTATTTGATGTGCTAACAAACCTTGCCCTATATATTAAAGATACTTTTATATGTAAAATCAAACCAGTCCTGCTGCAGTCATCTGTGCTGATCCGGATCAAAGGTGGCATTTGCATTCCTTTTTAAATGGACATACAGGGGAGTAAATGTTACACTCTGAGCTTGATTGCAAGCCCCAAGCAGTCGCTCATTTCTGCTAACATATAGCTTGGCAGATTACCTTGTTGTTGTTTAGTCATTTAGCCGTGTCCGACTCTTTGTGACTCCATGAACCAGAGCACGCCAGGCACTCCTGTCTTCCACTGCCTCCCACAGTTTGGTCAGACTCATGTTTGTAGCTTCAAGAACACTGTCCAACCATCTCATCCTCTGTCGTCCCCTTCTCCTTATGCCCTCAATCTTTCCCAACATCAGAGTCTTTTCTAAGGAGTCTTCTCGTGAGGTGGCGAAAGTATTGGAGCCTCAGCTTCAGGATCTGCCCTTCCAGTGAGCACTCAGGGCTGATTTCCTTCAGAATGGAGAGGTTTGATCTTCTTGCAGTCCATGGGACTCTCAAGAGTCCCTCCAGCACCATAATTCAAAAGCATCAATTCTTCGGTGATTAGCCTTCTTTGTGGTCCAGCTCTCACTTCCATACATCACTACTGGGGAAACCATAGCTTTAACTATATGGACCTTTGCCGGCAAGGTGATGTCTCTGCTTTTTAAGATGCTGTCTAGGTTTGTCATTGCTTTTCTCCCAAAAAGCTGGTGTCTTTTAATTTCTTGACTACCATCACCATCTGCATTGATCATGGTGTTGAATGGTCTCTTTAAATTTGAAGGTTCATTATTGCTCCATAAGATGTGTGAATTTCTTTAAGGGCCAGAGCAAATAACGTGACCTAGTTTTACAGCTGTGAAGCAGTATAGCACGTGCTGTTAAGTTGTGGTGATTAAGCTGTTGGGTATAGTATATAAAGAGCAGCACCTAACTCTCTCAGTACCCTGGTGGTTGGGTCATGCTTATTGATATATATATGTTAATGTAAAAGGAATTTTTGTTATTAAAACCTAAAGTTATTTTGTGTTGCTTGTAATGTATGGTCTCCCCAGCATGCCTTCTGCAGTACAACTAATCTGCAAATAGCCAACACATGGAACCCAAGAAAGTAAAATCTCTCACTGCCTCTATTTCTTCCCCTTCTATTTGCCAGGAGGTGATGGGACCAGTGGTCATGATCTTAGGTTTTTTTTTGATGTTGAGCTTCAGACCATATTTTGCACTCTCTTCTTTCACCCTCATTACCTTACCTTATATACTACAAACACCATACCACAGTGTGCCTATATACAATGGCCTGTATGCCAGCATTGCTGCAATTCTTTGCATGTAGGCTTGAAAAGTAAAATTCCCAGACATTAAATGAGACTTACTCCTACATCCAGGTAATCAGGATCAGAGAAAATCTATGACTAACAAAGGACCTCCAGCAGCGAACAGGAAAGGCAAAACTTTTAGCATATGGGCCAGAAAGAGATTTGAAAGAGTCTCTGAATGACTAATCCCCCACATTATGAAACAGAATAAATGTGTTCCTCTGAATGAGAGCATTGACAAATATAATCAACAAAAAGGAGTTACTTCTGTAGCAGCTCATCAGAGTTCCTGGTTCCATTCCAGCATAGCCTCAACAATCCAATTTTGTCAATTTCCATTACTGACAAGGCTTTCATCAGTTAGTAGAAAACACACCATGAGTCTTTTGTTTCCCATTGCTTTGCAATGACTTAACAGATTTCTTTTCAGTCTTATGACCAATGGGAATACCAACTTATATGGCTCATCTTGAGTGTTCAACTCACATATGCAAAAGCAGGATTATACAGCTCTATATGTTTTCTCATAATTTATTTTAAAGATAAAGTATTATGTCAATTTGTTCTTAATGTCTGCTTTTATTATTATTTTTAGTTGTTTTTATTAAAGGATTTTCATAGTCTACAAAGAACTCATAAGCCACCTACTCGCAGCAGCTAGGAGCATCATGGCTAGACACTGGAGGAACCTTTCAGGA
This sequence comes from Podarcis gaigeae, assembly GCF_964106915.1. Lineage (NCBI taxonomy): Eukaryota > Metazoa > Chordata > Lepidosauria > Squamata > Lacertidae > Podarcis > Podarcis gaigeae. Next base: position 35,944,570 of record NC_139692.1, read on the forward strand.
GTAAACATGGACCACTGGTACCAAATTGTATGGGAAGCAGCCCTACTAGAAAAGCTAATCAGCATTTTTGATGCATATTTTAGTTTAGCTGTGGCTGGTGCTCCTTGGGTCTGGTAGGGTAGAAGGCAGGGAGACCAACAGCGGGTGATGGCAGGTAATGAGTGGGTGTAAGTAAGAAGGCGGGCTGGTGGGGGCTGGCTGAGGCTGCTGAGGCAGTGCCCTCATTGGTCCCAATGGACTAGCCTCATGCCAATCCAGTATGGGTCTGCTGGTTATTGGTTATTCCAGTCTAGGCTCCACTTGGAGCTGTCCAAGGTGCTGCTCACTTTGCTTGCAGTCTTTTGGACCTATTATTTTCTTCATCGTCCTTTGCCTATCTCGTGTGGCAGCCCAACCTATGCCAAAAAATAGACGAGGTCACACCAAAGTGAAAGTTTCAGTCCACCACCTTAATTCAAAATAGAAGTCAGCATTCAAATACGGACTGTGACAGCCACCATCTCAGGACCCCTTGTGCTGAGTTCGCAGATGGACCAATGAGGGCACTGCCTCAGCAGCCTCAGCCAGCCCCCACCAGCCCGCCTTCTTACTTACACCCACTCATTACCTCTAGAGGCAAGCAAGCCTGTAGAGAGAATGGACAGACAGATGGACAGAGAAGCATACAAACCACTTTCCCAAATGCATAGTAGATGGGGAATATGGTAAATGCTTCTCCTTCAAAATTCACGAGCAACCTTGGACAGAATTTGATCGTCTAAGCCCAGCACAGCTAGACTCAGAGAGCCACAGATCATATCAAGAGCAATAACATTGTGAAGTGTGGCTTCATCCTATATAGATATGTTTGCTTGAAAAATGTACTGCTTCAGTTCTGCTGACTCTGCCACACAAGAGCTGAGGAAAAGGAGCCATTCATCATACAATTACATGGACAGAGTAGCAAAGTAGTCATCTAGGCTGCTTCTCCATTGCTGTCCCCCAGCTACATATGATATTCATTCCTTAAAATCCAACCATTCTATCTTCTACAAACCAGTATTTTTTTCAGTCTTCGAATCCCAATATCAAAAGTTCATTTTCCCTCTCATGCAATAAGTCCATAAGAAATTTCCAATCCTTAACAAATGTCAGTAATGGTTTTTCTCTAATTGTTAACTTTGCCCTCTCAGCCAAATCCAATAATTTTATCAGCCATTCTTATATAGAGGGTAGGGCTGTCTCTTTCCATCTTTCTGCACAGAGCACTCTCAGTTCTTCTCCATTCAGTTTCATGCTACGGAACGAGCAAGTTGAAAAATCAGAATGGAAATTACAGAGGCTGCAACTCTTAACACGTGAACCCAAATCTTTCACATGAAATCTATTTTAGCAGGCACATCACCATTGAGGTGTTTACTTAAAAAGGAAAGCCTCCCTGAACTCAGCACAATTTCTCCCAAGGGTGCATTGGGACTGCAGCCATAAGTGCTTTGATTGAATGATAAAAATCTGCTGACACAATTCCACAGTGATATCCCATAAAATATAAGATGCAGAGTAACTCAAAAAAAGAGTCCATTTAGATTGCTTCTGTCTCCTACCATTAAGAGTTATTTGCAAACCACTTACCATGCCATCTGTTTTTACACAAGGCTTCACGCTAACTAGGGAAGTCAGCAGTTCTAAAATATGCAAAAAATATATAGAAAAATAAAGCAATCCTTCCTCTATTGAGGATGACTGTCTTGGATGGGCATATATGTCAGGAAACACAAGCCATATTTTTGTAACTTGCTCTTGCGTCCATCTCGTATGTTGCCCAGATAACCTCTGTTACAAGGCAGTCAATAACATGCATGAACTTATGTTCCGTACTTTTCCATGTATAAGACTAGGTTCCCCCCTTTAAAATCATGCTAAAAAGTGGGGGGCCGTCTTATACATGGGTAGTGCATAGGGTGGACATTTCATTGGTTGCTGCTGTGGCTGTCAGTGGCTATTGTGCATGTTATTGGTTGCTGTGTTAATGGGTGCTTTTTATTGTATGATGCTGTGGCAAGTGGGCGGGCAATTTGCAGCTTCTACTGGCGAGGGGACAGACGAGTGGTGGATTTTGTGGTGCATGCAGGTGAGCAATTTTTGGCATTCCCCCCGGAAAAATAGCTCAGCAACCCTGGGTAACCCCTCCCCCCAAAAATCTCAACAACTTTGTGCCATCTCCCCCCATTTTCTTAAATTTGAGTATACATGGGGACGTGTTATACATGGAAAAGTATGGTATATGACAATGAAATGGTTAGCCATTTCAAGGGCAGATAGATTCATTCTAGTTGATCTTTGCCAAGCATGCCTTCAACCTTATGCTGAACTTTCCATTGTTGGATGCTGCATGCTTCTGAAAACCAGTTGCTGGAAGCCATTGGAGGGAAGAATGCACTTGTACTCGGGACCTCCTTGAAGGCTTCCCATAGGCATCTGGTTGACCACTGTGAGAATAGAAAGCTGGACTAGATGGGCCACTGATCTGATCCAGCAGGCTCTTCTTCTGTTCTTAGGTTCCAGCTTTAGCTCTGTGTGCCATTCAGCTTTTGCCATCCTTAGCAAAAGTTGCTCCAAAGTTAACTGACCTTGGTCAGGTGCCCTCCAGTCATAAACAACCACCCACTCTCCTTAGCTGAGCATGCTCCAACCTCAGCGGAGCGCAGCCAAGCATCTTTGAATCTTAGACAAAGCTCCTGTTTGAGACCTGGCTAGAAGTGTACAGTCGTACCTCAGGTTAAGAATTTGATTCATTCTGGAGGTCTGTTCTTAAGCTGAAACTGTTATTAACCTGAAGCACCACTTTAGCTAATGGGGCCTCCCACTGCCACTGCACTGCCACCACACGATTTCTGTTCTCATCCTGAAGCAAAGTTCTTAACCTGAGGTACTATTTCTGGGTTAGAGGAGTCTGTAACTTGAAGTGTCTGTAACCTGAAGCATCTGTAACCCAAGGTACCACTGTACTCCTCTTCAAGGGGCTGGGAGCACAAGGCAATATTCTCCACCCCTCTGGGAATTAAGTGAGCAACAGCCATGCTTGTGTTTGTGCAGGAAAAGACCATATAGAGGAAAGCTTGACATATGGGAGATGGGCTACAAAAAACCCTAGTAGTTCAGGACCAGATTGAAAGCAGTGTGGGGAAGCAAGTTCTATCAGAGCAAAATATAAGCCAAATACATACATGGATAGAAACAAGCATAAGACACAAACATCTTTCCCCCAGGAAGCTTCAAAGATAGATGGTTTTACACTCAGGTGCTAACTCACAATAGACTTAGAATAACACCCTGAAGGGACATTTGTGCCACTTTTAGGGTCAGATAGGCTTTCTTGTTTCGACCTAGAGAGCATCAGGCTGTAAAATGTAGGCCCTCAGGAACCTCCCACAGAAATAAAACATTTTCCTTTGTGCATTCTATCTAAAATGTTAAATGCAATTACGAGTGAAACATCATTAAAATAAAAATATATATACACCTTGGGTCTTTAATTCTTGTGTCACTGTGACATTTCTGTGAGAAAAGCTATCGGTAGGGATTGAGGAAAAATTCAGTTGGGTTCATATTTTAATGTGAAGGTACTTAATTAAAGTTTCTGAAGCAACATGCGAATTGAAACATAGTTACTCTTTGATGTTTCCCCTTCTCTGAACTTTCTGATGCAATTCTTCAGCCATGTAATATGTATCTTAAGGGGAAAGGTGCATTAAAAATGCATCAAATTAGGGAAAATTGCTTGCAAGAAGTACTTCTTCGTGTACTACATTACTATTTCATGCAGCTCATAGTTAATCTATGGCACTTGCTCCCCCAGGAGGCAGTGATGGCCACCAGCTTAGATGGCTTGAGAGAGAGAAAAGGGATTGGACATATTCATGGAGGATAAAAACTATCAATGGCTATGCTTTGCTTCTTTGAATGGTCAGAGGCAGCTATGCTTCTGAAGACTAGTTGCTGGAAATAGCAGGAAGGAAGGGTGACTTTTATTTTATTCTATTTTATAAAGATCTATTTTGTACTGGGGGCGGCCGCCGAGACCATATAACAACGGTCCTGAAAGACCTACATTGGCTCCCAGTATGTTTCCGAGCACAATTCAAAGTGATGGTGTTGACCTTTAAACGGCCTAAACGGCCTCGGTCCAGTATACCTGAAGGAGCATCTCCACCCCCATCATTCTGCCCGGACGCTGAGGTCCAGCGCAGAGGGCCTTCTGGTGGTTCCCTCATTGCGAGAAGCAAAGCTACAGGGAACCAGGCAGAGGGCCTTCTCGGTAGTGGCGCCCGCCCTGTGGAACGCCCTTCCAGCAGATGTCAAAGCGATAAACAACTACCTGACATTCAGAAGACATCTTAAGGCAGCCCTGTTCAGGGAAGTTTTTAACGTGTGATATTTTACTGTATTTTTGGTTTCTATGGAAGCCGCCCAGATTATTATTATTATTATTATTATTATTATTATTATTATTATTATTTCATACGATCTCAGGATGGTTCACAGAATAAAATACAGGATGAAAACAAGTAAATAAGTGTCACTGGACTGCCAAGGAACACCCTTGAGTTGGGGGGAGGAGAAGAGTTAGAGAGGGAACAGTCAGAAGAAGATGGAGAGGAAGTGATGGAAGGGGAAGAGGGAGAGAGCCAGAAGGTGGGAAGGCTCTCCGTTGCTGAAGCAGAGCCCCAGAACCGTACAGGAAGCTCAGGAACAGATGGAGAACCTATGCCTGTGCCTTCAGCACAGGAAAGGAGAGGGTTAAAGCGCAGGGGTCAGAGACGTCCCATGAAGCTCTCCCACCTCTTCTGTTGGAGGAGAAGCAGGAGAAGACCACTCCCTGAATCTGAACCAGGCGATTTGGATGCATGATACTGTGCTGCTTGTACATATGTAAAATAAAAGGTAAAGGGACCCCTGACCATTAGGTCCAGTCGTGGCTGACTCTGGGGTTGCAGTGCCCATCTCACTTTATGGCCGAGGGAGCTGGCGTACAGCTTCCGGGTCATGTGGCCAGCATGACTAAGCCGCTTCTGGCGAACCAGAGCAGCGTACGGAAACACTGTTTACCTTCCCGCCGGAGCGGTACCTATTTATCTACTTGTACTTTGACGTGCTTTCGAACTGCTAGGTTGGCAGGAGCAGGGACTGAGCAATGGGAGTTCACCCCGTCGCGGGGATTCGAACCGCCGACCTCCTGATCGGCCAGTCCTAGGCTCTGTGGTTTAACCCACAGCGCCACCTCTGTCCCTACATATGTAAAACAAAGAACTGTAAATATCTCTCTGAGTGAGCAGAGGGTGCTTATTGCAAGGAGTATACACAAACCATCAGAATAAGTAGAACAAAACAGCAAAACAATACTAATCAACAAAAGGCCTTTTTGAAGAGGAATGTTTTTGGCTGGTGCCTAAAATATATATAATGAAGGCGCCAGGTGAACTTCCCTGGGGAGAACTTTCCACAAACAGGGAGCCACAACAGAGAAGGCCTGTTCTTGTGTTGCCACCCTCAGGTCCTGACATGGAGGAGGCACACAAAGAAGAGCCTCAGATGATGAATGCAGGGTCTGGGATGGTTTATATGGGGAGAGGTGGTCCTTCAGGCGTTCATGCTTGAATCCTGCTTACAGATTTCCCCCAGGCCTTTGGTTGGCCACTGTAGGAACAGGAGGCTGGACTAGATGGTCCACTGGCTTGATCCAGCAAGTTCTTCTTGTGTTTTTACATGCACCAGGCTACGTTGCATCTAAAATGTGCATATCAGGAGAAATTTTGCATTAAAAAGCAATTGAATTTTATGATGACTTTAAAAACAAAAAGAACAAACTGATGCAGAAATGTAGAGAACCGAACCAAAGTGTGGAAAAGTTAGAAACTGAAATTGGCAGAACCATCCATCGCCCATGATCTTTGTGAGCCGTCCCCAGGCAATAGCTTAACAGAGTCTTGGACTTGACAAAATAATAATAATAATACAGAGATGTGCTGAACCTTACATGTCCATAAATAAACACACATATTACGAGAGGTCTCCAGTGACCTCCTTTCAAAACAATGCCTGCCTGAAATTTCAAACCGCTGAGGAAAGTTGGGTGAGCGTAAGAATACAGGATATTCTTAAATATTTTTGTTTCATTATATCATGGTCAATTTTCACAAACCCACTATATAATAGATGATGGAATGCAACCTGGAATCCTATGGATGAAAGCTTGAAGTCTAAAAATTTCTGAAAAGAAAGTCATGAAATCACAGAAGTTGCTTAAGTACAGTGGCGTAGCGTGGGTTGTCAGCACCCGGGGCAAGGCAAGTAATTTGCACCCCCTAACCCGTGGATTTGCGCCCCCTAACCCTAACCCCCAGATGTTTTGCCCGGTGTGGCCGGCCCCCCCCACGCTACTGTCACTTAATTTATTTCTAGTGATCTTCAGAAGTGCATTTTGATGCACAGCTTCAGCAGTTCATCATAGAAAGACGGACAGTAAAATCCCACCGCTTGGCAAGGCTGGCGGAACTCAATTATTTCTTAGATTCAAAAGACCTATTTGGCAATGCAAGGGGTTTGCAGTCCTTAGGTGTTGTAATAGTCACTCTTAAAGGATTCACATCCTCTAAGCGTCAGTGGCTGAGAAATGCAGAGAACCTTCCCCAGGAAGCGCCGTGATCTCCCGCAAGTCTGCAAAACTGCTTTATCTTGCACAGAACCCTAAAATGCCCATTTTAGGGCACCATCCTGAAAAGGTGCTTTGGGGGGGGGATCACTGTGTGAAATTGTGCAAGGTAATGGTGCCCAAAATGGCTGCCATGCTTTCATGAGGAAAAAAAATGGGAAGATAGAGTCCCAGAAGGTGGCATCCCAGTTTTTGCCTTTGAGGTGTTGGACAGTATGTTGATAACAATGATAAATAGAGACTTAGTGTAGCCCTGTGGAATGGTCTGCCAACAGAGATTCAGCAGGTACCTTCTGCTTTAAGTTTTAAACATCTGCTGGAAACCTTTCTATTCCATCAGGCCTGTGTAGGCAACTAAGAATATACCTTTCCACAATGTTTAATTGATGTATGTTTTTAAATTTTGTATATGGTTTTTACTGGATGGTTTTATGTATTGGGGGATTGTTTTGTGTGTGTGTGTGTTTAAATGAAGTAGCAGCCTAGCAATATTCTAAATGAATGAATGAGTTCCACTTCTTACACAATGTTCTAGCACGAATTGTGTTGCGTGTTGAGGTTTTTGGCATAATTTTGGCCACAACTTTATTTAAATACAAAACCGTGAGTGGTTGTTTAGGCATTGGTTAAGACTATCTGTCCCCCCGCCTGGGGACAGAACTGACTTCCGGGCACCACCGAAAGACAGTGCAGGGGAAAGCAAGTCGGGGAAGAATTGGAGCTGAGACACAGACCCTCAACTCTCACCCGCCTGCTCCCCGAAGGCTTGCCGGCCCTAGTCCCATTCCAGGGATTGGACGAAAAGATGGCAAGCCCCAGGATTCCTTTAACGGAATTCCCTTTCCGCAGCAACCATGGAGGGGCAGGCCCAGCCTATCCTAACCCCTCCATGGAGGGGCAGGCCCAGCCTATCCTAACCCCTCCTCCACCAATTTATAACCAATGCCTAACCGCAACCTTACAAGTTGTGACGATTTGCTACGCAGTAGGCAAAAACCAAATGGCCCAGCCAATCAGCCAGATGGACAAAATTCCTACCAGGCCCCCGCTCCAAAGCAGACGACCCCATGACAGGCATAGCAAGGTCAAAGCAACAACCCCTTACTTTAGGGCGGGTGGGCGGGTGATCCGTTGCACACAGCAAAGAGAAAGCTCCAGGCTGCATGCAGAGTATTTAAACATTTTACCCCTCCCACCAAAATTGCAACATAACTTTTACCCCAGCAACCCAGTGAACCAATCACTGCCCCAGGCCATCTTTAGAGACCCTGCCTGATAACAGAGGGGTGGCTCAGCAGACCCCACCGCAACACTTGCTCTCCATGAAGGAGAACACGCTTTGCGAGAGTTCCCCCTCCATAAAATCCTCCTATTTGTAGGCAAAGAAGATTGCAGTCTGCTTATGTGCCAAGAGAGGGGAAATTCTCCTAGCATCCCTTTTCCCTTAACGAACTTTAAATGAAGATTAACCAGTGCAATGCGAACAAAAACATTCGTCGTGGCAGCATCACTGCCAGAACTTCACTGCCGCTGCCTTCATATTTATGCAACGTGAAGCAGAGATGTTTTGATCGCTGCATGCGGCTTGTGTTTATTTGCCAGCTTTCAATTCCTCGGAGTTTTGCTGGGTGCTTATAAAAGACAGCACCTGACATCAGCTCTGCAGCAAAACCTCATTCTAAAACCTAGCCATCAGCATTGTAGAGATTAGTAAATTGATGCAGCCTCTAAGCAGCGCTGTCTGTAAACTGCCGATATTTTGAGTGAAGACTCCCACTCCTAACAGGGCTGCACTATTTGGTCAATTAATTAAGAGTCTTCTTATCAATTCAGAAAAAGTGTCTACTCCCCCCCAAAAAAAACTTTGCACAACACCTTCTTCTCACAGAGGACAATTGGTGTTTCTAAGGTGGTGTCAGCTACAAAACTACAATCCATGGTGTGGGAATTGGCATGCTAAAACCAGGGAATCTCTTGGAAGTTCCAGAGAGCACAAAACACAGCAGCTTGGTTTTTCTGAGCTTCATGGGGGGTGGGGGAGCTACAGAGTGGTGTGTATTGGAGTTGGGTTTGAAGTCTGGTTTTGTATTTATTTATTCCAAATAAACCAAAAATTCTCACACACCTCCTACACCACCTCAATAAACTGGCAGGAAGAGAGCAACATTCTGTGGTCCAGCCAAGGCGCTGAAATGTCTTGGGCCGGCCCTGAGGTAGGAGGAATGTTATAGACTTCCATCTCCTGCAAATCACACAACTAACTCCTCCTCTACTCAAATATTGATGCTTCATACGACTTCATGTCTGCACCAGGGCAGTTTTGCGTTTATAGAAATGTGTCGTTCATCCATTTCCCAGCCAGGTCATACAACTGGAAGGAAACATACCTGGAAGTGATGACTGGGAATGAATGCAAAAGCACTGCTGGTCCATATTTCCATGCTTTCCCCTCCACCACCAACACTCAGTCACCATTCTGGTTCCATCAAGCATGTTCTGTTCTCACTGGGCTGTTTGGAGAGTTCCTCTCTCTTAGGATTCCCTTTCCCTAAATATATATTTGCACTTCTTCAATATCTGGAGCAACCTCCCCACCCATGACCCTCAAAGCCTACTGATGCCTCCTCTCTTAACACAATAATATAATTGATCGCTAGCTGATTTCCTTGACAGTATTTCTAGAATGCTTTTAAGTCCCTTTGAAGCCTGATTATGATGAAAGAGAGGAGGACAGTGTCATCGGCATATAGACTTGCAGAAACTGCTTTAGATCCTAATACGGGAGGGTGGTCGTTCACAGGGAGTAGCTGCTGGTTCATATCATTTAAGAATGAATTTAGTGAGGGTCAAGGATGCAACCTTGTTTAACCCCTTCGGGAGTTGCAAAACTGGAAGATGTGTCCAGGGAAATCTTCACCTGGCACTGACCTTCTGGGAGCAGGAGGGACCCTGCCCTGCTTCTCTCCATTGGCTTGGGGCCTGACAGGCTCCATAAAGGACTGCTGCCACTGCTGCTGCTGGGCAGAGAGGCCTCCATTTTTGTTTTCTTTCTGTTTTTAAATTGCTTTTTTAAAAGTCTATGTCATTTTAAATTGTGATTGATATTAATGCTGTATTCTTAGTTTTAGATTTTATGATTTATGTGGAAATTGTTTTCCATTTTTTGGTTGTGTACCTTTTGTTGTTTTATGTATGGTTTATGACTTTTGTTATGTCAGTAATGGTGTAAATTTTGTCATGTTGTAAGCCGCCTTGAGCATTGCTTTAACTATGGAAAGGCAGCAGACAAATAAAATGATGGTGATGGTCTTCATATGCAACTTTTAATTCAAGTAAAGTAGATGAGGCTCTAACCCCGTGTCTCCCACAACAGCCCCCATCCAATATTTGTTGAGGGGTGATATTTCTGAAACTGCTGAAATAGTTTCAGGATATTTAGCCGAAATTTTTAAAGTCAAATCTAAAATTAATTAATTTTACTTAATTATAATTATAATTTATTGAATTTATATACCGCCCTATACCTGGGGGTCTCAGGGCGGTTCACAGAATAATGGTGGCTATTGAGTCTTTTATACATTTTATGTGTTCAATATGTCTGGATTGCCAATGTTTTGTGGATGGCTTTTCCCCCTTTTATGATTTTATTGTCTAAATCAGGCTTCCTCTACCTCAGCCCTCCAGATGTTTTGAGACTACAGTTCCCATCATCCCTGACCACTGGTCCTGCTAGCTAGGGATCATGGGAGTTGTAGGCCAAAAACATCTGGAGGGCCGAGTTTGAGGAAGCCTGGTCTAAATTATGCCAGTAATGGCTGAATGAATGAACGAATGGACATAATAGCATAAGAGATAAGACGAGCCTGCTGGATCAAGCCAACAACCCATCTAGCCCAGAATCCTGTTCTCACAGTGAGCAACTAGAGGCCTCTGGGTGAGTGGGTGTTGTTTTGGGTGCCTATAAGCAACCACACCCACAGGCTGAGCAGCGGAGGCTGAGGAAAGAAAGCCCTCATTTTGTGTGTCTGCAAGTTACATTCTTCAAGATGACTACACAACCATGAACCAGGATAAGCACTGGCTGTTAATTCACATATGGCCGGCTGGTTATCCTGGAAGTTGCACCATCCGTCTGTTAATGATAGCAGAGCAGCAACCATCAGCCAGGTTGAAATGTGGCTGTAGTTTCATTGAGAGGGCCATTTTGACTGCCCATTGAACCAGAGCAGGCTTCACCAATGTTTGGGGGCATTTTTGGAACTTTGAGAAGGTGCTGTGTGTGCAAATCACAAAATGGCTGCTGTGGGGGGGTGTGCAGAATAATGCCTGATGTATTTAGATACAGCAGAAAAGGTCATGGGGCCACAAGACTGTGTAGGGAAGCTCTTGAGAGCCAGTGTGGTGTAGTGGTTAAGAGCGGTAGTCTTGTAATCTGGGGAACCGGGTTCACGTCTCTGCTCCTCCACATGCAGCTGCTGCGTGACCTTGGGCTAGTCACATTTCTCTGAAGTCTCTCAGCCCCACTCACCGCACAGAGTGTTTCTTGTGAGGGAGGAAGGGAAAGGAGGATGTTAGCCGCTTTGAGACTCCTTAAAGGGAGTGAAAGGCGGGATATCAAATCCAAACTCTTCTTCTTATCCATCAACAGAGAAAAGGGGCATCTCATCAGCCACAGCCACACTCACCCACAGAGAGAACCTATTTGCATTTTCCTCTGTTCAGAACAGAAGGGAAGGTGGGTGTCCGATCCTGGCATCCATTGGAATGTGGGCATGTTTACAGGGTAGTGGTGAATGTAAGATAGACTGATCCAGTGCAAACAGGAACTGAGCAGGAAGAGCAAACAGTCTCTGGTACATTGTGGATTTCTGTCTCGGGGAGGAGGGGGGGATAAATACGGAGTCTTTGTGTGGGTTGGCATAGGAGACACAGGCAGGCATAGTGGTACTTGCAGGTATCCCATGACCCCTCAACTTAACCATGGGCCATATATTCTGTCCCCATCCCAGGGATGTACTACCAGAAGGATGCAGTTGCAATTTATAATTTAGGGGAAGACAACTCATGCCTGAACCTCTCACTAAAATAGTTAAACAACAACACCCCCTTATGTCCTAGAGGAAGATTAGTCTCTCTCACACACATGAAACTTGGTTTTCTGTTCTCTGCTGACCTCCAGTGGTCTAGTGGTTTGGTGTTGTTGTTTTGTAAAAAAAGTTTAACTCAGAGAGCTTTTGAGCAAAATAATACAGTGGTACCTCAGGTTACAAACACCTTGGGTTACAAACACTTTGGTTTACAAACTCTGCCAACCCGGAAGTAGTACCTCAGGTTACAAACTTTACCTCAGGATGAGAATGGAAATTGCGTGGCGGCAGCGCGGTGGCAGCGGGAGGCCCCATTAGCTAAAGCACACCTCAGGTTAAGAACAGTTTCGGGTTAAGAACGGACCTCCAGAACAAATTAAGTACGTAACCCAAGGTACCACTGTACACTGGACTTGCCATATTTCCTCCTGCAAACCTTTTATTTGAAGATTATGTTACAAGACACTGAAGTTTGGAACATGGCTGGTGTTCCCAAAATGATATTTCCTTCAAGATCATGAAAGACAGTGGGTCCTATAGGCTAATTTCTGTTGACAGCAATAAGTTTTGCCCATATTCAGGGTATAAGCGCTTTGTGGTCAAATATGGCTCAGGAAGGAAATTCCCCAAGTAAGTTGACCAGTGATCCTCCTTCTGCATGAGAACAGCCATGAGGTGCATCTAATGTAGCATTCTGTTCCCAAAGTGGCCAGCCAGATACCTCTGGGCAGAACATGAGTACAATAGCATTCTCCCTTGTGTTTCCCAACCACAGGTATTCAGAGCAGAGGCGCCATCTTCTCTCTTTGACTGAGGAGACCTTAAGCAACATCCTGATGTCATGAGGAGCCAGGCAGCGGAGTTGAACACTCTCTGAAAACTGAGCGGGCCCAGCCCCCTAAAAAACAAACATGGGAGGGCGCCCAAAAACTGCCTCGCCCCTCGGAGCTGGCACATATGATTCAGAGGGATATTGTCTCCAACACTGGGCGTAGTACAGTAGCTATCACAACTAGTAGTCTTATCCTCAAATAACCTGCCTAATCCTAGGACCCTCGTACCTACGGGACCGCCTCTCCCGGTATGCCCCACGGAGAGCCTCAAGGTCCATAAATAGCAACACCCTAGTGGTCCCGGGCCCTAAGGAAGTTAGATTAGCCTCAACCAGAGCCAGGGCCTTTTCAACTCTGGCTCCAGCCTGGCGGAACGCTCTGCCTCATGAGACCAGGGTCCTGCAGGATCTGATTTCTTTCTGCAGAGCCTGTAAGACAGAGTTGTTCTGCCTGGCCTTTGGCTTGGAGTCAATTTGATTCCCTCCCCCTCTTTCTTTTTTCCTTTCTCCTCCTGTGATGAGGCTGCATTTTAATGTTTTAATGTTTTAGTGTTGTATTTAACCTTGTTTTTTAAGTTGTATTCCAATCAACTTCTTTTTATTATTGGTTGTCAGCTGCCCTGAGCCCGGCCTTGGCTGGGGAGGGTGGGGTATAAATAAAATTTATTATTATTATCATTAATCTCCTTTTATAGCTGTCCAAATTGGTGACCATCACTGCCTCCTGTTAGAACAAATTCCAAGATTTTAACTATGAGTTGTGGAAGGAACTTTCTTTTGTCTGCCATGAATCTTCCAATATTCAACGTCACTCGGTGTCCAAAAGTTCTAGCATTATGTGAACGTAAGAACATCTGGTTCAGGTCAATGGCATATCCAGTCCAGCATCCTGTTTTCAAGGTGGTCAACCAGATCCCTCTGGGAAACCTGCAAGCAGAACCCAAGCATGAGAGCACTCTCCCCTCCTGTGGTTCCCAGCAATGGATATTCAAAGGCATTACTCCTGGTTGTGGAAGCAGAGCAGATCCATCCCTTCCAGTAGCTACTGACAGCCTTTTCCTCCATGAACTTGTGTCAACTTCTCTTAAAGCCACCCAAGTTGGTGGCCATCACTGCCTCTTGTGGGATTGAGTTCCAAACTGCTTTCTCCACTTCCTTCACAACATGCCTAATTTTATACAGCTCATGTTTCCTCCTGTTCACCTTTCTCTAAACAATGTTGTAATTGTTCCTCTTATTTGAGGCCTGCTGTATTTTTCAGCAAAAGTAAAGAGGCCAAGCTCTTCCACTAAGAGGTCTCTTGCTTCTTGAAAGGTTGATTAGTGAAAAATGCCCTCCCTCTGTGTCAGGAGTTCAGGTTCCCTGCTTGATAACACAGCAAACGTAGGTAATTAAAAAGGATTTATTGCAAAAACAAACAGATAGCTCCGGATGGCTCTAACAAAGCCACCGACATTATCACTTAAAAAGGATTTATTGTAAAAACAAACAGATAGCTCCGGATGGCTCTAACAAAGCCACCGACATTATCACTCAAGATGACCCTTCTGAAGAATTCTTCCGGTTCCTACAGAAAATATTGAACTTTCACATCTTACATCTCTTGTTTTGCTTCCTGTCTAGCAGCCCTCCCATTTGCCGACTCTTTGGGCTTATTGGATCAGCTCCAACCTCTTCCTGTTCCGCCAGACTGTCTCTGTGTCTGTTCACACCTGGTTGAGGTCCCTGAGAGCTTTAGCTGTGTTCCAGCCTGCTTTCAGTTGTTCCCTTGGCAACCAGCATTACAATGTCCAGGGGAGCCTGCTTCAAATTTAAACCTCTTTGTTCTGCAGCCAGCTGTAAAGTTCCACTAGGAGCTGGCTCATTCCTGACACTCTGGTCTGGCTCAGATTTTTGAGCCGTCTTGCCCAAAAACTTCAGGGCAAATGCCCAAGAGTGTACACAGCCACTAGACTCAGTATAGACAATGGAGGATGGTCTATCAGGGCAAACGAGGCACTGCCGTGCCAACTGCCCCAGTCTGTCCTCAGCCACCCTGCACCTGTCTGCCTTCTTCCTTTCATCCAGTCCAAAAAGTTACACTGTCTGTCTGCTCCCTCGTCCTTAATCTCAGTGTTGCCTTTGTAGAATGCATCAGGGAGGAGAATGGGAACAAATCTAGAATGAGTTGGCTCTGCTTTTCATTGGTTCTGGCTCCACCTACTGTTGGACTTCCTGCCTTCCACCTTAATAGTTATAAGTTTAATGTACACAAAATGCTGTGTTTGAATGCATTGTATTTGGAATGATGTAAAGAGAAGTTTACCTTAAGCAAGAGGTTCCACTCTGGGTGAAAGCGGAAGGCTGGTGTTTTTCCATTTCAGTGAGCTAAAGTTCCTGAAGACTCGTCACAGGAAACCTGAGCTGCAGCTTTTACAGCAGCTGGGGCAAGCTGAGAATTCAGAGATAGCTAGTAGCTGCAGTTGCAGAGAAGCTCTGCAATGATGAACAAGCTTGCGATCTCTCTCTGGGACCAGAGAGAGGAACGTTTACTGAACTGCATTAAAGAACTTAAAGGACTAAACCACCTTGCTAGTATTTCGGACTGTTCTGCAGTAAAGCTTTAACACACAATTTTGAGGTGGAAAGCTCGTTTATTTCTACACAAGGTCCAGATCAGGGATTCTGCTGGACAACTCTAACACAGCCCACCCGTTCCCATGGGCACCAACCACCACTAGAAAAAAGGCAGCTTTCTTTTAACTGTAGAAGGTAGGTATTCAGCATCTACCCCCTTCAATTCTCAAGTTCACTCATCACTCAACAGAGAGTCCTTGTTGCCTCTGAAAAGGGGTCCAAGCCCTGATTACTGGAAAACTGTAGATTCTTGTAGAGCAGGCTTCTTCAACCTCAGCCCTCCAGATGTTTTGAGACTACAGTTCCCATCATCCCTGACCACTGGTCCTGCTAACTAGAGATCATGGGAGTTGTAGGCCAAAAACATCTGGAGGGCTGAGGTTGAGGAAGCCTGTTATAGAGTAAGAGAATAACAAAGTTGTTTAGTATAGGAACTACATAATTTGCTAGCTAGCTAATCTAGAGAAGACAAAGGTAGTCGTGCTATTTCATTTGTTATCAGAAGATAGATTCAAGGTGACCTCTCATTTTGAGGTCTTAGAGAGAAGTGGAAGGCAGAAGAGGACGTTGTAAAGAGGATGCAAACTAAGATTATCAGTGTAAAGAAATAGGGAGGTCAGATAAAAGGTTAAAACAACAGGGATAGTCTGGGAGTCTGGAGGTCCCCTCCTCTGTCTGCCTTAACCCCATGCAAACCCCCCTCCTGAAAGCTGAGTTGTACCCAGGACTCAGCTAGATTGGCAAAGAAAAAGTGTTTTATATGCATTGTATATGCATTATAACACTGTGGCACCAGATGGCGCTGTGGAGTTCTGTTTTTGCCAACCTGGTTTCTCATACAGAGTGTACAACACGTGTTCCTGAAACGCTTCTTTGATGTGTCTAGATCCAGCCCTAAACTTTGAATGCTGATCTGATATTGGTATATATGGTGAAGCTGCTCATTTTGCTGTGCTGCAGCTCCATAAGAACCCGGACAAGGTCAGTATAACCTCTGCCTGCAGGAGTCTGATGTGGCTTAGTAGGAATAAATCTGCCAAGTGACTTAAAGGTGAACAAATTGTCTTGGGTCGGAGACACAATTATACAGAACAATGCAACAATTGCCCACAAAGAGTTTCATGCAGGAGTAATTAGTTTAAATCATAAACAATGCAGTCATTATTCTTCCTAAGTCCAAAGAGAACTAGGGAATTTTTGTTCCCAAACTTTCCACTCAACCATTCCAAATGTCCTTCTAATCCACCAAGGCTCCAGACAGGCTGCTTCTCTGCAAATAGCTTCAGTCCCCAAACAACTGGAAATAGGAAATGACGACCTTATGCATTAATCGTGTCTTGAAGGACAGCAGCTATTCTACAAGGTGTTTACAAGCTCAGAATTACTATTCAGCTCCTCAGCAGAAGAAGGTAACTCTTCTCAGGACAAACTAACTCCCTTTCATACTTTCTAGCCTTCCACCAAGCAACTCTCCCCAACAGGTTTAAACAACTGGTGGACAGATTTACATCAACTAGAGGTGGACAAATATCTCAGTTTTGGTTTCTCCCCCCCCCCCCAATATTTTTTTATTATTTTCTTTATACAAACTTTTGCAACATTACAATAAATCATATAAATACTTTAGCTGAGCTTGTAACTTCCCTCTGTTCCTTCAGTGAGTATCCTTTGCTTTCTTATATCGCGTATTCTGTTTATTTAACCTTAAATCTGCCATACGTTGTAAGAGCTATTTCAGTCCTGCCAGTGCCTTTAAGGTTTTACAATTATCTTTTATGTACACCATAAATTTACTCCACCTTTCTTGAAACCTCTGGTCATCCTGGTCCCAAATTCTTCCCATCAGTCTGGCTAATTCTGCATAACTCATCATTTTCGTCTGCCACTCCGTAATAGTTGGCACTTCTTGCAATTTCCAGTTTTGGGCAAGCATATTTCTTTGATCTATTTTCTTAATTTCCTTCCCCATCAGTTTTGGTTTCTCATTTATTAAAATGTTAAACTCAGTTCTTCAACATCTTCATAGCAATTTGGAAACTCTTCCAAAAATCTTGAAGATTCAGCAGCATCTTAGTGACCTTAGCTTGACCTCATAAACCTGCTCCTTCCCCAACTCTGGACTGGAACTGTTTTGAGATATGTTTTATCGTTTCTGTGTTTGCCACCCTGTGTTCCTTTGGGATGATAATAATAATAATAATAATAATAATAATAATAATAATAATAATAACAACAACAACAACAACAACTTTAATCCTAGAGTCTAAAATTATCTTACTGCTCCCCTGCACAGAATTTCTATTAGAGTTGTAAAAGTAGGAGCAGCGATTGTGCAGAAAGACTGTACTCCTTGAATTTCTTGGTGCTATGTGTGTGCTTAGAAACCCAGCTTGCCTTCCAGGAAATGTGGAGGCGGGAAGACTATATGTGAGAAAACGGTTTAGAGAAAAAGTTGGGGGCTTTCATCTCTTTCAGATATTCATTCTAGGACTGGCTGAATAAATAAACAAATAAGCAAGCTTTTCATTTTAGCACTTAGTGAAGCTGGTGAATGTGAAACACAGTTGAGACTAAATATATTCAATACCGATCCAATGCTGCCATCTAATGGCTTCTCACGACTTAAAAAAAAATGCCACTGAAATGCCTTCTTTTGGGAAACTGAAATATCATGAAGTTGTGAGTTGTGAGCAAGCTTTTGAGCTCAACTGATCTCTTCGCCAGGCTGGACATATTAAGAGTTTTTATATGGGGGTGGCATTTGAGTAAGGATGTATTTGGCCATAATGGAAAATAGGTTTCAGGTGCTCTATTAAAAGTTTTTAAGTTATTGATGTGTCTGGATTCCTCCCACCCCACCCCCGGCTTAAGGTCACCCAGTGAGTCTCATGGCTTAATGGGGATTTGAACCCAGGTCTTTCTTATCCTATTCAGACATGCTAACCACCAGTGCCAGATTTACATATAAACTTAACAAGCTATAGCTTAGGGCCCCACTCTCTTGGGGAGCCCAAAAATATAAAGGAAAAAAACCCCTGGAGGTACATTTCCAAAATATAAGATAAAAAACAAATAAAATAAAACCTACAGCAACAGTGTTTTTGTGTTGTGTAGGTTCCTATGGCGTTAGTAATGGGCCCTGCCTGCTAGCCTGCTCCCTAAAATATCACTGGTTTGCTCATTTCTATATATATGGTGCCTACATTCTGCATGTGCAAATGGCTTTAGATACCCATTAGGTCCATAAATTACCATATAGCATATATTCAACACAGAAAAAACAGTGACAGGCCCCATTGTAGCACCCTGCTTGTGGTTAACGCTTAGCTGGAATGAAATATTCAACGCAGCAATAGAGAAATTAAAATAATAATTTATTTGTCAGACAAATAAATGAGAGGCTCAGTGGTATATGGTTACCAAGCTCTGGCCTGCCTCCTGCCATTATGGCCAGCACTTATATTCCCTTAATCCAGCCCCCTTTGCTCCTTCTGTGGCTGCCTCTGTCCAATCAGCCTGATTGGATTTCCTATTGGCTGTTTGGTAGAACCAATCACAAAAGATACACCCCCAAAAGATACACCCAGTTCCTTGCCCTTATAAGGGAGACAAAGAGCTATATATATGACATATAAGTAATAATATATCTTACATGGAATCTTAATTACCAGCTTCACCTCTTGCCCTCTTTGCTCTATTGCCTTCTAAAACAAATGGTTAATCTTAAATTTTTATCTTAAACATATGTCAAGGATATTGAGTTCACATCAACATTGAAAGATCTCCTTCATTTGAGAATTTCTAAACAAAATGCCTGACAGCCATTTGTCATGAGTGCTTGCTGGCGTCTTTCTGTCTTGCAGGGGAGCTGGACTCGTTTTGCCCCTCTGGTCTCACAGCAATATGACTCTATGAAATAAGAATTTAGCATTTCTTTCTTTCTAGATCCTTTGCATAATTACATTTAAGCCAGCATATTTCATACATAACATATATAGCTTTTTAGAAGGATAAATCTCCTCAAAGTAAAAGGAAGGAACAGTTTACAGCCTCAAAATAAAAAGTGAAGGAAAAAGTCTCTTCCTTTGCTCTTGACCTTCTGTCCTGTGGCTCAAATTTAACGGTTTTATTTTACTATTTACCAACTCTTAATTATGTTGGGTCTATGTAACCTTACTCTTGACCTGTAATTCCCTGTTTACGACTTTAAGAATTGTCTTCTGCTATAAATCAAAGGGGCCCCTTGTCTAGGAGGAATTGCCAAGGAGGAATTGTCAAGGCCTTTTCTCTGCCTGGCATGAAACATTGGTGAATTTAGGAATCGATCAAAATATAAGCCAATATAAGCCTTGATTAAAAATACAGTCTATATTCAGATGCCACATTCCCCCCTTTCAAGCTCAAGGACCTTGCCTACCAAGCGTCCTTGATAGCTTGATTTTCATCATATTCCTGAGGTAAGGCTCTGTATAGGGCCATGATATGAGGTAAAGTTTCATTTGAAACCATCTTGTTAATTGTACTTCTAAAACATGAAATGATACATGGCATCATACATAAAACCATTACCACTACTGTCAAGAAAAACAAGCAAGACAATAATATCCCTTTGAGTCCTGTGACATTGCCTCACCATTATCAAAAATGTTAAAGCAACAGGCATTCCCTGTCAAGTTCAAGACTCCACATAGGCCTCCCTGCCTGGCAAGTACATAATCCATTCCCATTTTCAGCTGCAAAATGGCGGCTCTACTTTCATCCAACTGTTGTGCAATAAGTCTCAAACTCTGGGCCGTTGCATTGGTTACAAGTTCCACTACTGCTTGCAATCGAGTTATTCTGTTTAGATTATAAATAGGATCCCGTGCCCCTTGTATGAGCTCACCAGGATTCCAGGAGGCAGGATCATAATAGGCTATAATGCGCTCTGGCGGCCAATCATCAGTACCGCTCCAACTTTGGGTACTTCCTCCTGCTATATGAGAAATATCAGCATTCCTTCGTGTACGCTTGGTTGAACTAGTGGGCATAATCCACATTGGTGGTAATACCCATCCCAGGAAACAAGTCCCACTCCATTTGGAAGGGAGCTTTTTGTATGCCCATTCTCCACATATCCACCACAACCATCGGGTCTGAGGTTTTTGGTACGTGGAGTACAGAAGGCGAAATACCAAAAGAGGTAGAGAGTTCACAGTGCAGTATGTTAGATTGCCTTTTTCTGTCACAGTTATGTTCCACACCACTTTCCATGCGTGAATAAATGAAGGTGCACAGGGCAAGGTATTCCGAGTTCGATAGGTAGTACCGTGTGCCCAGGTATGACTATTCTTAATATAATCCCAAGTATAGTGACAATGAGAAGAGCCTATCATGGGAGAATCAGCTGCATCTGATGATTTATGTACACAGAATTCCCCTTGTACAGGTATAACTCGTAATGGTTTAGTTGAGTTCCATCCGGGGAAATTCTGTATTTCTGTTTGGTGTGGCATTTCGCTTACCATACCAATGGCATCTAATGGTATCGGTAATAAGGGCATACCTCCCTCTGAATCATCTGGCCCAAGAGAGCAAACAAGGCAATTGGTCCTATTTGCAACATTGGCTACCATTTCAGCTAAACCTACCCACATATTGTGGTCATGGCTGAATCCATATTTAGCCAATTTGGTCAGATTCAAGGACCCTTCCCCTTCCCAAGGGATCAGGATTAATAATAAAATCATGTTGATGTCTAGTATATGCATTCCTTCCACAAAAGATTACCTTATTGTGATAGCAAATAATTATTAGCCCCAATATAATTCCCCCAGTGACAGAAATGGGGAACCACCAAGACCAAAACATATATCCCGAGGATCCCCAATGAGTAATATCACTTATAATTGTTCCACAAGGGGGCAGTCAATCAATTGTATAAGAGAATCTTCCCGTTCACAGTCGCTGGTTCAGACGCTCCTCAAGCTTCAGGCGTGCGCAGGTCAGCCAGCTTCCAGGTTGTGGCTGCAGCAGGCCGGTCGTCAAATGTTGCCCGTGACCTAGTCCGTTCCCGGTAGGGCTAGATACAGGGGTTTTTGGAGAGAGTCAGTTTTAAAGGATTAGAGGGGTCACCTTTGCACATCCAACTGCCTTTGGACTTCTTCAAACGAGAGTGATGAATCCAGGGGGTCACCTCAGCTACCTTCACCGCTGTTGGAGTAGAGAGCAAGACGGTGTAAGGTCCACGCCACTTTGGTGCAAGTGGATCACGTTTCCACTCTTTCACCCATACGCTATGCCAGCCTGGAGCTGATGAATCGGCTTGGCAATGCTGCACGGCGTGTGCTTGAGGGCCCACCTGTTAAGATAAAAAAAAAACAAACAAACACGGGAGAGAGACAAAAACACGGGAGAGATTGCACTTGTCCCTGTGTCACATGGTCTCCTATTTGTTTGAGGTCAGTTGGAATATCCTGAACAAAGGAGGGCGGCCTCCCATACAGGAGCTCAAAAGGTGACAACTTAAGTCTTTTTGTGGGTGCGCACCGAACACGAAACAGTGTTATGGGTAACACATCTACCCTCCTGAGACTTTAGACCACGGGTGTCAAGCACAAGGCCCGTGTAGCCAGCAATTCCTGGTGTCTGTTAGGGCCGCCCCCGCTTCCCCCGCAAGCCCTTTTATCAATGACAAAGGCAGGAACGCTCCTTCCGCGCCTGTCCGGCTCTGCAAAAGGCAACCCTTTCACACGCTTGATTTGCAACCCAACCCAGCCGCGCGGTGCCCTTTCGGGTTTCTCCCTCTCCTCCCAGAAAGGCAGGCTGGATGCGGGGCGGTCCCTGCACCTTTAAAGTCCTGCACATTTTCTGCAGTGCGTACAAACACCGAGGTCTAGCTGCAAAGTTAGCAAGCCTAGGCCCTTGTTAAGGTGGGCTTGAGGAGGGTTGGCTCGGAAAGCCGCTCGGGTCGCTCTGTGCGTGCCCCCCTCCAAGCAACCCACGTGCAACGGGTGCTGGCTGAGCAAGGTCGCTGCTGCAAAAAAATAAATAAAGAGAGCACGAAAACATAACCCGCGCACCAGGGGAAGCTTGGCCGGAGGAAGCCGAGCAGCGTCGGCGTCGGCGCCTTGCTCTGCTGGAGAGATGGCAGCCGAAGTTGTGTCACCTGCTGCTGCTGCTGGCCCGTGCCACCTTAAGGGCCGGTTGTTGGTGCTGTGGAGTGGGAGGTTGTCAGCAAGCACATGGGGATATTAAAGCAGCCTGTGCTTTTCCTTTGCAGGCTTGGCACAGCCCGGCCTGGTCCCTGGGGTGCAGGGCCGTAAGAGATGGAGGCAGGCTGGGCCCTCTCCCTCCTGGGTGAAGCACCTGCCGGAAGCCTCGTGGCGATAATCCCCCCCCCCCGGGGCACACGCAACAGACACTGGGGCCAACGGAGCGTGGTGGGTTAGGGTGGCAAATGCCTCTCTGAGCTCCGCAGAAAAGCTGAACTTGCACCAGAGCCGCCTCTGACCCACATAATGGGCTATTGCCAGCTTGTATTTTAGGGAGCTGGTTTCTTGTTTTCAGCCTTGCAGCAGCAGTACCCGACTGCACACACTTAATGTGATCTCACAACAATCCTAGGAGGTAGGCCATGGTTATTCCCATTGTAGAAGAGAGGAGAAACGGAGTGATATAATGCCAGCAGTAGTATAAATATATCCCCATACATGCACCATACAAATAAAGAGTGGACACATAGTCCTACAGATACAACCGGCCCTTTGAGGGTGACCAAACTGTTGATGCGGCCCCCGATGAATTTGAGTTTGACACCCCTGCTTTAGACATATTAGTGGGCTTCTGGCATGCCCTGCAGATGCCTTGCACAAGCGTCTGGCGGTAGGTGGTAAGTCTGGCCAGGTGAATTGCATTGTTTGGATCCCAATTAGGATCTTCCAAGGAAAGTTATCTTGGAGATGACGGTCAGTATTAAAAATATTTCCCACTCTGGCCTGCTCACGCAAATATATCTGTGCCTTTTCAATTATGTCTCTCCTTTCCTCAGTGGTGAAAAGAGTATTCAGGAGCTGGCGACAATCTGTCCAAGTAGGACTATGAGTATTTACTATTGAGGTCACCAAGTCCATCATAGCCTGAGGTTTTTCGAAGTTCAAGGTGGCCGTGGTCCAGGTTGCCCTTTAACCAGCACAGGCTCCTCAAGTGCATCAAATACTCTTCTGAGAGGGGCTACTACGTAACCTTTGTCTTCACTCTGCTCTAGGGGCCTCAAATCATAAGGGATGGTATTTGTCCCAAGGCGTTCTTTTAGCAGCTTTATACGCCTGGCCGTATTGCTTGCTGATCGATTAAGGTCTCCCTGTAACTTCTGTAATAATTCTCTTATCCATGGAGGATTTTTATTTAATGTGCTCAGCCAGGAGTCTATATATGAAAATTGTTCTGGGCACCCTCCAGTTTCTTTGGCGATATCAGTCCAAAGTTTGTTTACTAAATTTATATCAAAGGTTCCCTGAGATGGCCATCCAGTATTGTGTTTCGGCCATTCTAGTTCACATAACGTTCTCAAGCGCTCTGGCGTCATTTTGACTCCATATGCCCCCGAGAAGGCTTTCTTAAAATTATTCAACATACATTCAAGAGGTGTATTTCCCCCCTTTGAACCCCCAACTCCCATTGTATGGCCCTGTGAAGTATCCTCTCAGTCACTCACACACACACCTTACTGGGAAACGAAGTAGTACTCACTCCACACTTAGGTCAGCTACACATTGTACTTTCTCACACATGCAATGCGCTAGATACTTCAACCACACTCTACCTCCCAATCTTCCCTTTTTCCTACACCAGATCACCATCTGATGTACCCAACCACCTAGCGTACTCAGTTCCCCTTTACTGAGACGCAGAAGTTTGATCAAGACTTCTCTTCCTCCCAATTAATTGGAGGGCCAAAAATCCCTTTTTGCACTTACCCTTGGTTGGTTCCCTGTTTCCCCCGGTCCGTCGCCGCCAATGAGCAGGGTACCAAACAGACGAGACTTCTGCGTTCCCCCTGGAAAAAGTTACCAGTGCGCGCTGGGAAGCAGTTTAAAGATCCTCTCTCTTGTACCCTGTCCAATAGGGCGAAGGGGCTGCGTTCCAGCAGACCACTTATCCGAGTCGCAGGCACCATAAAATGTAGCACCCTGCTTGTGGTTAACGCTTAGCTGGAATGAAATATTCAACGCAGCAATAGAGAAATTAAAATAATAATTTATTTGTCAGACAAATAAATGAGAGGCTCAGTGGTATATGGTTACCAAGCTCTGGCCTGCCTCCTGCCATTATGGCCAGCACTTATATTCCCTTAATCCAGCCCCCTTTGCTCCTTCTGTGGCTGCCTCTGTCCAATCAGCCTGATTGGATTTCCTATTGGCTGTTTGGTAGAACCAATCACAAAAGATACACCCCCAAAAGATACACCCAGTTCCTTGCCCTTATAAGGGAGACAAAGAGCTATATATATGACATATAAGTAATAATATATCTTACATGGAATCTTAATTACCAGCTTCACCTCTTGCCCTCTTTGCTCTATTGCCTTCTAAAACAAATGGTTAATCTTAAATTTTTATCTTAAACATATGTCAAGGATATTGAGTTCACATCAACATTGAAAGATCTCCTTCATTTGAGAATTTCTAAACAAAATGCCTGACAGCCATTTGTCATGAGTGCTTGCTGGCGTCTTTCTGTCTTGCAGGGGAGCTGGACTCGTTTTGCCCCTCTGGTCTCACAGCAATATGACTCTATGAAATAAGAATTTAGCATTTCTTTCTTTCTAGATCCTTTGCATAATTACATTTAAGCCAGCATATTTCATACATAACATATATAGCTTTTTAGAAGGATAAATCTCCTCAAAGTAAAAGGAAGGAACAGTTTACAGCCTCAAAATAAAAAGTGAAGGAAAAAGTCTCTTCCTTTGCTCTTGACCTTCTGTCCTGTGGCTCAAATTTAACGGTTTTATTTTACTATTTACCAACTCTTAATTATGTTGGGTCTATGTAACCTTACTCTTGACCTGTAATTCCCTGTTTACGACTTTAAGAATTGTCTTCTGCTATAAATCAAAGGGGCCCCTTGTCTAGGAGGAATTGCCAAGGAGGAATTGTCAAGGCCTTTTCTCTGCCTGGCATGAAACATTGGTGAATTTAGGAATCGATCAAAATATAAGCCAATATAAGCCTTGATTAAAAATACAGTCTATATTCAGATGCCACATTATGACCTTCAGTAGCTTAGGGCCTCAGCAAACCTAAATCTAGCCCTACTAACCATGGCATCAGACATTTATAAGCTCTCCTAGTGAGATTGTTGGAGGGCGGGGCGGGAAGGTAACTCAACCTTTTCCTGATCTCCATCTGAACTATTAAAATTGGATTTAATCTCTGCCAAGAGAATTATAACTCACAAATTAGAGGAGATGGATTTACAATTTAATATTGCGACAGGTGGTGGCACTTGTTCACTGATAAACCTTGGCTTAACACCACCAACGAAACTTCCATCTTATTTAACTACCTTATCTGTGGTGACACACAGGTATGCCTCTATAAAGGCTAGATTCAATGTTTTCCCATCAAACGTGTTGTGTAACAGACTCTCCAACGGACAGATCTCACTCCTCTGTGACTGTAAAAGTGGATCTACAGAATCGTTATATCATATAATCTTCTGTTGTCCATTACATTCGGCTTCACGGTCCAAGTTTCTGGCCCCATATTTATCGAGAATTGCTGATAGACCTCAGGAAGCCCAAATAATATACTTATTAAATGACGAAGATACAAGTAGATCCCTTGCAGTCGCTAGATACCTGATTAATGTTTTATTTCAAAAGAGGAGAAATGGATCACTGTATGACTCTGACAGCTTAGCTAAACTTAAGAACCATTAATAAGTGCCAGAACTAAGACGTATACCCCCCCAAAATCTGAGGGATTTGAATTGTGGTTTACATAGAGGGAGCTTACGGTGTATAGTGTTTACTTAACTGAAGTAAAATTGGTTTTATATGGGTGTTTTAACTTGGAACTGTTTAAATTGTATTGTCTATGGATAAATTCGGATGTATTGTCTTCGTTATGGGCCAATGGCCGTAATAAATCTAATCTTGAATCTTGAATCTTGAACCTTTTCCTGAGAGTCCTCCCTCAGCTTGTAATGTTTCCACATGCAAACCAATCGCACAGTTTCACACCTTCTGGAAATGGTAACTCCTCATACCAGCTCCAGTGCCAAGAGCAATCTGGAAATTCAATTGAAATATTTGTTCCCTGAGAACACAGGAAAAGGACTGCTTCAAAGCTTATGACAGTGGAAGGTTCAAGGATTCGAGGTGGCTAGTTGGGCAGGTAGGGGAGCCTTCTTGAAGGAGGAGCAGGGTGATATTTTAAAGGGATGATTGAGTCGCTTAGAGCATGCTGCTGATAACACCAAGGTTGCAGGTTCGATCCCTGTATGAGTCAGCTGCATATTCCTGCATTGCAAGGGGTTATCCTCCAGCTCTATGATTCTATGATTCCTATTTGTTTCATTTATTTGCAGATATTCCTATACCTCCAACATTAGGAAAAAAACATCATGCAGGTGAACAGCATAAGGCCAATGAAATTACATTGGTAAAACAAATTCAGAATGCTCAGGTGGCATTTAAAATGTATAAATTATTACTGAAACGGCATTTGAAAGATGAGGAAGTTAAATCAGTTATGATTCATTGGGCTAAAGATATTGGTCATAATATACAAACAGAGGATTGGGGGGAAATATGGAAAGAGGGAATAAAATTTACTGCTTGCAGTGCATTGAAAGAAAACATTATGAAAATGATGTACTGTACAGGGATATAACACCAGTGAAGTTAGCTAAAATGTACAAAACAGATAACAAATGTTGGAAATGTAAAGAAAAGGAGAGTACTTTTTAACATATGTGGTGGGAATGTAAGAAGGTGAAGGACTTCTGGGAAGTGATTTATAATGAATTGAAAAAAATGTTGAAATACACATTTGTTAAAAACCCAGAAGCCCTTCTATTGGGTATTGTGGGTACAGAAATTCATATGAATGATAAAAAATTGCTTTTATATGTGATAACTGCAGCAAGGATATGGAAGGCAAAACCTTTCAAGATGGAAGACAAAACCTTTCAAGAATGCACTGATTGTCAGTAAGAATTGTTGTTGCTTTCTTACAACTCTCTGGAGCAATGCCAAATTATTATTATTATTTATATGTCTGACTGGGTTGCTGCAGCTACTCTGGGTGGCTCCCAGCAAATTAATAGGTTAAAATACATCACAAATAAGTAGGTCAGCTAAATATTGCTCATTCTGCATGGGGAAGAAATGGGTCTTTTAGTGTGGCAACACCAACACTTCATTTAAGAGGGAGCACCATAGTGGGATTAGCACTAAAAAGTATCCCTCTCTATTTAAAGCATACCAATCTAACTGATGTCACTGAGGAGCCCTTAAAGTTGTTCTCACAATCCAGTTGATGTGGATTAAGGTGGCCCTTCAAACACAGAATCATGGAAACACAGAATAGCAGAGATGGAATCACAACTAAAGAATCTTTGACAGTTGGCCATCCAACCTCTGTTCAAAAGCTTCCAGTGAAGAAGAATCCATCATCATGAGGCTTTTAAAAAGGCTGTTACCAGCACTTTAAATTCACTCGCCCCCCCCCCCAAAAAAAATGCACAGGCAAAAAGAGCAATTGGTATAATAATGGTGACAAATTTATAAGGGCAGTTTACCGTATTTTTTGCCCTATAGGACGCACTGGCCCATAGGACGCACCTAGTTTTTTGGGGGGGGAAATCAAGAAAAAAAGATTATCCCCCCCCCCAGCGCACCCCGCACTCCGGGCAGCAGGCTGCTATCCCGCGGGCTCCCCACCCTTGCTGATAGCTTCCTGAAGCCTGGAGAGCGAGAGGGGTCGGTGCACACCGACCCCTCTCGCTCTCCAAGCTTCAGCGAAAGCCTGCATTCGCCCCATAGGACGCACACACATTTCCCCTTCATTTTTGGAGTTGAAAAAGTGCGTCCTATAGGGTGAAAAATACAGTAATTGTCTGGAGCCTGACCCTCCCAAATCACTGTACCAGTTTGGTTCAAAGATGTGACCAAAAATTTTTAGTGTTTCAACCAAAAGATAATGGGGCAGGTCGGGAGAGACATTTCTCTGAAATTTTCCAGAGGAAATGACTTTGCTGAACCTTACAAGACGGCCAAGGTGGGTTGTGGAGAAATTCGATTCAGATTGCATTTAAGAGTGTTCCTACAAAACGTGCACTTCCTGAAACAATAAGTGAACCAGAACAGAGCCAGCCCTCAAAATTTGTATTTCTCCAAAGAAATAGGAACAATGTTCCACATGTGGTGGGAATGCCGACCCATTAAACAATTCTGGAATGAAATCTATGAAGAACTCAAAAGGATGTTTAAAATATCTTTTAGTAAAAAACCGGAGGCATTCCTTTTAGGTTTAATTACAAATGATATCCCCGAAAATCAAAGGAAAATATTCCTTTATGCAACAACAGCTGCCAGGATGCTTATAGCTAAAAACTGGAAAAGCAGAAAAATTCCATCAGTGAAAGATTGGCAAATTAAATTTTGTGAATACATAAATCTGGCAAGACTTACAGCTTACATAAGGGGACAATCGGACCAGAAACTATTAAAAGAATGGGGTTGTGCTAAAGAGTATATGAAAAAACATTGTTCTGGAGTCAGTATACTGGTATGTAATGAGTGATGCTTTACAGGGTTAAAGAACAAGAAAAATGATGTAAAAAAGCATAAAGATGGAAGTAATCTAATTAGACACAACAATACAGTAAGAGTAAATATCTTTGGAGGTCTTAGAACAAAGGAAGGAAGTCAATTTATGTTTATGTATGTTATGATATGGTTTTGCTTTGTAGATGTGTGTTTTTTCGTTTTTGTGTATTCAATGTTTGTAATTTTTGTTACGATTTTGCATTGAAAATAAAAGCTAAAAATTTTTTTAAAAAATTTTTTTAAAAAAATTTGTATTTCTCCAATTTTTTCAGTGCAGTTCTACAGCCTAGTAATGTGTAAACCCTAAAGCCTAGGGTAAACTATGATGCATATATCAGTGAAAACAACTTATTGAAACACAAACTATATTAGGGGAAATGGCTTTGCAGAAAATGTGCACATTAGGGAAAACTGCATTTTGGGATAAATTTGCACTTTGATGCTGATGAATTTTCACGAGAAAAAATAAAATGAAATCACAAACTATGTGGAAATGTGGAGGTTAGACAAATAAACAGAGAGAAACAAAAATTGACTGATCTTCTCATCCCTAGATCTGTCTGTGTGTCTCTTAGTTATGTTCTAGAGAGCTTACCTTTCTCCCACTCACTGTGGTATTTTGATTCATCCCTGGAGACTGATGCTAGGACCAGAGATTATATCAATGCTAAACATATCCAGAAGAGGTCAGCAAATAGCAAGATATAAATATTGGTGTCAATGTATGTGAACTGATTCTTGTCACTCGCAGGGTGTCTCCAGCCTGCCAGTGTTCTGCTGGAGAGATTCAAACACGAACCGAAACTTCAGCCTTGCGGATTTAAAGTGGTTGAAAAGTGCTTTTTTGCTGTCATAACTAAAGAAGGATTGCAATTTAAACTGATGGAATATGCACAGCTTGCGGACCTAACATACAGAGTAAGAGAACAAGAAAAACATACATCTAAAGAAGCTTGCAAAATGTTTATTGAATATATGCAGGGGGAATGTGTACATTTGAAAACGTTGGCAGCATTAAGATGAATTCAACAGTGTAAACAAGTTTTGATTGTAATTGTAATAATAGAATACTGAAAGATAGTTTATGTAAAATATGCAGGGATTTATGATATGAAAAATGAAACATGGAAAGAGAAGAAGTGAAGTTGTTGATATATTAAGGTTGTTTAAATGAATATTTTAAATTGTAAAACAGAAAATTTAATAAAAATTATAAACCACAGAGCCTAGGACTTGCTGATCAGAAGGTCAGCAGTTTGAATCCCCGCGATGGGGTGAGCTCCCGTTGCTCGGTCCCAGCTCCTGCCAACCTAGAGGTTCGAAAGCACGTCAAAGTGCAAGTAGATAAATAGGTATCATTCCGGCGGGAAGGTAAACAGCGTTTCCATGTGCTGCTCTGGTTCTCCAGAAGCGGCTTAGTCATGCTGGCCACATGACCTGGAAGCTGTACGCCGGCTCCCTCAGCCAGTAAAGCGAGATGAGCGCTGCAACCCCAGAGTCGGCCACGACTGGACCTAATGGTCAGGGGTCCCTTTACCTTTACCTTTTTACACACAACAACAGAAAGTGCTTTGTTGCCCTGTCATGGCAAATCCACTTTTCAAAAGAATTGGATCCCCCCCCCACCCCCGCAGTTTGTTAAGGGATGACAAAAAGTCTGGGAGCAACCACCAAAAAGGCCCTCTCCTGTGTCTCCACCAAATGTACCTTGAGGGTGGCAGGACTGAGAGGAGAGCTTTCCCTGAAGATCTCTAAACCCGGGCAGGTTTGTATGAGGGAATACAGTATTTCAGATAGCTTGCAATTAAGCCCTGTAGGGCTTTATAAGACACAACCAGTCCTTTGAATTGTGCCCAGAAACAGACTGGTAGCCAGCACAGCTGCTGTAACAAGGGAGTTGTTTACTCCCTATAACCAGCCCCAGTGTGGCAGCAACTCTTTGAGCCAGTTGAAATTTCTGAGAGCTTTTCAGGCTCCTCATACTTTCAGCGTTGTGGTTTTAGAAGGGAAAGGGGGGCTAGGTTGTTTGCTTTCCACTCTTGCTAACAAAGCTGCAGTTGAAAACGCTTTGCCGTTGCATTTCTCTGCTCTCCTCCAGGCAACGTTGGGCCCTGCTCGAGAGAGAAACAAACATCTAAGTGACAAATTCGCAGTTGTCAGCAAGATTAATGTGACGTTTTGGAGTCACCGTGCCTATATATCACTTAAAGTCCCCCGCAGGGCTTTTGCAAACATCTTGGGTTGTTACAAACATCACAAGGCAACAGAAAAAGAGGAAAGAGATTATGTTATGAAAGAGGCAACAGTCAAGTCTCTGTTCCGTAGATGAGTGTGTAATTTCTGCACAGAGAGGATAGCAACGCTTGCAGACTGGAGATTTGCTCCTGGGAAGGGACTTAAAAGGGGATGCTGAGAAGAGGGGGGTTCTTGACGTGCTGCCAGTGTCAAGCCCTGAACTCTTCACAAGGGAGGTTGGAGAATTCCATTAGAAGTGTAACTGGAGCAGAAATGGTGGCAATTTGCCTGCTTGTCCAAGGTCAAGAATGGAGATCACAAAAGCAAATATGAGTGCTGTTCACCAACATTAACATAAACGACTGTGTTAATTCCTGCACTGTTTTTGCTGTTTTTTCTTCCAAGGGAATACATTGATAAACTAGACATAAATGGTAAATGTAAACATAACCAATAAAAGACACAGAGTGCTTCCATCAGCTGCACCCCCTATCTGGACAGGGATAGCCTAACTTCATCCGTCTACACTTTGGTAAAGGTAAAGGGTAAAGCGACCCCTGACCATGAGGTCCAGTCGTGGCTGACTCTCGGGTTGCGGCGCTCATCTCGCTTTATTGGCCGAGGGAGCCGGTGTACAGCTTCCGGGTCATGTGGCCAGCATGACTAAGCCGCTTCTGGCAAACCAGAGCAGCACACGGAAATGCCGTTTACCTTCCCGCTGGAGCAATACCTATTTATCTACTTGCACTTTGACGTGCTTTTGAACTGCTAGGTTGGCAGGAGCTGGGACCGAGCAACGGGAGCTCACCCCATCACGGGGATTCAAACCGCCGACCTTCTGATTGGCAAGTCCTAGGGTCTGTGGTCTAACCCACAGCGCCACCCGTGTCTAGATTAGATTATTGCAACACATTATACGTCCCTGATGTCCTGCCTTTGAAGACGGTACGGAAACTGGTGCAGAATTTGCTCACCGCATATTACACTGATCCTGCCCCGACTGCACTGGCTTCCAATTAGTTTCTGGGCCCAATTCAAAGTGCTGGTTTTGACCCATAAAGCCTTAAATGGCTCAGGATCACAATATCTCAAGGACCACTTCTTCTGATATGAACCACCTCAGACTCTGCAAAATTCATCTGAGCTCCTTATTTGTTCGCCTCCTCCATGAGGGGTATGGAAGGTGGCTACATGAGAATGGGGATTTTCTGTGGTGGCTCCCCATTTGTGTAATACTTTCCCTGGTTCCTCCATTACGTATCTTTAGGCACCAGGCAAAAACGTTTCTCAGCCTTTGGCTGATTAGCATTCTATGTCTTTTGAAATGTGTTTGTGGGATGGGGGCTATTGGTTTGTTTTTGTTTTGTAATGCATTTTGGGTTCTCATTTTGTTTTGTTTTGTTTAATGTAGTAAATAATCCTAATTGAAATAATATATGTAATCACAGTCAGTAAACATCATTGCAAAACAGATAGGTAGCCGTGTTGGTCTGCCATAGTCAACTAAGTCAGTTCATGGTATGAGCTTTCGTGTATCTGAAGAAGTGTGCATGCACACGAAAGCTCATACCAAGAACTGACTTAGTTGGTCTTTAAGGTGCTACTGGAAGGAATTTTTTTTGTTTTGATCATTGCAAAAGTTCATTGAACGCAGGATGGGACAGAAATTGCTGCCTCCTTACATCCCTGTTATCCTGATAACCCCAGGATGGTCTCAGCTGGACTTTCCTGTAACTAAGGGAAGGCTGAAATGGCTGTGTCCTCCATTTACTCCTGGAAGCCATTCTTCTTTCTTCTGGCAAATTAGGTTCCTACTGTTAAAGAAATCAGTGTCATTAGGGATGGGGTAGAAATTTGATACAGTTCACATTTAAAGGCAACCTTGGCAAATTTGCACTTTCTGAAACAATGCATAAACTGAAGCACAACCGTCCTTTGAAACTCACACTTTTTCAAAATATGCAGGGCTGTTCTCCACCCAAGCCATGTGTATAACAATGCACACACTGGGGTAAAGTATAAATGCATATATTAATAAAATAACATACCAAGTACAGTATATTGGGGAAAATCGCTTGCACAAAGGTGCATAAACTGAATTAAAATTGCTTTATTACAGGTATTTGGACTGAAACGGGCAAAGTGTTCTGCCTCTTGTATAACCACACTGCAAAGGAATTTACAAGAAACATGAAATAATTGGAAATGAAGCTTATTTTATTTTATTTATTTATTAAAATTCTATACTAACCTTCATCAGAGGATCACTGGGCAGTTTACAATATAAGAAGACAAAAAATAGTAACAAGCGAAGCAATACCCTCACCACCCACCTAGTTTTAAAGGCCATAGATTGTTTAATTAGCCAGTGGCCTGAGAGGAGATCAATGTTTTTGCCTGGTGCCTAAATACGGGGATTTTAACTTCAGTTCCTCCCTCAAACCATTGCTTTGTCCCTCCTCTCTGCTACCAAAGGCCTTGACAGTGACACTCTGCAAAGGGAGTTCCAGCGATGACTGACAGATGATGCCAAAATGTGCTCCCTGCAATATTCATAAGCAGGTTTTTTAGCGGGGTGGGGGATAATTAACAGAGACAACTGTCTTCTTTTCTCCTGATTACCCAAAGATATGTTAAAGGCAGTTTGCATAATTAATTTTTTAATCGTAAGGTTGCTTCCAGATTCTCAGAGGTTATTTCAGGGTGCTTCTTCAAGAAAGCCATTTCCATAATGAATGCTACCTGTCGATTCTTAGCTTATAAATTAATGATTACAGAAAGAGAGGGGGGCAGAGAAGAAGGAAGAGGAGACAGCAGGGGATAGAGAGAGAGAGATATCAAGACTGAGGAGAAAGAAGGTGAATGAAGAAGCAGAGGTGGTAGGAGACAAATTTTCCATGTATTCAACAGCATGTGCTATACCATGAATAAGAATGGCTGAAATATTGTGCAACTGTATTCCACATGCTGTGAATACGTGGAAAATTTGTCTCCTACCACCTCTGCTTCTTCGCTCACCTTCTTTCTCCTCAGTCTATTTTGGGTCAAATCAGGCGACAACTTTATTGACTACAGGTGTAAGATGCACAGGCATTGGATAGGCCACACCCCTTCCGGCCCACCTGCCAGAAGCACTTAATATGGGGTCAACTGGAAGAGAGGAGCTCATTGACTTACAACAAAGAGTAGCTCCCCCTCTGCACTGGAGAGTGCTATGGCTCATCCCTGCCTGGGCGTCTGGGCAGAAGCATTACCCCTGGATTTCTTTAATAGGATACCCCATTTTTCCAGAGAGGCAAGCAGAGGCTACAACTTCCCCTCCGTCCAAGACTATGACCACCCAGTGCCTAAACCACCAAAGTTGTGACGATTGCTAGGAGGATGGCGAAAACCGAATGGCGGAAGCCAGTCAGCCAAATGGGAAAATTCACCAACCTGGTCTCAAATACGGACCAAAACAAGGCCGTCCAATGCAATGCACATTGGAAAAAAATAAGGAGGGTAGGTGATCCAGCGATGGAGGAGCTGCCAAGTCCAGCCATGGGCCCTCTTTAAATCCTCTGGGAGTAAACCTGAGTGAAGCCAGCAGGCCCAGACGGATCTGCCCCCCAGGAGTTGCCTGCCATCAAGTCTGCTCATGATCAGCCAAATGTGTGAGCAGGTTGAATCCACTTCCTGGGTGGCCATCTCAGTCCAAGGACATCCTTTGCCACCATGGAAGTGGCCCAGAAGGTGGAGTCTCCACTGCCAGAACTGGAACAGGCAGGAGGTGCACCAACCCACAATGGCACCCAACTAAAAAGGTGAGTGGGCTTCCTGGAAGTGCAGAAGAAGAAGAGTTTGGATTTGATATCCTGCTTTATCACTACCCGAAGGAGTCTCAAAGCAGCTAACGTTCTCCTTTCCCTTCCTCCCCCACAACAAACACTCTGTGAGGTGAGTGGGGCTGAGAGACTTCAGAGAAGTGTGACTAGCCCAAGGTCACCCAGTAGCTGCATGTGGAGGAGCGGGGAAGCGAACCCGGTTCACCAGGTTACGAGTCTACTGCTCTTAACCACTACACCACACTGGCTCTCAGAAAGATGCTGGACTCATGAGCCTATAGCCTGATTTAGCAGGGTTCATATATATATATATATATATATATATATATATATATATATATAATTACCTTGTGACTTTAGTTCAAGGACTGCAAAACTCTGTTAAATGTGTTTTTTTTCTTTTTTTAAAAATCTAACAGCTTTTTGTACAACTCTGGACTGTGATTTGTATCAAGGACTTGGTGCAGCTGAAAATTCATCTGGTCTGGTGTGTCGCTTGTACGGAATCTCATTTTCTTGTTCCCAGGTGGAAAACTTCTCAGGGAAATGATACACTGGCACATTACAAGTTGGCCAAATTTTTATTCCCCTTCAGATATGCAGTTATTAAAAGTCACAGTGGCTGACGACAACAACAACAAAAAGATTTTGCATGTGCTTGTGTGGAAACATTAACTTCAGAGAATCTGATGTCAAATCCATCAGGGACACGTTTTGAATCAGCCCAACGACTTTCAATCAGTCCATCTAACTGATAAATTGTTGAAGCGTTGCTGCCTATGGCACGAGTCCATATGTGTGGACGACATGGGGATAAAATGGCGTGAGGGATGGATGGGCTGTCAGCAAAGGTGCCGTGTGATTGACAGGTAGGTGGCCCCGCTCATCTGTTCAGCTTCACCCGTGAGGCATGAGGGAGATAAGGATCTTGCCCACTGACCATAACCAGTTCCCTATCTCCGATCTAAGAGCTCCTGGTGAAAAACCAAGGAGCATTAATGAAATTCAATACAAATCCCCTCCGGTATTCTGCAGTAACTTTCATGGAACTCTTATTTCCACTTGCATGCATGCAATTTCTCTTGAAAGTAGGAGGGATTATGTTTTTGTTTATTTTTAAGAAAGCCAAAGACCTTGGCAAGCCAAGGGAGAGGAGGATTTAGCCTGCAGCACCAGGACACATCTACCGAAAGGGGCCTCTGTTCTTACAGAAAGTTGACTCCTGAATGTCTAACAAAGAGGCCAGAGAGGCAATTTGCTGTTTAAATGACCCAAAGCTCACTGGGCATATTGAAGTGGGGGAAGCTATTTCCTAGTGGCTAAATCTCATTAAAAAAGCAATTTTCCAATCAATTACAATGCAATTTAGCCACTAACTGTTTAATTATCAAAAAGACCCTATTTTGTCTTCCATTTCTATATTTATGTGCCTTTTAAAAAAACTTGAAACTGTTTGCCAGAATGTGGGACTGATCTCTCAGTGCAATTACATTAGAATGAAAATATTCCATTCGATATATCATATTAGACAGAGGAAATATTGTTTGGATAGCGGCTTTTAAGGTTGGAAGAGAGTCATTGATTTCTACAAGGACTCAATTTTTATTGTTATTGTCATACACTATAAAATTTGTATTATCTTATGTCAGTTTTATTAGAAGAACATTATTTCTATACTTGGGTGTTTTTTGTGTTTTTTTAATTCTGAAGCTCACGGAGCACAGTGCCAGAGAATGCAGTCTTATGAAATGAATATGGCTTCTTTTCCCTGCAAGAGAGACCAAAACAAAGGCAAGAACTGATGGGGAACAGAAGGTAGGGATGTTGAGTTTCCTCCCAGTTTGTGATGTTGCGTCATACACTTTCTGCATTTAGCATTTATAGTGAGGGCCTTCCAGTGGTTCCCTCATTGCAAGACGTGAAGCTACAGGGAACCAGGCAGAGGGCCTTCTCAGTACAGTGGCACCTTGGTTTACAAACTTAATCCGTTCTGGAAGTCCGTTTTTAAACCAAGGCGTTCTTAAACCAAGGCATGCTTTCCCATAGCAACGTGGGGCTCAATTTACAAATAATAATAATAATAATATTTTTTTATTTATACCCTGCCCTCCCCAGCCAAGGCCAGGCTCAGAGCGGCTTACAAGCAATAATAAAAACAAGATGAATGATTACAACTTAAAAACAAAAATAAAATACAACATTAAAATAATGGAACATTAAAATATTAAAATGTAGCCTCATCGCAGGAGGAGAAGGGAAAGAAAGGGGGAAAAAGAGAGGGAGGGAATCAAATTGGCTCCAAGCCAAAGGCCAGGTGGAACAACTCTGTCTTACAGGCCCTGCGGAAAGAAATCAGATCCTGCAGGGCCCTGGTCTCATGAGGCAGAGCGTTCCACCAGGCCGGAGCCAGAGTTGAAAAGGCCCTGGCTCTGGTTGAAGCCAATCTAACTTCCTTAGGGCCTGGGACCACTAGGGTGTTGTTATTTATGGACCTTGAGGCTCTCCATGGGGCATACCAGGAGAGGCTGTCCCGTAGGTATGAGGGTCCTAGGCCATGAAGGGCTTTAAAGGTCAAAAGCAGCACCTTAAATCTGACCCTGTACTCCACTGGGAGCCAGTGCAGCTTGAAAAGCACTGGGTGAATATGCTCCCATGGCAGAGTCCCCGTGAGGAGCCTCGCTGCAGCATTCTGTACCCGCTGGAGTTTCTGGGACAGCTTCAAGGGCAGCCCCGCATAGAGCGAATTACAGTAGTCAAGCCTGGAGATGACCGTCGCATGGATCACTGTGGCCAGGTCGGGGTGGGAAAGGTAAGGGACCAACTGCTTGATGCGGCGAAGGTGGAAAAATGTCGCCTTGGCTGTTGCTGTAACTTGCGCCTCCATGGAAAGGGAGGCGTCAAGGATTACACCCAAACTCTTAACGGAAGGCAATGGCACTAATTAGGCCCCCGCAAGAGAAGGGAGTTGGTCCCTCATCCCCATGCCATCCCGACCTAGCCATAGGACCTCTGTCTTCGAAGGATTTAGTTTCAATCAGCTCCCACGAAACCATCCAGCCACAGCTTCCAAGCATCTGGTCAGTGTGTTCGGGGCCGAGTCAGTGTGGCCATCCATCAGCAGATAGAGCTGAGTGTCATCAGCATATTGGTGACAGCCCAGCCCAAAGCTCCGGATAATCTGGGCAAGGGGGCGCATAAAGATGTTAAAAAGCATCGGGGAGAGAATTGCGCCCTGCGGCACTCCACACACCAAGGAGTGGCGCGACATTTCCCTCCCTAGTGCCACCCTCTGTCCCCGACCAGAGATAAAAGAGCACAACCAGTTACGGGCTATGCCCTGTATCCCCACGTCTGCGAGGCGGTGGTCCAGAAGATCATGATCGACCATGTCAAAGGCTGCTGACAAATCTAAAAGGATCAGCAGTCCTGACTCGCCTCGATCCAGTTGTCTACGGAGATCATCTGTTAGGGCAACCAGAGCCGTCTCCGTCCCAAAACCAGGACGGAAACCGGACTGAAATGGATCTAATGCCGAATGGAAAATATTTAAGGAATATATAAGATTATATTGTAAAAACGATACCATCTTAGCAGAACTTGAATAATACTTGTAAACAAAAATGAATGAAATGAATATTCTAGTGGAATGTATGAAAAAGTAAAACTGTGTGATAAAACCATGACAATAGAAACAGTACGGTATAATGAGAAAGATTGGAAGTTTTATGCAGAAATTTTTATTTGACAGACATGATTTTGTATAAAGTTTTGGTTTTTTTCTTTTTCGCCTTTTCAAAAAAAAATTGTCTTGATGTTTTTCTCTTTTTTGTATCTAACTTTTCTATACTTACTTTGTTGTATGTTTGTATTTTAAACCAATAAAGATTTTAAAAAATGACCCCCAACCTGCCATTGCATGTGCACACACATACAAACACTCAGAGCTAGATGATGCTTGTGCACATGCCACACATATATATTGAGGAACACTCTACATCTTTCATAAAAGTCAGGGGCTGTTGCCACAGAAAAAAGCGTGACCTTTTTTTAGTACATTATTATGGAACATTAGCTGGATAATGAGGATGTCCTGTGACAACATGCCAAAAGATCTTGGGTTGGGCAGCCAGTACACCAGTATCAAGAGACATGGGTGGCGCTGTGGGTTAAACCACAGAGCCTAGGACTTGCCGATCAGAAGGTTGGTGGTTCGAATCCCCATGACGGGGTGAGCTCCCGTTGCTCGGTCCCTGCTCCTGCCCACCTAGCAGTTCAAAAGCACGTCAAAGTGCAAGTAGATAAAAAGGTACCACTCCTGCGGGAAGGTAAATGGCATTTCCGTGCTCAGCTCTGGTTTGCCAGAAGCGGCTTAGTCATACTGGCCACATGATCCGGAAGCTGTACGCCAGCTCCCTCAGCCAATAAAGCGAGATGAGTGCCGCAACCCCAGAGTCGGTCATGACTGGACCTAATGGTCAGGGGCCCTTTACCTTTACTATACCAGTATCAACAGTAAGTGCAGAAAGGCCCAGTGATACGTACATAAACTGGGCAGAACTCTGCTGGGAAATTCAAGAGGCAATAAAGGGTCTTTAAGTGCTATGGTGAGAAGCTGTTGTGTGCACCTCTTGGCAACATCAGACACAGGTGCACCAAAATTTTCAAGGTAGGGAAAATTCCCCGGTGGCCGTGTGTGCATGTCAATCATGGGGGCAAGGCCATGTGCTGGATGAGGCAACATTAATGCAATGGCTGCATCTCCAAACAGATTCAATTTATATGGAGGAGAGCTTTTGATTGCCCCAGCCAGTGCAAGGGAAGTAAAGATAATCAGAGAACACACGAGGAGGCAGCGTCAGCTAAAGACTGGCTCTTGCTAGTCCTCTTCTGCTGCCATTTATCTGATTAATCACCATGTACACGATCACTTGCTTCTGAAAATGTCCTCCTGGGGGACATGTAAAGTTCCCCAGGATGCCCCGCAAGAAGTAAATCTACACTATTAAAAGTGAATAAGAAGCATCATTATAGCACACTTTTAAATTCCAATTGCCTTTCCATAAATAGTTTCAAGGACTCAAATGTGTTCAGCTTTTACAAGTTCAGGAAATGTCTGTGACCTTTTGCTGGAAGCAGCAGAGATTGCACTAATAAACATTCTTGGCGGCCTTTGACATTTCTTCATTTGTCTTCATATTCTGCATTAGGGATTATCCATGCTGACAATAGTCTGTATCATAGCAGGCTCCTGCCTCTTCTTGGGTGCAGACGACTCCTCTTCGGGGAAGAGTATTTTCAAGGAAGCCATTACCTATGCTAAATTTTAATTCTGGGATATTCACAGAATGCTCTCAAAATATTGAACATAAGACGATACTGAGCCTGTAGGATCAGGCCAGTATCTTATTTGCACAGTGGCCAACCAGATGTCTATTGGAAGTCTGCAATCAAGACATAAGTGCAGCAGCACTCTGACCATTTGCAATTCCCAGCAGCTAGCATTCAGAGGCATAAAGCTTTAATTTTATCTGATTCAGTGAAACAGCAGCCATGGGGGGAACTGGCAATTTGCATCTGGGACAGAAGTGGAAATGTTCGACCTTTTGGACCACCTTTTACACCACTTCGTGAGACTGGATCAGAACCAGAGCTTGGCTGGTTACAATCAACTCTAGTTGAATGCTCTGTTCCCAATAGTGGCCTATCACATGCATCCAGGAAGCCACTTGTCCTTATCCCCATCCAAAACATGTTGTTGTTTAGTCGTTTAGTTGTGTCCGACTCTTCGTGACCCCCTGGACCAGAGCACGCCAGGCATTCCTTGTCTTCCACTGCCTCCCACAGTTTGGTCAAACTCATGCTGGTAGCTTCGAGAACACTGTCCAACCATCTCGTCCTCTGTCATCCCCTTTTCCCTGTGCCCTCCATCTTTCCCAACATCAGGGTCTTTTCCAGAGAGTCTTCTCTTCTCATGAGGTGGCCAAAGTATTGGAGCCTCAGCTTTACGATCTGTCCTTCCAGTGAGCACTCAGGGCTGATTTCCTTCAGAATGGATAGGTTTGATCTTCTTGCTGTCCATGGGACTCTCAAGAGTCTCCTCCAGCACCATAATCTCAAGAGTCTCCTCCAGCACTCATCTTGGCTTTCGGCCAACGCTTAATTGACTTTGTGTGAAGCTGCATGTAGTAGAAAAATCCCAACATGCTCCACCTGAAGTCAGAGCAGGGATAGATCCCACCTCCCCCAACCCAGGTCCCCGCAATTCAGACCACTCTGTTTCTTCCTCCTCCTGAGCCAGAGCCTGCCAAATTCAAGCCCAGTCCCAACAGCACTGTGGGACTGGTGATGCCCACAAGCAGAGCATGAAAGAAACAGCATGCTTTTGTTTGTTTGTCCCCTAAGCCAATATCCTGAGGTTCCCTGCCACATAGCAATCACGGCTAATGGGCACTGATAGACCTACCTTCCGTGAGTTATCCCAAGTTAACTTTGGCTCTGATGAACCCGCTGGAAATATGTGGAGCTCCAACTGTCTGCTTTTCAACTTGTCTGCTCCTTGCAGGCTGTGTTTATGAAGCAGAGCACTCTGGAAGATATAATTATTTATTGATTTATCTCAGATGATTAATGGCTGTGCTTTTTTTAAAAGCCATTTTACTGCTGTGCATAAACAATATCAGGGCAATTAAATTGGTGCTGTTTCTTGGTAAGTATGGTTAAACTTAGACACCCTTGTAATGCTCTATTCTTGCTTGGGGAGAAGGGGTGGGGTTGGCACGTTTTTACACGGGAGAGAGAGATAGAGAGAGAGAGAGAGATTTGTTTCTTTAGCTTTCTCAAGTAAATCAAGTCTTCAGCTGAACGGTTCCAAGAACCAAGACCTATTCGACTGATTAATCTGGTTCTCCACTGTCTCTGCAAATTGAAACAGCCATGAGGAACAGAGGTGTTCATCAGATTCAGACAGATCCTGAATCAAAGCTGGGGTCCTCAAAGGGATTCTGGGTTTGTCAAAGGCATAGAGGGATCTGTAGAAGGTGGCACAAATCAAAACTTTGCAACACCTCAGCATGGGATTGCACAGGGGGCACATAGAGATCAGTTTCAGCGTCCTGACGCCTCTGACAATCCAACTCCCCAGATTTCATTACAAAAAGTCCCCATGTTTCTAGCATTTGTGAAACCTGGAATGTGAGGCAGAATGTGCAAGCACTGTTCTCCTCATTTGTTTCACAAACTTAACCTTTCAGTGTTTTTAGCCAATGAATGAAGCCATAGCAATGATTGGCACTGAAGAAAGCAGGTCTAGCCAATTCGGGTGCCTCCTGAATCTGTGTTTTATGGGGGGGGGGAGGTATTCAAGTGTAGACCGGAACTTCAGGTTTGTTCATTTAAAGTGGAGTAAAAACACTCTCTTCGGGTTAGCACAACACCACTTGCTTTTTCTTTAAAATGAAAACAAAAAGGCCACGATATTTGTTGTTGTTTGAAAGTGATGGAGAAATTCACTGGAGAAAAATGAGCTGAGATGAATTAATGTTTAATGGGGAGATGTGTAAACAACACCCTGC
Source organism: Podarcis gaigeae (assembly GCF_964106915.1). NCBI lineage: Eukaryota > Metazoa > Chordata > Lepidosauria > Squamata > Lacertidae > Podarcis > Podarcis gaigeae. The sequence continues at coordinate 35,987,245 of NC_139692.1, forward strand.
AAGCAAATCTGGATAAATGTTCATTACCATATAACCGTCCCATAAACAAATCAGTCGAGACTGCACATATTCAAACCTCCATGATAGAATTTTTTTTAAAAAAGGCATTGCATGGAGAATGTGGATAGAGAAAAGCTTTGCTCCCTCTTTCATAGCACTAGATCAGGCACGTCCAACTCCCAAGAGACTGCGATCTACTCCCAGTATAAAATAGTTATTTTATCTACCCATTGTCATTGGAGCTTTCGGGTGGGGGAGGATTGCTCACAGTTCTTGAGCTTTTTTAGGGGGGATGCACAGAGTTCTTGAGCTTTTTTTGGGGGGTGCAAATAATAGCCAAATTGTCCGCCGCTAACAAAAAAATGAAGCGCTGAAGCCAAGAATCGTATCCCAAATTGCCACCAGCAGACACCTAACGACTGCCCACTAGACAGAGGGACGGAGTGAGATGTTAGAATTCCTGCTCTATGATTGCAGTCATGGGATTGTTGTCTTTCACATGACGGTGTATGTTTTGACTCCACAAAGTGGGAAGTTACGGAGACAGGAAGTTTGTGTTACTGTGCTCTGTGGAGTGGGACTATTGTCCTTTGTTCTTTTTCTCTTTGCTGTCTGATGCTAGAGAGGGAGCCATGTTGCAGTGCTCAGTGTGTGTGCTTATATGTAAATAAAGTAGATTAGTCAAAATGCTGAGTTGCTGAGGTCTGTTACACAAACTGTACAAACTCTGCGGATCCCTAACTGTGTTGATGTTTGTTGTCATCGGTCGCTGTGATGTTCAGGCTGAAGAAAGCTAAAGGTCCCGCCGGGCGCGCAAGGCTTGCAGGCAGCAGCCTGTTCTGGGGGCTGGAGTTGGGGGAAGCTCAGGCTAGGGACGCAGGTGGTGCTGTGGGTTAAAGCCTCAGCGCCTAGGACCTGCCGATTGAAAGGTCGGCGGTTCGAATCCCTGCGGCGGGGTGCGCTCCCGCTGCTCGGTCCCAGCGCCTGCCAACCTAGCAGTTCGAAAGCACCTCCAGGTGCAAGTAGATAAATAGGGACCGCTTACCAGCGGGAAGGTAAACGGCGTTTCCGTGTGCAGCTCTGGCTCGCCAGATGCAGCTTTGTCACGCTGGCCACGTGACCCGGAAGTGTCTCCGGACAGCGCTGGCCCCTGGCCTCTTGAGTGAGATGGGCGCACAACCCCAGAGTCTGTCAAGACTGGCCCGTACGGGCAGGGGTACCTTTACCTTTACCAGGCTTCCCCCGCGCCAGCCCCGTGCCTGGGGGGGAAATATTTTTTTTTCTTTATTTCCCCCCAAAAAAACTAGGTGTGTCCTATGGGGCGGTGCGTCCTATGGGGCAAAAAATACGGTAATTGTGCTTCTGCTACAGTCAAGGGCTAGTAGAGTAGGTGAAGGGAGTCAGAACTAAGGATTTCATCAGTGGAAAGACTTTCTTTAAATGTTAAGTCTATCCATACATGAACAGTTGGTTGATCTATTGTGAAATAGTCCTAAAAAAACCCAAAAATTTGTTTGTTTGTTTGTTTTCTATTTAATGGCCAGCTGAACCTCAAGGACCACCAAAAATGCATCATCAGAAGACCTCAGCGATCAGCATAAGGTTTCATGTGGTCTTTAAGGTCCTTTGAGCCCAAATTTCACTTTGATTCAGTTCAACTGAATTCTATGAACTCAGGAACACACGTCACTAATCTCATTGACATTCCTTCATTGCTTTTTGGTGACAGATAAAAAAAGTATGTCACCTCCAACAGGTTCCAGAAAACGGAACTATCATTTCTTGCATACAGTGGTACCTCGGGTTAAGTACTTAATTCGTTCCGGAGGTCTGTTCTTAACCTGAAACTGTTCTTAACCTGAAGGACCACTTTAGCTAATGGGGCCTCCTGCTGCCGCCGTGCCGCCAGAGCATGATTTCTGTTCTCATCCTGAAGCAAAGTTCTTAACCTGAAGCACTATTTCTGGGTTAGCAGAGTCTGTAACCTGAAGTATATGTAACCTGAAGCGTATGTAACCCGAGGTACCACTGTAGTTGGAATGTATATGGACCCTAACATATTTGTTGTGCTGTAGTAGCTCAGTGGTAGATCATGCAGGAGGTCCAGTTCAGCTGTCAGTAGCTCCAGATAGGACTGGAAGAGACCCCTGCCTGGAATTCTGGAGCGCTGCTGCCAGCCAGTGTAGAGATAGATGGACCAATGGCCTGATTCAGCCTAAGTCAATTTCCTATGTTCTTCCCTCAGATCTGTTGCAGATATTCAAGCATATACAGCTGTACCTTGGATGTCAAACAAAATCCGTTCCGGAAGTCCTCTCAACTTTCAAAATGTCCGTAAACCAAAGTGCTGCTTCTGATTGGCTGCAGGAAGCTCCTGCAGCCAATCAGAAACTGTGGAAGCCCCTTTAGCTTCCAAAAGTAGTTTGCTAACCAGAACAGTCACTTGAGGGTTTGCGACATTCAGGAGCAAAAACATTTGGGAACTAAGCTTTTCGACTTCCAAGGTACGACTGTATATGTAATGCTCTCCCTCAAAACACACACACGCCTACACCCCTATGTTTTCCTCTTCCAAACATATTTTCAGAATAAAGTTTACTGCTGTCAAAAGACAGATTAGCCTGGGAAATCTGCTGCTTAACTGTCAGAGGCAGAACCTATTTGCATACCGTAACAAGGGAGTGCAACATTTGATTACTGGCGTCTGATAGCATAACAGATGATCTCCCTAGATATGTATTTGAGCTGCACTTATTAATGCCAATCTGTTAGTCTGCATAATGAAGTTATTAATAGCGACAAGGCCCGATGCATGCCCACAGCAATCCATTGCAAATTCATAAACACGCTCTCCTTCTCACGGAGGGGAGGTGGGGGTTGAAGAGCTGTCCTGATATTGTTGTTGGTATCTGATATCTGTCTGTCTCCTGAGACAATGGAAGAGTTTGCCTTTGGGGGGTGGGGTGGTAAAGTCAAACCACTGGAGAGTTACAGCGCCTGCTGTGGCTGTAGTGACCGATATGGGAGAGACATGTTTTCTTGCAGGTGGGGCAAATGAAGGTGTCCAGTTTTGCTGCTACAGGTGCACCATGGCGTTTCTTCTCTCTGTGCTTCTCCAAGTGCGCTGATATGATAGTCTCCAAACAGGAGGCAGTGGATCTTTTCCTTTATCTACCGGGTACCTGGAAAACAACTGGAAAGAAAGTAGACTGAAACATTTCGTGACTGGATATTCTATAATATAGACGCCAACTGTCCCTGTGGTTTCATGATTGCAGTCTCTTGTAAAAATCAGGTTATCTATTTTGTTCCAAATTTGATATTTTGGAGATCAATTATTTTTAGTCTTGACTAGGGAGTTTCAGAGGATTGAAATGGGAGTGGAAGTTGCAAGTGTTCACTCATCTAGTCCATGCCCAGAACCAAAATCAGTCCAATGAATATAATCAGTATTTTATGTTGTTGCTTTACATCCATAAACAAGATGTATTTTGTGTGTGTGTGTGTGTGTGTGTGTGTGTGTGTGCGTGCGTGCGTGCCCTTCATTCACCTTGAATTCCTTTGCATTGAAAAGAATAGGATGGGAAAGCATAACATGATTAATATCAGTTATGCAATTTTGCCAAAACAGACACCGAGATCAGTAACGTAGATTTTGGCAGACAATGAAGTGCAGTGGAATGGAAACAGTGTTGCATGTAAGAAAGATATGGTGCAATGAGAAACAATGCCCTGGTCTTGAATATTGCAGATATTGATATTACGCCGCTTAAAGCGACTGAATGTGTAAAAACTGACCCCTTTTCAGTTCAGCATCTTATGAGAAATAAAATGACTTATAATCAGAGCTCCATTAGCCTGCATTCCAACCCCAAAGCTATGCAACTCCTGGAGAGACATCTTGCTCCCACTGATGAACAAAGAATACAAACAGCCTGAGAACAAAGAATACAAACAGCCAAGAACCTTTCATGATGGTGAATTTGCAACCACAACATCAAAGGTAAACATTCAGTATTAGGGCAGAGAACATTCACAGTTAATTATCAACCAGCTAAATCTCAGAGAGCACTTCTTTAGCTTCAATGGAATTTCACCAGAGTTAGCAATGCACATTTAGTCATTCTACATTTCAGTGTCAATTAAAGAATTATACTTAACAGTGAGTTCCTTGAGCAGTGATCACACCGAGTTTGTTTGCTTTTTCTTGCCCAGTTCTTACTCTGTAAAGGCACATGTGTGCACGGAACCTCTGCTGGAGAGAGTGACGGCGGGGATGCAAATTGAAAAATCAGAGCAAACTTTTTATGTACATCAGCCTGAAAGGGGTCTGGAAATCAGAAAGAGAGAGGGGGAGAGAGAGAGGGGGGGAGGGGTGAGTTGCAAATACATATGTGCCAACAATTGCTATTATAGTAAAAGTGTAGAAAAGGTCCCACAAATATGTAGAGAAGGGCTGTGGAGCCAAGCCTTTAGGCCCACCATGCAAAAGAACTAGGTGGGTTTAGTCATGAGTCCCCTTGCGATGTCATGGAGAAGATGGTCTCAAGCAATTGCTGACTTTCCTTCTTAGTATTTTTGGAAATAAAATAGTTGCAGGAAATATGCACACCAAGGAATTTGTGTCATCACGAAATGAAATGCCATTTCCTAAAGAAATCTTAACGTTTGCCAAAAAAAAATTCAACGAAATTTAATTTCCTCCATAAGTGAGTAATGAGAAAAAAGTGACTTTGCCCTAATGGAAGGAATGCCTGCTCCTAGATTTATAGTAAGACAAGATATTTAGGGTGACTTTGATAAATCTGGCCATTTGCAATATCAATTTAGATAAGACAGCAACCATTTGTTTATGAAAATCATCATGTATGAGCAATGGAAAAACGATTTATAGATTTATGGCTTCTTGCTATAATAATTGGGTTTTTGGTAATAGCAAGATATTCCTGGGAAGAAGTGAGCACTTGCTGAGAACCGTGGCACAAACTCACGCAAAAGTTTTCAGTTAACTTTAAAACAAACAAAAAACCCAAAAGTTATAAAGACTCATTGTAGTTACAGATAGGTAGCCGTGTTGGTCTGCCATAGTCAAAACAAAAAAAAATCCTTCCAGTAGCACCTTAAAGACCAACTAAGTCAGTTCTTGGTATGAGCTTTCGTGTGCATGCACACTTCTTCAGATACACTCATTGTAGATAGAGATGATTTTAATTAAGAGGTAAATAAATAGCATAAATGTAAGCTAAGCTACAGAAAGAATGATACCAATAAGGTTGCAAATAGTTTAATAGCACATGGTAATAAAGGGTAGCATGCCATGGTAGGGCTACTCAGAGTAGACCCATTGAAATTAATGGACATGTTGTCTATGTTCAGTCTGCATCCTGCCACTTTGCCATACTTGATTCAATGCATTCTTCAGAGAAGCAATGGGTTCTGTTAAATGTTAGTCCTATATTGTCTGCACAGAATTTAATTTGCTCATTTCTTCCTCTTCGTTCTCAGCAATATGTGCATTTTTGTATGCATTTATTTGATGGAGACTTGCATTGTAAAAGCTGAAGGAGTGTGAATTTTGAAGGACGGCTGGATTTCAGTTTGTGTATTGTTTCAGGAAGCGTGAATTGGTTAAGCAAAGCAAAGCACCTTCTTCCCACTTATCTACCACAATGGCTACTGATGAGGCTGTTCTGGAGGGGGAGGAGTCAAATGACAGCTCATCCTAGACAGACAGGTGGAGGGAGGGCTCATCGTTTTATCTTTTCCTTTAATGCAGTCAAGGTAGAATTGTGCTGCTGGGTCTCATGACTGTGTCCTGGGACTTAGCCATATCTGTAAAGATAAAGTACTTTATGTGAGTTATAACATTATGACACCAGATGATGCTGTGGAGTCCCGTTTTTTGCCATCGGAACTTCCCTGTATGAAGTTTACAATACGTTTAACTGAGTGGCTTCTTTGATGTGTCTAGATCCAGCCCTGGCAGTGCAGGACTTATGTATAAGCTAAACAAGCTATAGCTTAGGGCCTCACTCTTTTGGGCCCCCCAAAGGAAAAAAAACCCCTGGATGTACATTTCCAAAATATAAGATAAAAAGCAATAAAATAAAACCTACATACAGCAACAATGTTTTGTGTTGTGTAGGGTTAAGGTACAGTGGTATCTGAGTTAAGTACTTAATTTGTACCGGAGGTCCGTTCTTAACCTGAAACTGTTCTTAAACTGAAGCACCACTTTAGCTAATGGGGCCTCCAGCTGCTACCGTGCCACCGGAGCACAATTTCTGTTCTCATCCTGAAGCAAAGTTCATAACCTGAGGTAATATTTCTGGGTTAGTGGAGTCTGTAACCTGAAGTGTATGTAACCTGAGGTACCACTGTAATGGGCCCCGCCTGCTAGCCTGCTCCCTAAAATATCACTGGTTTGCTTATTTCTATGTATAGCAGGTATAGGCAAACTCGGTCCTCCAGATGTTTTGGTACTACAACTCCCACCATCCCTAGCTAACAGGACCAGTGGTCAGGGATAATGGGAGTTGTAGTCCCAAAACATCTGGAGGGCCGAGTTTGTCTGTGCCTGATGTATAGGGTGCCTACATTCTGCATGGACTGGTTGTGTGGCAACATGTGCAAATGGCTTTAGATACCTACTAGGTCCATAAATTACCATATAGCATATATTCAACACAAAAGACAGCAACAGTTTGTTGTTGACAAAGGACAGTTGGGCATATAAAGGGCCCCTTTACCTTCAGTAGCTTAAGGCCTCATCAAACTTAAATCCAGTCCTGGTTTAGATCCAGCCCTGGTCACCAATAACTTCAGAGTAGAGCCATAATTGTTGTTACGGCATTAATATCCCAGGTTTTCTCTAAGGGGCTCAAAGTGAAACACACACTCCCCCCCTGCTCTGTTTTATCCTCACAACAGGCTTGTGTAGGCTGGGCTGAAAGACAGTGACTGGCCCAAGGTCACCCATTCAAGGCTGAGTGGAGATCTGAACCCTCCTCTCCCAGGACCTTGTTCAAAACTCTAATACTATGCTACACTGGTTCTTTTATTCATTGTGGCAGTTGAGGAGCAGAAGCACAGGAAGACCAAATCCTTTGGGCACGGATTCTGGCACTCTTTGAACTCAGAGCAGCCATCCAATTAAAAACAGCAACAACTCAGATCACCTTCTAACTTCACCACATTCCAGCAAAGTCCTGGATTGCAAAAACGTTGGCAGGTGACATTCCTTGTTCATTGGAGCTTGCTCCGTTGCTTTTTCCACCTGTGCAAATGGACCATTCCAGGAAAGGTGAGATGGGCCAGGTCAGTGCTGCAAAGAGCCTTTGGAGAAAGCAATTTCAAAAGCCTTTTCAAAAGCAGTTTTCAATTTTCACCTTCATTTAGGCAAATACTACCATCTGTTTATATAACCAAATTATTCCAATGTGTACTCAGGCAGAGTGATAGATGTAATTGATTCAGGTGGTTATTAATCATAGATGAATTGCTTTAAAATAAATATTAATCTTGACTTGGGGAATTACATATTTCCCCCTTTCTCTGTAGAGTGGGTTGGAAAAACACCATCCATTGATGGTTCAAATAATTTATGCTTTGCTTAACAGGAAGACACAGCAAAGAATCGTTTATAGCTCTGGTCTTGAATGAGAGGCCTGATCCCTTGGCAATTCCTTCTATACCTGAGGACTCTATGGAAGCAGCATTTAGCAGCACATATTTGGCAAGATGAGTGACAATGTCCATCATGCTTGACCATTGCTCACGCTGGCTCTGGTTGTAAAGAATATGTCAAACTATGGTCTGGTCTAACATAGCCTTTGAAAGAAAAAGGAAATGTTTAGAGTGATTTGTGGTGTAGTCAAATTTGGTCCTTAGCTATTGCTGGGGGGGGGGGGGAATAACTCAAAAAATTGATGTGTATTTTAGGATAAACAAATATAAATTATTCATCTTCAACTTCCTGGCAAAATTGTATTTTTATATTAATTATGATTACAGTGTTCAAATGTCGCCTTTGAAATATACTACTATTTGGAATTCGTAATAACTTTTCCACTTCAAGTGAGACTATTGTAAGGCCTAGAGGATAATACCCAGACACTTATAAATAAAACTTTTTAAAAATTAGTACCCCCCCCCAATATCAATAATAGTACATTATTTCACCGATTGTGAAATGAGTCAAATTCTGTGTTTAATTTATTTCCATTGTATTGTTTTTTCTCTCCATTTCTTAATCCCTGTGGGTAATTGAAGTATATGTTCTAGATGAAATAAATAGAAATAAATATTTTGAAAAAGGCAATCATAATTGTAGCATCTGGAGGGGTATAGGTTCACCATTGCTTATCTATTGTAATGGTCTAAAATTCTGTGTCTGCCTCGCTGCTTCTGCATTTCCGGGCATGTTAGGAATTCAGGCAGGATGTGCAACTTTGCACTGACTTTGGAAGATCCCACTACCTCAATAACTCACTCAGAACTCAGCTTAAAGTTACAGCAAAGTTTCTCCTTTGAGTTCCACTGCTTCTCATTTCTCTTCTTCTTCTTCCAACAGAGGGTTTAAAGGATGTTAAGAAACCATTTAGAATGGGTCTTTTGAAAGTGCCCTTTAAAACAAAATTGAGCAAAGGTTGCCCTTTTCACCTTTTGTAAGGCTAATGGATAAAACTTACTCTACAGTGCATGCCATTTATTTCTAAGCTCTCCTTTAAAGTGGTTGGGGCAACCCCAGGGAAGAAAATGTGTATTTTCAGAAGGCTCTGTTCAGAGTCTTTCTTTGTGCTGATGAACCCTGTAGAACAAATACCACATTTTATAAACTCCATGGGAAGAGGACTATTATTAGTTGCAGTTTTATAAAAGTTTATATAAGCTTCCATCCTAGGCCGTTTACCATATTTTTCAGTGTATAAGACAAGGGTTTTTTATTTTAAAATATTGTTGGAAAATTTGGGGTCGTCTTATACACGGGTAGTGCATAGAGGGGACGGGCGACTGTTGGCAGCGGTGAGTAGGAGATATACAGCGGCGATTGGGTGGGTGATTGGTGTATGCGCCAAGGGCTGTTTGGGATTGGCTGTTGTTGCGGCAATTGGGCAGGCGATTTGTGGCTGCTGGCGGCGATTGGGCAGATGATTGTTGTTGTCTTCTGCAAGTCGTGCGATTGGCCTCTGCGGTCAGGTGAGTGAGCAATTGCCAGCAATCCCTCCCAAAAAAACCCAAGAACCCTGGGCAATCCCCTCAAAAGCTTAACATCCCTGGGCAGTCTCCCCCCATTTTATTAATTTGGAGTCCTCCAAATTAGGGATTGTGTTATACATGGGGTCGTGTTATACATGGAAGAATATGGTATTTGGAATTCCGTTGCCATTAACTGGGCCCACTTCCAAGTAAATGAGTTGCATCCAAAGCTTGTTCTACGCAGGTTGGAACCATCAAAGTTAACATGCATGGCTAACTTAGGTTCATTCCTTTCAGTGGGTCTCCTTTGCCTTGGTGTTAATTGGGTGCAACATATTGTCACCCAACATATTGGGTGCAACTGGAATGTCAAGGAAGAGACTAAGATAGGGCCCTTCTTCCTGGTATACTTGTTCAGCATGTGAAAGGATTTGTGGGAGACCTTTCGTGTCAACTAGGGTTGAGTGCATTTAACGAGAAACTACTCACTTCCCACTCCTCAAACCAATATGTGAAGTAAAACACAACTCCCCTATAAAATTTGCATTCTTCTGAATTTTGGCAATGCCAAATAGCATATACAAAAATAGATCAGGGGAAAGTGTGCAGGAATCAAATGAGAATGATGAAGGCCCTTGTCTGATGTCAATAGGCAGGGACATCCAAAATGAAGGTGCTGCCACATTAAAAGATTTATTTCTTACAAGTGCGGGATGAATATTATGTAACTTTTAGTGTGAATTTATCCTAATTTTTGTATGTGGTTATGACCAATATACAAATTTGAAAGATCCCCCCCCCCCCCAGATATAATGCGTCTTTGGTATGCTACTTTCACTATTATATGTATTTTATTGAGACTTTCCTCTGATACATCTACAGCGGGCGCTCTGGTTGTGAACGTGATCCATGCAGGATGCACCCGCAACCCGCAGTGGCACGTCTGCACACACGCGGGTTGCAATTCGGTGCTTCTGCTCATGGGCAAAGCACGATTTAGCGCTTCTGAGCATGCGCAACCGCTAAAACCCGGAAGTAACCCATTCCGGTACTTCCGGGTTTTGGCGGTCCGTAACCCAAAAAAACGCAGCCTGAAGAATCTGTAACCCAAGGTATGACTGTACCAATTTTGTGGAAATATGCATCAGTTTATGCATATATACAGCGTGATTCATAATGAAGTATACAATTTCCATTTATAGTGAATGGAAACTGTATACTTGATTACGAATCGCCCTGTATTAGCAACAGGCTTATGTAGGCAAAGGGGCACAAATACAATGGCTACAGAGACTTCCGTAGGGCTGCTTCATGCATTAAACTTTTGTTTTATGCATTCTGTGGCCAAGGTGCAGGTCTTAAATAATCTATAACATCTGACATTATGTCATCCTGTATGCTTACAAGCTAAAACGTTCTCATCCTTTTTTCAACCACTGCTACCCTTTCATCAGCATGCACTTTTGAGGAGCATTCTAAGACCACTCTTTATAAAGACGACTAATAATAATAATAATAATAATAATAATAATAGTACTACAACGTTATTATCGTAAGAGCAGTAATGATGCAGAATAAAGCTTAGATTGCCTGCAAAGTGGAAATTGGCAAGATAACATGTGTCTGTGCATAATTTCAGCTGCCAGTGGAAGATCTCCAGCTTTTATCTGACTTGTGCCCAGACATTTTGGCACCTGATGTGAATCAGAAATTGGTGTTCCCTGGGAATTTTAGTTAAGGGTGCACACACACACACACACACACACACACACACTCCCTTCTCAGCAGCACCTGCTCAGCGGTAGCAGGAACTGCCTCTGTGGCAGGCAAGTCTATCATCCAGCTCTGGGTGGGGGTAATGCTGGGGCCAGGGGCAAAATTTATAAGTATTTAATTAATCAATAATTTTAATTTAATTTTTTTAAAAGAAACTGTCCCCCAACAAGTTTTCTAGTTCAAACCCAGTTCATTTATCCCTCCTATAGTCCCAGCGTGCTCTGGTCCATGGGGTCATGAAGAGTCGGACACAACTAAATAACTAAACAACAACATAGTCCTCCAAAGAGACTCAACTTCCTACAAAAGGAGGACTACAGGGGCTTCTGAAGGGTTTCTTATTATGTGCAGGTCTTAGGACCTCTACAAGCATAACCAACCCTACTAGGACACTTTGGGCCAGTTCACACAAAGAGCTTCTCCTAGTTGAATAGCTGTAAGGTAAAGGTAAAGGAGCCCTGGATTGTTAAGTCCAGTCAAAGGTGACTATGGGGTTGTGGTGCTCATCTTGCTTTCAGGCTGAGGAAGCCAGTGTTTGTCCACATACAGCTTTATAGGTCATGTGGCAAGCAAGACTAAAGCGCTTCTAGTGCATCAGAACACCGTGACAGAAACCAGAGCACACAGAAATGCCGTTTACCTTCCTGCCACAGCAGTACCTATTTATCTACTTGCACTGAAAACAGAATTGTGGGAAATGTAGTCTGCCCGGCATACAGGGGTAATGGCGGGCACAGACCTGCCACCTCTCCCAACCCTCCAGAGACTGCCACCTGAGGGAGTTGCCAGGGGGATGTAGCTACCTGCTCCGGCACCCGGTGCAGTGGGGATAACGCGAGTCACCCACGGGGATGGGCCAATCCACCCACAGGGGCGCCATAGCGATCCGTGCATGAGGGTGCCACGGCGATCTGCTCAGGGGGGCAGCGTGGCAAGCAGCTCACGGAGTCTGCCTGGCAGACGCAAGCCACACGCTGCCATTTCGGTCAGCACTAGGCCCCGAGCCACCGCGTCACTCCCAGGAGAGATGCGTGGCTCGGGCACACTGCTGGCCAGTAAGTGCCACCCCCCGTGGTCTGCCATTTTGTCACCCCCTCAGGGATGGCACCCAGAGAGCACCGCACCCCCCCCCCCGCATCCCCTTCCTACACCCCTGGGAGTTGCCTCACCTCACCTCATGGGATATTTTCCTGTTAAAGTAGATGTATTTCCGTTGAGATGGTTTCTCTTGTTGCTTTACCAATGGAACCCTGCTTTGTTATCAATACACATTCCTCATTGCCAGGCCAGGCACCAGCAGTTGGCCCTCATCAGCCTGTCCTGGCCATATGACCATTGACTAATGACCCTGTTGAGTCCCTGGATGCTTCCCAGTGGTGGGCTGTATCCTCACCCCAATTACCTAGAATGGAGCCTCATTAAATTCAGTAGCTCTCACTTCTGTGTAGACAGTCTTAGGATCGCACAGCTCTTCTATCCAGTTTGTTATAGGTCCAGAATAACTTTCTCTCCACTCCTACCTTTTAATCGTCAGGCCGATGGTCCATCTGGGTCAGTAATGTCTACACTGATTGGTAGTGGCTTGGCAAGCCATCAGGGAAGGTTATTTCCCAGCCTTTTGGAGATGCCATTAGGAATTGAATCTGGGATCTTCTGCATGCAAGGAAGATGCTCTATGGCCTTTCTCTGTCACTCTGATATTCTGGGTGATGGATGCATTTCGCCTAAACAACACATCCCTCTCCAAAAAAAAGCAAGCTTTTCTAATAAAATGCATTTTTATTTATTATTCCTACCAATCTATTCATTTTTAGGCACATCAAATGCATTTTCATACACATTGCTTGGCTGAACAGCTGGTTTGCAAAATTCAAAGGCACGCAGATTTCAAAGGACGGCTGTTTTGATCTGAGAACAGTTTTCAGAAACTACAAATTAGGTAGGTTTGCCTTTAAATGTAAACGGAATCAAATTTCTCTTCCATCTCTAGTTAGGAGAGCCATGAAAACCCACATTCCTAGCCAAGGCATATGCAAACTTTGGCGGCGCCCAAATCTCATACGCAGCCACCACTGACTTTGTCATTGAAGCTGATTTGACTGGACAGAGTAATGTATGGATCTATCAAACTTTCAAGAAATCCCAAAGTAATTAGAGAACGTAAAAGATTAATGGACTCTTAAAAAAAATAATAAAAAAATCCTCAATTACGTGAAAGCTATGCTATGCATTAGTCATTAGTCTATAATTAAGCCAAAATATGCTGACTCAATTGTTCGGGCTCCATATTTCCAGTCATTGGAGCTTAGTCCATTAGGGCAAAAGAGGTGCTGCCCCACCAAACTCAGTCTGCTCTTAGTTACTCTCCACCTGCCACCTCATTCCTTACAAACAGTCCCGGGGGTGGCCTTGGCTATTAGCTTCCTCCTCTTCTTTTGTCTCAGTATTCCCTTTGTAGAACTGAGCAGGGAGAAAGATAGAGACAAACTGAAATTTGTTGGCTCTGTCTACAATTGGCTTTGGCGCCACCTACTGTTTGGCTACCTGCCTTCTGCCCTACCAGGCTCCTTTGAGCACCCGCTTCTAGCTGGTTCCAGGGCTGTGATAAGCTAACCTACATGAGACAGAACCCTGGAATCAGCTCCCTCTTTGGTACAAAGTATCTGAAAAATCATTTCCCAGTCTCGTCTTCCAGCCTTTGGTTCATTGGCTAGCAGGCCTGGATCTAAATCTATTGATGGAAACCTCTGATAACAAGGGTGTGATGTTGCAGGGAAGAAAACGACAGTGAAGCCATTCATCAAAAGAAAGGAACATCTGCTCAACTAAATGAGCTTCCAACTGGATGTTATTTTGAAGGGGGGAAAGGCCTTAAAAGGAAAACAAAGGGACAGCTTAAACATTGCAGGATGTAATAGGAGCTGAAGCCCAGGGAAATAATTTGGCTGGAATAATTCTTTCCGTAGTGCAATACAGCAGAGGACGGAGGATGTTGAGTTTTGATGTGGGGAGCCAGGTGCCCGTCTCTATACAATCAGTATGTATACAAAATTTCATAAAGCAAATCTCTTAGTACAGAGAAATTAAAGCTAGTCTGGAACTGGAACATAGGCACATTATGTCTTCTTGTTGGGAAAGGGCTATAGTTCAGTACTGGAACTATTCTGGCTGGCAGAATAGTTTCCAGGGATGTCAGGCAGGAGTTTTCCCCAGTCCTCCATGGAGACGCTGCACACTGAAACGGAGACATTTCACATGCAAAGTATGTACCCTGACGCTGAGCTGCACACCTGCATATCTCACCTCTGTCTCCAAGGATGTACCAATGTGAGCATATCCAGTCTATTTTCAGGAGCTCCCACTTCCTTGCCCAGCCCCGTCCCTCAGCACTTGAAGTACATGAGTGACTGTACCCATCCTGCTCTCTCTGTTTCCCTTTTTTAAATTAAAAGTTTATTGGCATAAACAGATAAAATTATGGATATGTGAATAAAAATAAACGTGAAAGTAGAAAAATAAAACAGATGCAGAAGAGGGGGTTAAAAAAAAAACCCCACAACAACACAAGAAAGTACAGTGGTACCTCGGGTTACAGACACTTCAGGTTATAGACACCAGGTTACAGATTCCGCTAACCCGGAAGTAGTACCTCGGGTTAAGAACTTTGCTTCAGGATGAGAACAGAAATTGTGCTCTGGCAGTGCAGCGGCAACAGAAGGCCCCATTAGCTAAAGTGGTGCTTCAGGTTAAGAATAGTTTCAGGTTAAGAAAGGACCTCCAAAATGAATTCAGTTCTTAACCTGAGGTACCACTGTACTGAAAATGCAGTGCTGCAATCAATTTCACATGTGAGAAGAAACAAGGTGGGTCAATTCATTTCTCAATTAAGCTCCACATACTTGTCTGTAGAGCAGGGAGTTTGGTGGGCTGTTCAATTGAGTTTGCATGGGTTGTTCAAAAATGGATCTTTTCTGCTTGATAGGGTATCTCTCTTATGCATCCTGCTCATTCAAAATGAGAGCAAAGGGGTTGAGACATCTTAGCTTCCACCTAGCCATGTATGTTAGAACTCTGCTTTTAACTTCTGACTTCTGTATCTTGCAATTTGATGCATGTGATAATTTTTGGAACAAAGTCTTCAGAAATACCAAAGCAGAGAGCTCAAGTCCTGTGCCCATGAGTGAGAGCCAGGACAACTATCTCCCATATTCACAGGGGGACAATGATTTTTTTTTGGGGGGGAGGGGGAACTAGAGGGAGATTTTGGTCCAGCCTTAGAATAAACTAATGTGTCAAGCTACCCATAATGACATTAAGACTCGTAACTACTACACAGGAGGCTGGCTGATTTTAGCACATTTCTCCCATATGTTTTAACACTTTTGCAATTCTTTCCCATCTGTTTATGGGAAATGTGAAGGAATGTAATGATCTTTCCTTGGGTTATTAAGTCAACAGCTGTTGTCATTAATGGAGGACATTCTGTACAGCAGTGAATGAACTCTGGTGATAAATCTTGCAGCACTGGGCTGTATTTCTTGTTAATAACTGCAACATTTGTACAGAGTGGAGGTCATGAATACGATGTGACCATAACAGTTCTTCTTTAAATGTTCCACAGCTGTCACCACCATCTTTCCACCAAACAAATTATATTGGTTAGCAACATCATAGTACGGTTTCAGGAGTTTTAGGTTGTTGTTTTTTTTCTTGTTACAAAAAATAACTCTGTTTATTCTGAGCCACTAATGAACCAATATTGGACCTAATTTTAAGCTTTCAAAAACCTCCTCCTACGCCCAGAAAACTGCCTAACCTGGTGCCAACTACTGTTTGTTTTTTTTAATCATTTGTTGTTCTTGCTATTATTAAAGTATTTCAATTTATCCTTCTCCAGCAGAGAAGGTGGGTTGCAAGAAATTAAAATTCAGTTTTAAGACTAATAATAATAATAATAATAATAATAATAATTAATAATGTCACAGGAATAAAGTTTGTTCAGAAAACACACAACTCAGTTTTCCAAGGCCAGGATAAAAAGATGAGTCTTCAACATTCACTGAAAGTTGCATAATGAAGTTACCAGACACACCTCCTTGAGGAGGGCATCCCACAGCTTAAGAGCTGCCACAGAAAGCACCCTCTCCTGGACCACTCATCGCTTCCAGTTTCTGCAGGTGGTGGAACTACCAAGAGGGTACCCTCTGCAGATCCAACTGCTCAAGAGTGTCTGTAGGGAACAAAGAAGACATATATTTGGAGACTAAGTCATTTAGTCATTTAAAGTGCTCTCTGGAAGGACAGATCCTGAAGCTGAGGCTCCAATACATTGGCCACCTCATGAGAAGAGAAGACTCCCTGGAAAAGACCCTGATGATGGGAAAGATTGAGGACACAAGGAGAAGGGGACGACAGAGGACAAGATGGTTGGACAGTGTTCTCAAAGCTACCAACATGAGTCTGACCAAACTGCAGGAGGCAGTGGAAGACAGGAGTGCCTGGCGTGCTCTGGTCCACGGGGTCACGAAGAGTCAGACATAACTAAATGACTAAACAACAACAACAAGGCTTTAAACAGTAACATGAACACCTTCAGCTGGGCCCAGATGCAAACAGACAAAGTGATCTACAAAAATATCATTAAAAACAGCTGAAAGGTTTTAAGAACAGTTTTAAAAAATCAACAACGAGAGACTAAAATACAGTACAGGAAAGCCTGTCAGAAGAAAAAAAAAATGTCTTCAATTGTTTCCCAGAAGTACAGATAGTGGACGTCTGTCATATCTCATCATGGGTGCTGTTCCGCAGAACAGGAGCAACCACAGTGAAAGTCCTGCAACCACTGATATTTTAAGAACTCTGAGGAGAAGTGAAGATTTATATGCTAGCACCAAAACCTTGATCATGGCCCAGTAGCATATGGGCAGCACGTGCAAAGCCCACAAACAATGATGCTGTAGCTTCTTCCCTTCTTGAGCAACAATGAATTTGCGCTGTTCACCAGGAAAGAAGTCATTTGAGTGGTTTGTCTCAGGGAGGACGAGGGATTGGCAATGTGGGCTGTCTGGCCCAATCAGGAAGAAGCTGGCTTCTTCCTGCACTTTTCCTTCTTCGCTGTTGCAGCTCCCTCCATCTGTAATGTGGCCTTTGCTAGTCACCCCTTTGCGGGCCTGAGTATGAATTTTCGGGGAGGAACTGATTGGTTTTGGGGATTCCTCTGTTTTGCCTACTTCATGATGTTATGTGCTATGAGCCCTCAAACTTAACATTGTGGGTGCCCTTTGTGGGATCAGGCGTAGTGCTACAGTTCCCAGGGAACTTACTGGCAAACAGGGGCTAGCCTGCCTCTCAGTGTTATTATTTGGAGGTTCACACTCAGCCTCGGTACTCAAGTTTCATTGCTGGGAGGTGGGGCCAGTCCTAATTATATATAGGGGTGGAGCCGACAGTAGCCAGGCAGTCGGCTCTGGAGATTCACCCACCCTAACCTCCTTTTGTTTAATGATTTCTTGTTTGCAGGTTAACTTTTTCTTCCTGTTTAGCAGGCGCTGCTGTGATCTTTGACTGGTTGCTGTTGAAGGACCGGGAAGAATTTTTCCTGCATTGGCAGGTTTTGTTTTTCCCATAGCAATTCGTCACAACTTTGGCGGTTTATGGCCTTGGGTGGAATCCTTTGGTCTTTTCTTCCCTATAATGGGGGGGGGGGTTTGAAGTGGTGACTCATCCCCCTACAGAGGCAATTCCAGGGTCCTCCTCTTAAAAGGGTTATATAATGGGTGTCACTGGCCATACACCGAAAGGCTGTCAGTGAACTACCCTGCATGTGGGGATATGGGCTGGGATGCCTGCTACACATATGTCTCACAGTGCACCCCCATATCCCATTTACCCTGATGATCCCCAGTTCCCCCTGGCTGGGGGGCTGGGAGGGATACACACCCAAGGCCTAAGCCAAGGTCTCCCTACATTCAGAAGTTTAATAAAGTTGTGGCCTAATTTTAATTCCATAACACGTTGTCAGAGTCTTTATTCCTTTTTTATGATCCCTGGGGGCTGGGGCTGTCGCAGTCTGGTCACGCAATGGGTTAGGTATCATTAAGGAAAGCAGAACAACAACTTGGAAAGAAAGAAAGTTCCGCTCAAAGTGAGACTTTATCTGCAAAACAGAAGGAACTTTACTATAGTTACTTTTAAGAGTTGCTCTTCTGTGCAAAATTTATTGGCGACTTTTATTATATCTGGAACTTATTTCCATCTCCAGTGACTTGTTATCCTGCATTGTAATAAACACTGTAAATATATGCTTGGCTACACTTTATATCTAATTACACTTTATCCAGATTTTCAATACTTGCTTTTTATATCCCATCATAATGGCCTTTTGTTGCTATATCATTCCGACTTTGCTGCTTTCCGCCTTACATTTAGGGACACACACACATGCACACAAACAAAAAACCCTTGAATGTAGCATTATAATCATAATCTCAAGTCCAGCAAAGTATATGATGTAAGATAATTATACTGTGTTTATTTGCATTCCTAGTGAAACATCAAACTGCTGCAGTAACTTTCCTTAGATATCCAATTAGGGAGTAATGGAGCAGCACGGTTCAGAGGTTCGTGCACTTTGCAACTGCATGTTCTATTCTTGACACGTTTTAGCTGTGGTGGTCCACTTGTATCTAGGCAGGGTTAGAGATGGGCAACTCTGTACCAGCAGATGGCTGGTGGATAAGGATAAAAAGGGGGGGGGAGGAATGTGAATTAGAGGTAACTATGAAATATAAGCAGCAATAAGGGTTAATTATGGACACATATAAGAAGGGGGTGGGAAGTCTTTTTTTTGGAAAAAGTTGTATTAAATATGCTCAATTTGCTATGGATTTGTTAGAAATTTGGGAAATCAATAAAAAATTAATTGGCAAAGAGAGAAAGAGAGATGGGCAGCTCTGTCCATTTTAGTTACTTTCGGCTTCTTATTCTTACAATCTTAAGTTCTGTTCACTATGCTTCTGCATTGGTTTGTGATTTTTTAAAAATATGTTCTCATGAAAATTAATCACCAGGAGAAAAGCAATGGCTGTAAGTGAAGAGAGGGGACTTATAAATAAAAGGTGGGGTGCTGTGTTCACACAGCAGTTGATACTATTTCCCAACATTTCCCTAACTGGTAATTTTCACATTATATGTGAGATTTCACATGATGTAAATGCAACTTCCAGAAAGCTAATGAAACATAGAGCATGTTTAGTGCTCATTTGGTGTGATATAACCCAGAAAACTGAGAAAGTAGAGAAATTTGGGACAGTATACCAGCATACAGTTCTTTCCTGTTGTTTTCTTGGATGATTCAAGAGGGAATGGAAAATACACAAGTCTAGAAAGGGTGGGGGAGCTGCAGCATTTTCCAGGAGCGTTTGTTGTTGTGCTAAACCACACCCATTGGTGGGAATGAAATTTAGCATGACACACCAGTATATCACCCAAAAACCCACAGTTCCACAGCACAACAGGTACTGCAACATGAAAGGAACGTTGGAAACGGAGACAGAAGTGTTAATCAGGAAAGCAAAAGCAGTATCCCCCATATTTGAATGCACCTAGAGGGAGTTTACAGGAAGTAACTGGAAGAGAAGACCAAGGTAATGAATGAAAACGGAATCAGATTTCCCCCACCCTCCAATCCATAAGAACATGAGAGCCTGCTAGAACAGGAAGTGGCCTGGCTGGTCCAGCAGCCTGTTCTCATAGCGGCCATCCAGAGAATGTCTATCCTGGAAAACTCAAAAGAAGGATAAGAGCACTCTCCCCTCCTATAGTTTCCAGCAGTTGGTATTCAGAGGTATACCACTTCCAACAGTGGACACAGCTCATAGCCACTGTGGCTTGTAGCTACTGATATTCTTTTCTACTATGATCTGACTAATTGTGCTGGTCCCAGGGGGTTACCGTGCAGCGTGGTCCGAGTCCAGTCCAAGGTCGAGGGTGTGGTATGGAGGCTGTCCATCAAGGCTGTAGCTGGGTCCAAGGCAAGGAGTCGGGTGTGGTCAGGAACTCTGGCAGAAGAGCAGGACAGGGTGCAGGCTAGGATTCCTCAGGTTCAGCCTCTGAATCTGATTCCCAGGCCATCACACTAATCCAGGGGTCAGCACCCTGAGGCCCATGGGCCACAAGTGGCCCATGGGGGTCGTTTTACCGGCCCACAAGCTGCCCCCGAACCAAGCTGCCCAGTGGCGTAGCGTGGGTTGTCAGCACCCAAGGCAAGGCAAGTAATTTGCGCCCCCTAACCCATGGATTTGCGCCCCCTAACCCATGGATTTGCGCCCCCTAACCCATGGATTTGCGCCCCCTAACCCATGGATTTGCACCCCCTAACCCGTGGATTTGCGCCCCTAACCCTAACCCCCAGATGTTGTGCCCAGTGCGGCCGGCCCCCCCCTGCACCCCCCACGCTACGCCACTGAAGCTGCCTGCTTGGCAAGTCCCCACACGTGGCGCTAAACCAGCGCAGCACGGCATGAGGACTCACTTCCGCAATGCTGGAAATTGCATCTGCACGCGCGCCCATGATCCAGCCCACAGAAGGGACTCCACGGCAGTGAACTGGCCCAGGCAAGGTAAGCCTTGCTGACCCCTGAATCCTCCTTTAAAACCTTCCAGGTTGGTTTTAAAGTACCATCCAAAGGCCATTAAAGAACCATTCAAGGAATATCACTACATCCTGTGGGAACAAGGCATGGCCTAAGCAGGCCTTAGTTGAATCGACACTGTTTGTTTGCTCCCACATACAATTAATATCCTCCCGATAGAAAACTAGCATGCAGAAGAGAGTGGGCCTTGCTCATGCTTCTACCTCACAAACCAGAGCATGTTCAGAGGAGAGTGAACCATCTTGAAACCAAGAACTTTGAGGAATGGCTGAATATGTTTTGCTTGGAGAAAAAAGGGGAAATATGAGAGTGGTTTTCAAATATTTGAATGCATATTGGGGGGGGCAGGATTATTAATGGATTGAATGCACATTGTGCAGTCATGAGAACTACCTTTACATTCACAAATTGTGGAAACGGGGCAGCTATGTTCCTTACGTTCGCTGCAATGTTTGATCTCCTTCCTATCCTTTAAATGATATCATGGACCTCACCAAAATCCCAGCGAAGGTTAGCTGGATTGGCTGGAACGGGATTTGAGCTGCTACTCAGCGACAAAATTAATAAGAGCAAAGCAGGGCAGAAACACTGTGATGTTGCTAATAGGCTTCAATTTCCTCCTTATGGTGGCAGATGGTTGCCTACACTTGGAAAAGCTCTCCACTCCTGGACCAAGAGCCAAAACCAATGTAAACCATCTGTCAACCTTCTCTTGGTCGCTGAGGCTCAAATGACACATTAGGCACAACTCCGTAATTCTTTCTTTCATGGTTTCTCATGCTTTCTTTAAAAAAAGGGGGGTATCTGAAAATAGCCAATGTTTGATACTTGATCTCCACTTGAGTAGGAGCAGAGCAGGTTGCGAAGTTCTGAAATGGAAGAATGCAGCCAACTATTTCAGACTCACACGTACTCACGCAAGGTGAGGTGACCACCTCAGGTGGCAGCACCCACAGGGGCAGCAGACCCCACCTTTCTTTTCCCCCTTGTTCCTGATGTAGATCTTCCCTCACTCCTTCTTCCATGGTGGGGAGGATGTGCCATTTTGAGGTCCTCCTCAGGAGCCAAAACGTACTGGGCTGGGAGATCACGTTTTTGAAAACTCTCTTGCATCAAATCTCAGCTGCCTTTGGCTTTTACTCTCCTTGAAATGTTTCAGTTTAGTTGCTCAAGAGCACTAGTGGCAGAATTTGCTATTCCCCCTCCTCTCTTCCGATCCATTTTCCTTTCATGATGTGTCTTTCAGATTGTAAGCCTGAGAGAAGGGATAGTCCTGGTTTTGATCTTTTTAAACCACTCTGCAAACTTCTTCCAATTGAAGAGCTGTGTGAAAATGCCACAGATGTCCAGGAAAGCTTTTCTCAGGGTAGATTGACTGAAATTAATGGAGCCAAATTAGTCCTGTCCATTATTTTCAGCGAATCTACTCTGAGTAGTATTAGCATCCAAATTAATCAATCCATCAATTTGCTGGTGGTTTAAATCGGACACCATCACAATATTTCAATTAAGGCACCATCACAATATTTCAATTAGTTTATCTAACTCATTAATTAATTAAAGATAGTATCCCAGAGAGAGGAAATAAATATCAATGTGGCATACAATATGTAAAATAATTATAGCACTAGCATCCCAATAATCATCATTCAATAATCATCCTTCTGACTATCCATGGAGCAGTCTGCTACTGAGACTACACCTAGTATGTATATTTCAAATTATAACTCTCACTGGGCAAACCTTGACTGGGGGGGGGGGGAATCAGGAAAATGAGGTGGCATTTCTCAGTCATTTCCCCACCCATTTCAGTAAGATTTATGTAGCATGTGTTGACCTTTTCTCTGCAGAATGATAAATGTCAGCAGTGCAGAATTCTGTCTTTCTGTTGCTTTCACCTTGATGACAGGCAAATAAATGCTACTGGCACAGTGTGTTAAATATCAACCGCTGCAGACATTCTTCAGTTGAACTTTTTTTATGCTTAATCCACTCAAACTCCTGTCTCATTTACATTACAGCTATACTGACATTGTCTCCGAAATCCTGTGTCCTCATTTGTGTGTGTGTGTGTGTGTGTGTGTGTGTGTGTGTGACATGGTGTCCTTCTCAAGAACATGGCGGCACCCACTGGTATCCACCATGTTTTTTTGAGGCAGTTGCCATTTCCCCCACCTCCCTCTTCCAATGCCCTGAAATGACACTGCATCCCAATATGGGGTTAAAATAGTAGCTGAGGTGCCAAGAGTCATCTGGCATTATTCCAGCTGCAGGCACAATGTGTGGCAAAAGAAAATTTAAGCAGGGAAATAAAGAGGCTATGGAAAAGCCTTGATGTATGGAGATTTACCTCTTCTATATTGAAGAACTGCAGTTAATTTCTTAATTAACTGTTAACCAGAAAGCTGGTGATTTGAGCCCACACAGGGACAGCTATGGGCCAGATTCCTGCATTGTAGGGGGTTGGACTATACCAGGCATGGACAAACTCAGCCCTCCAGATATTTTGGGACTACAATTCCCATCATCCCTGACCACTGGTCCTGTTAGCTAGGGATGGTGGGAGTTGTAGTCCCAAATCAAATCACATTATTTCCAAATCACATTAGTTCCAAATTATACAGCCAGATTTTTAAATTTTTATTGGGGTACCCATACTTCAAGCTCCGAAAAGGGGTCCAAACATCACTTATATTGCTGCTTTAATTAGACAGTTCTATGCAGTTCTGTCCAGATAGTCTCTTTGTTACTTTCCTCATCTTCTTGTTGTTATCATATATTCCTTTCTTTGCGATCTCTGATAATCTTCACAAGCGGGTTGAAAACAAACATCCTCTGTGTGGGTTTTACACTCTCCAAAAATCATATCACATAAGGACAGATGCCATTTCCACATCTCCATAAAGAAACTTTCCCTCAGTCTGTCCGTTGATTTTCCCAGGCTTGCCAAACATATCTCAGAGGGCTCTGCCAGGTCTAGATCACATTCCAATAACCATTCACATTCCGATGACCCTGGTCCTCTTCCCCCCATCCTTCTAGGCAAGCCTGTCTTGGCGAGACGCCATTTGAAACTGCGTCATAAAACTTTCCTCCGTTCTCCGATGTTTACCTTTCTTTGATCAATAATTCACTCCACACAGTTCTTGAATTCCTGCTTGTGATTAATAAATTGCAACGATTCTTCTCTCTGGGGTGGAGGGTTATTAATACTCACATAAGGCAAAAAAAAGAAAAGTTTTTTCCTCCACCCCCTTTCTGTTTCACTCCAAACATACCAGTCTTTTAATGGTGATTCATCATTTGATTTATTTGTCCCGCCCGTCGCTCCGCTCACAGAGATCCATTAATCAGCAGTCTTTACTCCCGATTTTCGCTTGATGTATGTGCTTTAGCTTCTTTCCAATTATATATTTCGAGCTAAAGCGAACCAGTGTGCTGATTGGAGACAGCGTCAGGAAGAGCCGACTTCACACAAGGGCTTGTGCCAAGTGTCCGCACCCCCTTCTTTCGAATCCGGGGGTGAATTATGGACACCGCTGGCAAGGCAGTCCTCCCCCATCCCCTTGGGGGAGCCAGGAAGGCTGCATACTTTCCATTGCAGCCTGTTAATTACCTTGTGTGGGTCGGAGAGATGTTATTGTCGGCCATCTCCCTATGCGCCTTCTGGTGGCCCCGCTCAGGGTCCCTTCTATGACACCGTCACTTAAGGTTAATAATAATAATAATAATAATAATAATAATAATAATAATAATAATAATTTATTATTTGTACCCCGCCCATCTGGTTGGGTTTCCCCAGCCACTCTGGGTGGCTTCCAACAAAGATAAAAGATACACTGAAATGTCACATATTAAAAACTTCCCTGAACAGGGTTGCCTTCAGATGTCTTCTGAATGTCAGGTAGATGTTTATCGCTTTGACATCTGATGGGAGGGCATTCCACAGGGCGGGCGCCACTACCGAGAAGGCCCTCTGCCTGGTTCCCTGTAACTTGGCCTCTCGCAGTGAGGGAACCGCCAGAAGGCCCTCGGAGCTGGACCTCAGTGTCCGGGCAGAATGATGGGGGAGGAGACGCTCCTTCAGATATACTGGACCGAGGCCGTTTAGGGCTTTAAAGATCAGCACCAACACTTTGAATTGTGCTCGGAAATGTACTGGGAGCCAATGTAGGTCTTTCAAGACCGGTGTTATATGGTCTCGGCGGCCGCTCCCAGTCACCAGTCTAGCTGCCGCATTCTGGATTAGTTGTAGTTTCCGGGTCACCTTCAAAGGTAGCCCCACGTAGAGTGCATTGCAGTAGTCCAAGCGGGAAATAACCAGAGCATGTACCGCTCTGGCGAGACAGTCTGCAGGCAGATAGGGTCTCAGCCTATGTACCAGATGGAGCTGGTACACAGCTGCCCTGGATACAGATTTGACCTGTGCCTCCATGGACAGCTGTGAGTCCAAAATGACTCCCAGGCTGCGCACCTGGTCCTTCAGGGGCACAGTTACCCCATTCAGGACTAGGGAATCCTCCACACCTGCCCACCTCCTGTCCCCCCAAAACAGTACTTCTGTCTTGTCAGGATTCAACCTCAATCTGTTAGCCGCCATCCATCCTCCAACCGCTTCCAGACACTCTCACAGGACCTTCACCGCCTTCATTGGTTCTGATTTAAAAGAGAGGTAGAGCTGGGTATCATCTGCATACTGATGAACACCCAGCCCAAACCTCCTGATGATCTCTCCCAGTGGCTGCATGTAAATGTTGAAAAGCATGGGGGAGAGGACAGAACCCTGAGGCACCCCACAAGTGAGAGCCCAGGGGTCTGAACACTCATCCCCCTTCCACCACTTTCTGAACACGGCCCAGGAGGAAGGAGCGGAACCACTGTATGACAGTGCCCCCAGCTCCCAGCCCCTCAGGACGGTTAATACCTCAACAAGTGTAAAGTGAACCTTCTCAGTTACAATGAATCCACAGGCCCTGTCTGGCACATAGAGGGGTTCAGGTTGATCCCCTTTCCATGCTGTGGAGGGATGTGGGGAGGGGAACAGAGCAGGCTCAGGTTCCAAAACCCAATCTGGTAGCTACCTATTGTCAGGCTTCAGGGAATTTGATCTTCCTCTCTCATGGCAGGTTGTCAGTAATGGGGAAAAACAAGAAACTCTTACCAAGGTATTGTATTCAATATTCACAGAGAGAGACGTAAGAAGCAGTCTCTCAGATAATGGCATTGCTCCAAGTAATGTCCCACCCCCTCCATTTTTCCTATTGTACGTCATCCCTTTGCCAGCTAATCTGTGCTTTCTGCCTCTGAGCTTTATGTTCTCCTACTCTCAATGCATGCCAGGTCCTCTGAGAGGGAAGGTCAGGAATGCTTTCTAAAGACACTGAGTCTCTCAGCTGTCTCTCCCCTGGTGCATCATCTTCTTTCTGCTGCTCCTCTCCCAATATTTCCCAGCTTCTCCCGTCTACAGCCTCTGAACTATTACTTTCTGCAAATCACTGTTGTAAATCTATACCAACTAAGTCAGTTCTTGGTATGAGCTTTCGTGTGCATGCACACTTCTTCAGATACACTTCTTCAGATCTGAAGAAGTGTGCATGCACACGAAAGCTCATACCAAGAACTGACTTAGTTGGTCTTTAAGGTGCTACTGGAAGGAATTTTTTTTGTTTTGACTATGGCAGACCAACACGGCTACCTATCTGTAACTGTAAATCTATACTGTCATCTTCTCAGGGCGAGGGGCATGGTCCCCACCATTCCTCCTCAGTCCAGTTCCTGACACCTATCTGGTTCAAGCTGAATCAGACTGTTCCATGTTTTGATAAGCCAAATCTTATGGAAGGTGCACACCTCCTCTCTAAATTTTTCTGGCTGCCTCTGCATCTATGGCACGGGTAGGCAAACTAAGGCCCGGGAGCCAGCCCAATTGCCTTCTAAATCCGGCCTGTGGATGATCCAGGAATCAGTGTGTTTTTACATGAGTAGAATGTGTGCTTTTATTTAAAATGCATCTATGGATTATTTGTGCAGCATAGGAACTCGTTCATTTTTTTCCTACAAAATATAGTCTGGCCCCCCCACAAGGTCTGAGAGACAGTGGACCGGCCCCCTGCTGAAAAAGTTTTCTGACCCCTAATCTATGGGCATAGTCTTAAAGTTACAGACAGTTTGATAGCAAGCCAATAAGGAATATTTTTACTTTTTCCTAACAACATACCAGTAGTTGGTTCTGTGGTGAAAATGCTAAAATGCGGTGGCAGACTGATATTCTACACTGTGTCTGTCTTAAACCTTCTGCGAGCTGACATAATTTTATGTGACAACAGACAACCTTGGAACATTTCACAGACAAATGCAATGCAATGCAGAGGACTTGCATGTTCCTTCCGCCTCTTCTTGAAATGATCAGATCAAATAAACTTCTTCAGCAACTAGCTCTTGTGAAAGACAATTGCTTGTTGGAAAAGCTTAACTTCAACTTCCAATTTTTGCAATGACGATGACCTAAGCAACTCGTGTCAGAAAGTATTTTCTGTTGACATATTTAAAACTCCAAGATGTCTCTATTTATGGGTATGCTGTCCAGATTTTCTATCAAGCATATTGCTGATCAAAACCATTCTGATGAACATGCAACAACAAGGCTGTCCTTAGTGCTACAAAATGCAGGCTAAGTCAGACTTGTCATGGGGCTTTATAAGAAGAATGGTCTTACAGTCATTCTACCAAAATGGAGCATCCCATCTAAGATGGTCTCCATGGTGTGGATATTGAGTTCATAAGAACACTGAATTCAGATTAAGTTCCTTCTGATGGATGCTCTGCTTCACTCTTTTTGCATCCACCAGTTACAGGCGTTTCTTGAATTCTCCACAGTGTGAGATATAGAACTACAAGTTGGGAAGCTTCACTCCAGAGGTGGGAGGAACATAAGTAGCAGGAGCTGGTGACGAAGGCTTGGAGGCCAGTAAATCTCCTAATGGCAAGCTTAAAGGACCTAAGATGGGATCCCATAAAGGCATCTGGGCTAAAGAAAGGCTGTGGGAGTGTAGCATGGAGGTCTTACCTGAGGAAATAAAACATGTAATGGGTCAAAACATGCACCAGGGTGAATGATGAGAAGAGCACCCAGGGTTGTGAGAGTAAGAGGCTCACCAGATGTATGGAAGCAATAGGATGAGTAAAAGCCATCTCTTCTTGAAATAAAAATGGTCCAGTCCAAAAATATGGTTTAAGAACTTCAGTAACAGAACCTGTTGCAAAACAAACACTCAAAACAATAATGTTACATCCAAATCATTGCATAATATCATGTGCTTATCCAAGTACAGGTAAAGCATCTTAAAAATATGAAATTACTTCATACAGAACTGAAAACAAAGCTCTGCCTTTCCCACAGCCTGCAATATAGCCTGAGGCTGTGTTCCTGGAAACAATCATTTGCACACTTTTCTCTTAGGCTGCTTTCAGAGAGAGAACAAATACCAACTCACACAAAATGGAGATTTGCAACTGAATACCTTTCTTATGTGATCTAAGTTAAACACCATGTGAGAGCTAGCAGAACTTACATTCTAAGTTACTGGTAATTATCAGCTGTTAGGCACTCTGCTGCACTTGCTCAGCGTCAATGGAATTTCCCAACATTACACCTTTAACAATGTACATACAGAGTTATTTTCCATTTCAGCATACAATTAAGCAATTATACTTGACAAGGTGGTCCCTGAAAGAAACACCCTGGAGTTTTGACAATCCTTGGGAGTGGCAGAGGATGAAGGGCATGGCAGTAAAATGCATATCTGAGATAGTGCATATGTACCTCAGTAAAACATTGCACAAAAATATTATTGGTGCATATAGTAACATCAAGATTGAGGTGTTCCTATTTTTGCAGTGTTTTATTACTGCATCTGCATTTTGCGATAATGGAGGGCCCATGTAAAAAGAAGGAGCTGTAAGTTTCAGCAAACAACACATGGTCCAAGTCAGTAATTGATTTTAGAACAACTTTGTTTAGCTGGAGTTAAGGAAAAGTGGAATGCAGTGCCCAAGTGGGGGGCGGGGAATAAGCAGATGGGATGTTGAAAATTTTGTTATCCCTAATCCACTCCAGACTTTCCCTCTACTCCACCAATAAACGTTATTGTCCACAGTGAAGAAGCCTACGTATGCTCAGAGCCAGAAACGATGGCAACTCGATCAATTCTTGTGAACCGGAAAGTAATTTTGCATCCTGTGGTTCACACAGCTGGAAGAAAATAACAGTTGTTATAATTAGGCACAGATCTGTCAGATTCTGTGACAAATGTCTTCATTAATGGTTCAAAAGAGAATTAATCTTGCAAATGAGCTACGTAGAACAAATGCTTCCTGGAGGCAGGGGGTTTATCTCCCCACCCCCACCCCTTACAGGTGTCACCTTATCAATCCAGTTGCAACAGAAACAGGCACAGTTTACGTATTTCATCATACGGTATTCTGCCTGCTTTCTGCTGTGGAAAGAAACCAAGAGATTGTAGCAAACTCATAGATGTAAAGCTCCATCTTCTTCTTTGAAAAGCAATACAGTGGTACCTCGCAAGATGAAATTAATTCGTTCTGCGAGTTTTTTCGTCTTGTGAATTTTTCGTCTTGTGAATTTTTCGTCTTGCGAAGCACGGATTCCCATAGGAATGCATTGACGTTTTCGTCTTGCATTGACGTTTTCGTCTTGCATTGACGTTTTCATCTTGCGAAGCAAGCCCATAGGGAAATTCGTCTTGCGAAGCAGCTCAAAAAACGAAAAACTCTTTCGTCTTGCGAGTTTTTCGTCTTACGAGGCATTCGTCTTGCGAGATACCACTATACTTAATTTCTGTAAGGGGGGGGGGGGACTAACAGAAATATGTTTTGGAGAATTCTCTCCTACTTATACTATTGGAGTGAGCTGTGATTATGAAGTAAAAGCCAGAATGAAAATCATGCCAACTTAAAGGAAATCTAGGCTTGGGAAAGTCTGAGTCAGGTGAAAATAGGCCTGTTTCACCTCAGGTTGAGCGGGGCTGCCCAGTGTGATCACAGACCCTCCAAGTGTCCCTATTTTCCAGGGACAGTCCTGGATTTACAGAAGGCATCCTGGTTTCTGATTTGATCCCAGAATGTCCCACTTTTCCTTAGAATGTCTCTATTTTCAATGAAGAAATGTTGGGGGGTATTGAATTATCTGACCCTGAGTCATGTGAAAGCAGCTCTATATAGCGAAGTTGTTTAATGTTTAATTACGGTATGTTTTTGGAAGTCTCCCAGAGTAGCTAGGATGATCCAGTCAGATGGGTGGGGTATATATATAATAATAATAATTACTATAGAATAGGACGTTCCTTTTTTCATTGAAGAAATGTTGGGTGTTATGTGGTCAGGCAGGAAAGAAAGAGAGCCATTGGGTGGGGAGAAGGAGGGCTTGGGCAGGAAGAAGGAAAAACACCAAAAAAAGACCTGGGAGAGCAGGAAGGACCGACTGGGTCAGCTGGAAGAAGGGGTGAGGAATTCTTTTTGATGTAAGCTGCTCTTTCATAAGTGGTTGCCCCATCTGACATCTCCTGCTTGATGGCTGCCTCTCATTTTTGCCTGACACCTCCTGAAGCAGCACCACTCAGGACTGAATCCTCTGTGGAGTGCTTCTTTGCAAACAATTTCACCTCAGAGAATAAACTCGTAAAGGAGCAACCTGCAAGATCCAAATGATGACGACAACACACCTGTGTTCTTCCTTCCCCTATCACCTCTGAAACCTGTCCCTGTAGAGTCTCACAACTGAGTGAATGTTGTTTCAAGACCAGGCATACTGTGAAGAGGGAGCGAGCCACAGAAGGATCATATGCTGGAGAGGAAAGGATTTTGGAAGAGAATCAGTGCCTTGCAGTGGGAGACACAGCAGGAACTAAAGACAGACTTTTTCTAGGAGCAAGACAGGAAAGTAAACCACTTATGGTATTGAGAAATGAGGGAAGGGAGAAGGAAACTTGCCCAGCAACCTTGGGGAGGGCTCAGTGATGAAAAGAGTCCCTATGTTGTCATCTTTACCTTCCCGCATCTTGAAGTAGAAGCATGCAGGATGGTATCCTTCCAACGTAACAGCTTTGAAGCAATATAATCTGATCCCTGTGTGATGTTGCTCTTTTGCAAGAGACTTCCCTCACATGTCATTCTACACAGGCTGTCATTCTGCACCTGGTTGTATGTTAAAACAGGGTTAAAGAACCCCTTTGAAACAGATCTGGCAAGGGGTGGGGTCAACAGATTGAGACATGTAGCAGAGCAGGGGGGTCCACACATAGCCTTAGTTTTTTTGTGTTTTCCCCCCAGCTGTTTTAAGAACTTTACATAGGCTTCCCATGTTTTGAAAAGTAATAATAATAAATAATAATAATAATAATTTTTATTTATTACACTGGAGAGCCAGTGTGGTGTAGTGGTTAAGAGCGGTAGTCACGTAATCTGGGGAACCGGGTTCGCGTCTCCGCTCCTCCACATGCAGCTGCTGGGTGACCTTGGGCCAGTCACACTTCTTTGAAGTCTCTCAGCCCCACTCACCTCACAGAGTGTTTGTTGTGGGGGAGGAAGGGAAAGGAGAATGTTAGCCGCTTTGAAACTCCTTAAAGGGAGTGAAAGGCGGGATATCAAATCCAAACTACTACTCTTCTTCTTCTTCTTCTTCTTCTTCTTCTTCTTCTTCTTCCTCTTCTTTATACCCCACCCTCCCCAGCCAAGGCCGGGCTCAGGGCAGCTAACAAGCAATAATAAAAATAAGTTGAATGAATACAACTTAAAAACAAAATTAAAATACAATATTAAAACATTGAAACATTAAAATATTAAAATGTAGCCTCATCGCAGGAGGAGAAAGGAAAAGAAAAAAGGAAGAGGGGGAGGGAATCAAACTAGCTCCAAGCCAAAGGCCAGGCAGATCAAATTGGCTCCAAGCCAAAGGCCCGGAGCCAGAGTTGAAAAGGCCCTGGCTCTGGTTGAGGCGACTCTAACTTCCTTTGGGCCCGGGACCACTAGGGTGTTGCTATATATGGACCTTGAGGTCCTCCGTGGGGCATACTGGGAGAGGCGGTCCCATAGGTATGAGGGTCCTAGTCCATGAAGGGCTTTAAAGGTCAAAACCAGCACCTTAAATCTGACCCTGTACTCCACCGGAAGTTCTTGAGCTTTCTGAAGGAAACCCCCAAAATTGTTGAGCTCTGTTGAGTTTCCCCCAGGAAAGTCCAGATGTATGGCTGCCTTTCTTTAGAGCTTGTGTGTTTTTGTTACCGATTAAATAAATAAATAAACCATGCCACTCCATCCACTTTCTTCTCTGGCCCCACTCAGCATTGGCATGCAGCCCTTATAACTCTGCCCATGAAAAAATGTGGTTCTTGAGCTGAAAAGAGTTTCCCCACCCCTGTTCTACAGTTTGTGGAATACTATAAACCTCTGCCAAGCCCTCGCCCCATTGTCTTTTTCCTCTCTTTTTTTGTAAATACAATTTTGACAAAAGAAGCAAAAAATCAGATGTCCCCTTTTCCACTTGTGAAACTAGTGAAGCACTCAAATGATTCACAGCAAAGAAATCTAATTATCTTCCTCTGAGCTATTCCCTGGTGGACCCTTCAATTAATTGGAAAAATATTAACCTTCAAAGGTCAAAACTTCACTGTATCTAATCGCAACACACCTTTACTTTTTTCTCATGATTCCCCCCCCTTTTTTTTAAAAGGTAAAAAAAAAAATCAATTGTACAGACAAGATTAAGAGGATCAGAGGGTGTGCAGGTTTTTTAGAAAATGAAAATAAAGCAAGGATTATATATCAGCATTATGCTGAAGCCTGTGACTGTTCAGTATTAACACAAATATACTTTGCTCACTGCCAGTCACCACAGCTTTGAGAAAAGAACCAAAGTTCTGTTAACCTGAAATTATTCTGCGCCGCATGTACAATTTCTTATTTATTTATTTCAATTAATCAGGCTGACAAACTTTCAACCCATGAGCCACTCCTGGGCTGCCAGGGGGTTCAAATTGATCCATGATGCAATTTTTCAAAAGCCACATCCACCTGCCAATCAGCTGGCACCACCCTGTTGTCAGCAGATGGGTGGGGTTCAATTCCCCATTGGCTGCATGCACCAGTTCCCCGCAAAAGAGGAACGGGGGCATAACGCATGCTAAATTCTGCTCAGACCCTTTGCAGAGAGCACAACTGAAGTTGCTCCTCATCAGCTAGTGGTCAGAGATTTCAATCATGCCAGGAGTTGCTTCAAAGTGTAGTATGGGACGATTTCAATGTTTGAGCCTCTGTTTTTCAGGAGTTAAAAAAGCAGTGTAGAGCTCTCACACAAAAATTTGAAGCCCTGATGCATCAGGTAGGTTGTGTTTATTCACCCCTCGATGCTGATGACCAGACAGCAGAATTCAGTGTGTGGTTGGGAGCCATCACAAAAAAATACTGAGCATTTCATATTGCATGTGGATTATTATTTTGATTGGAATGTAACTATATTAAATTAGACGTTGGAAGCAGAATTAAAATAAATGATCAAATCTGTAATTCTAGCATGTGGGGCCCCACAAAATTATATAACTGGAACATTGATTAATTGATATTTTATATTTTATTTGGTATTATGATTTGATATGGATATAATCAATGGCTTAATTTGGATTATTGTAATTGAAAACTAATAAAAAAATATTATTTAAAAAATGATGAACATTTGGAGAAGATTCTGCATGGTGGCTTCCTCTTTGTCAATTGATGGTGGTGAGAAATTGAACACAAATTTTATCAGAAAACATTTTATGGTGAGGAATACCTGATGAGGAGGATTTTAATCTTTTACCAGCCCTTCCTCACACTAAGATCCCAGTGCAGGTTGCAACGTTTTCAATGACTACATTAAAAAAACACACACACACACACACACACACACAAGGAGAAGGGGACGACAGAGAACGA
Organism: Podarcis gaigeae; assembly: GCF_964106915.1. Classification (NCBI taxonomy): domain Eukaryota; kingdom Metazoa; phylum Chordata; class Lepidosauria; order Squamata; family Lacertidae; genus Podarcis; species Podarcis gaigeae. Next base: position 36,020,859 of record NC_139692.1, read on the forward strand.
GATGTTTGGACAGTGTTCTCGAAGCTACAAACATGAGTCTGACCAAACGGCGGGAGGCAGTGGAAGATAGGAGTGCCTGGCGTGCTCTGGTCCATGGGGTCACGAAGAGTCGGACACGACTAAACGACTAAACAGCAACAACAACAACATTAAAAACAGTTTTAAAAACTTAGAATAACCTTAAAGGTAAAGGGACCCCTGACCATTAGGTCCAGTTGTGGCCGACTCTGGGGTTGGGGTGCTCATCTTGCTTTATTGGCCGAGGGAGCCAGCATACAGCTTCTGGGTCATGTGGCCAGCATGACTAAACCACTTCTGGCGAACCAGAGCAGCACACGGAAACGCCGTTTACCTTCCCGCCGGAGTAGTACCTATTTATCTACTTGCACTTTGACATGCTTTCAAACTGCAAGGTTGGCAGGAGCAGGGACCGAGCAATGGGAGCTCACCCCATCGCGGGGATTCGAACCGCAGACCTTCTGATCGGCAAGTCCTAGGCTCTGCGATTTAACCCACAGTGCCACCCGCGTCCCTTGTGCCACCTGCGTCCCCCCCCCCAAAAAAAAATACAATCAGAGGAAATCATAATAGGGTAGATTCTGAAAATATACATCTCAGGTGTCAAAGCTCAGGATCAAGAGTTGTGTATTCAACATTCAGTAACAGTAGTACAATGAAAATACCAGACACACGTATCTGGGAAGAGACTTCCACAACTTTGGGACTGCGACAGAGTTCCGTTTCCTGGATTACCATCACCCAGAGTTTCTGAGGGTAGCTAAACTACCACAAGAGTCCCCTCAGCTGATCTTAACACCAGTGAGTGTCCGTAGGCAAGGAGGTGGCCTTTCAGAGCAGAGCCGTCTTAAGCATATCCAGCGGCATGGTGCATAGATCCCTCTGCCCCCCCCCCATTTCCCAGAGTTGTTGACCTTTTCCCAAGGCTCTGCAAGGGTTGCTCTCCTCCCGCAGAGGCTTTGGGAAGGAAGCTGCACACCCGCCAGCCATATAGTTGGCAGGGTGCAGCATCCTTCCCAAGCCTTCATGGTAGGAGGCTTGGGAGACAAGCTGCATGCCTGCCAGCCATATGGTTGATGGGGCACAGCTGGTAGGCCTGCAGGGAAAGGGAAGGCCGCCAGCAAAGCTGCACAGCTCCCCCACTCGCTGGGGCGCCCCTGAGAGGCCAGCGCCCAGGCGCAAAGCACCACTAAGCCCTATGGGAAAGACGGCTCTGTTTCAGAGAGACATGAACACCTTAAATTGGGTCTGGAAAGGAACTGGCAATCAATGCAGCTGCCTGAAAATGGGTGGTATGTACAGTGGTACCTCGCAAGACGAATGCCTTGAAAGACGAAAAACTCGCAAAACGAAAGAGTTTTTCATTTTTTGAGTTGCTTCGCAAGACAGATTTCCCTATGGGCTTGCATCGCAAGATGAAAACGTCTTGCAAGTTTGTTTCCTTTGTCTTGCAAGTTTGTTCCCTTTTTCTTAAAACTGTGCATTCACTTCGAGGAGCAACTCATAGCACACGGTGTGGTAGCCTTTTTTGAGGTTTTTGAAGACTTTGGTGATTTTTGAAGCTTTTCCAAAGTCCGTGCTTCGCAAGACGAAAAAAATCGCGGAACGAATTAATTTCGTCTTGTGAGGCACCACTGTAATCTGAATGGGGCAGTAATCTGGTTGCTGCATTTGGGGCCTACCTGTGCTTGGCAAAGTGGTGGAGCATGTTGCCAGATATTTGAAGGGTGGTGGTGGTAATATTCACCCACAGTTTGGAAGGAGCCTGAAAAAGCATGTTTGCAGAAAAATAATTTTTTTCTGTGGAAATAAACCCAAGTCTCCTTAGCTATAATCACCACCTTCCTGGCAATAGGCAGAGCCAAGTTTTAGTACCCTTCCCTTCTTGTTTCATATTGTGGCTCCTTGTAAGGTTTGCAACATTTTGTTTCAGCACTAATCATCTAGAAGTTATGTGTGCTGTGCCTTTAGAGTAGGTCATCTCCTTGTCAATGAAATTTTAACACACTGTGAGGATTGTACAGAAATATCTGTGAAATGGCAGTAAAAATCCTTGTCAAGCAGAAGGTTACTTAGCAACTAGATAACACTCCAGTCTCCCCCTCTGCCATAGCTCCCCATCTGCCTAATAAGCCACTCTGGTTCTGACATATTTGTTCGTGGGGGAAGTCATGGAAGAGAATGGGTGTATCTTCATACATAAATGCTCTCTAAAAATGCTTGCGTTTTGCCTTCAGAGAAAGGGAATTGAAGACGGTAATGCATGGAAACCATACATCTTCTTTTTCTTCAATTAGCTCATAGCTCTAGTCCACATATGTTAATAGGGTTTTCTCTATAAACGGTTGGGATTTGTGTCCCCCCCCTCCAATTTTATTTTGGGATGTTAGGTCTCCTACCTCTCAGTTTGAGGAAGCTCAGTTTGCTTCCTTTACATTCGCTGGGAGTGTTGGCATTATATTATAAGCTCATTGCAAGATTCTATTAGGGATGGCGGAATCATTTGTTAATGAGAATTGTGTGGCCGGCAGCATTGAATCATTTGTGGGCGTCGTGTGCTCACGCCCCATGCAGAACCAGGGACTGGGCACAGAGCATAAGCAAAACCCAATGCGCCAACCCAACCCCTGCTGCTGCTGCCGCCGCCACTGGGCAAGTATAGCACATGAAAGGTTCACAGGGCATGCTGTGCTGCCTGCCCACCCACACAGGGGGAAGCCTTTATAGACACTGAGAGACAACAGGACTGCTTGAGGTGCCCCGACTACAAAATGGTAGAAATCGAGAGATATATAGCTGCTCCAGCAGCATATCTATTTTTTCTTGTATCCAAAAATGCAAGAAGGGCTTTTACACTTGCCAGAAGCTTGCCTCTGCCCTCGCCGGTCTTAGAAGGATCCTTTAAAAAAGTCCCATATGACCAGAGAATTTGCGCCTGTCCATTGGGGGATATAGGGAGCCCTGAACACATATTTTTTAGTTACAGATAGGTAGCCGTGTTGGTCTGCCATAGTCAAAACAAAAAAAATCCTTCCAGTGGCACCTTAAAGACCAACTAAGTTAGTTCTTGGTATGAGCTTTCGTGTGAAGTGTGCATGCACACGAAAGCTCATACCAAGAACTAACTTAGTTGGTCTTTAAGGTGCCACTGGAAGGAATTTTTTTTGTTTTGACATATTTTTTAGATCTCCCTTTTATGTAGAGAAACCATTGACCCCCTGCTGGTGAGGCTTGCTGACCTCCTGGTAAAGCAAAAATTCGATCTTCTCCAAAGATGTGGCAAGACGATCCGGATTGTCACCACAAAGACCACAAGACGATCTGGATTGTCGCCAGATTCTGCACACAGATCTGTAGGCGCAGACCATCCCCTGATTCAATCTAGTTTGTTAAGAAAATTCCCAAACTCAGATCCACAGGCAACTCTGGGACATTTCTCTAAGGTAGTCTATCTTAAAGTGTTTATATGCCTATCACACTTTTAAACTTAAATCCATTATTGTATATTGTTTTAAATGTTTGTTTTGCTATTGGGATTGTAATTCCATTTGTGTTTCACAAGCTGGTCTCTGACCGTAATAAATTTCATGTTCATGTTCAGGGGGAAGCCTAATCAGCAGACACGGTCCTTAGTGGGTTCATCCCCCCCCCCAACACTGCCATTCAGCGAGAGGGCAGGGGTGCAGTGGCAAGACCACTGGAGGCAGGCAGGGTGGAGATTGCTGCGAGGGGGTGCCTAGCTCATACCCCCTCAAAATCATGCACCTGAGGTTATGGCCCCCCTGGCCCTCCCCATGCTACACCCCTGTGTGTGGCTGCCGTAGAAAGCAAGACCCATTGGTATAGAGGATTGCTGGCTATTTACCAATCTTGCATACTGTATGCACACTGTAGCTCCAGCTCTCAGTGGTTCTTCTATCTCCCACCAATAAAAGCATGTTGTCTTCTTTTTCTGTTTATGTTGCTTAGCAGTAACAGCTACTGTGGTGCAATGGTTAGAGTGGTGGACTGGGTCCTGGAAGACCAGGGTTCAAGTCCCCACTCAGCCATGAAGTTTATTGGGTACCCTTATTGCACCAGTCACTGCCTCTCAGTCAAATCTACCTTGTTTGGGGAATTAAATGAGGAGGGAGAGAATCATATGCCTCACATTGCGCTCCTTAGGCGGAAGGTGGAATATAAACACTTGTTGGTCAAATGCAACCCAATGAAACACAACTGACTTTTGGAATTTTTAAAATGCACTTCTCTAACAAAACAAAAGCATATAAAAAGGGTAATTAGGGGAAAGTGCACACAAAATGTGTATTTAATATTAGGGGGAATGTCTTGGGAAAATGTGTATATTTGGGAAAGTATATTAGGAGAACAAATGTCCATGCAAACTTTTAAATTTTATGCCATTTGATATGGAAATAGCGCAAACTGAATTTAAGGTAGGAAAAATCAGAAACATAGGCTCTATCTACGCTATATATTATATTACTTTAAACAGTTATGGTTTCCCACAAAGGTATCCCAAGCTATAATTCCTGGAGTTCCCTGGGAAGAGGCAATGCTTGTTAAACCAGTCTTGGAATTCTAGCTTGGTGAGGGGGATCTCTTCATAAACTACAGCTTCCATGATTTTTGAAAGAGGCAATGGCTGTCTAAAGTGGTATAATGCTCCTTTGAATATGTAGTGCAGATAGAGCCTTAGATGGCCGATTCATTTATCCATAGGTTCCACCAACAATTGGAAAGATAACTCAGCCAAGTCTGAGCCTTGTAGACTACATCAAAATTGCCAGCAGCATGTTTATCCTTTTAAGTTCTAGTTATTGATAGCTTTGTCCCTTAACTCACAGATCTATAGTTTTCCAATAGACAAGAAGCACAGTTTCGCATTAGCACTCAATGTGTCCACTGCTAATTGGCTAGAATGATTTGGACATCAAGCATTCCTAGGTTTTGCTTCTTTTAATATGTGCAGATGTCGTTCCATTTCATACCTTATTATGAAACAGGTGCTAAATTGCCTCTGGCTGCCTTCACAAGCTTAAGGGGTTTTTGCGGAGATCCCTAATGTAATTAAACATTTACACTCAGATGGAAATGGTGAAGCCACTTCATTTCTGCATGTGCTGATTGCATCCATTAAAAGCCAATCTTTGCTTCTCCTTCTTTGTACCAGACATGAGAATGGCTTGCATGGCAGTTCCTCTAATATTCTGACACTCTGACGGCAAGTACAGGCTGTTCAAATATTTATAAACAGAGTTCAAGTGCAGCCTTGTTTCAGAGGCAGCTTAGCTGTCTTCACTTCGAAGGAGCAGAAACAGCTGAGTTCACTCTATTGATCTAATCAATATGCTGGATTTCTTCGCAATCCATGCATGTGCTGTACATAATTGTCCTGATGTCACTTGTGTGAGCACCGTAATTGTCCTCACAAAGAAAGTCCCCCACAATCTGTGTCTAGAATAAGGGCTGCTTACATGCCATACTTTAGAGAACATGGCTTCCCTCAAAGAATCCTGGGAACTTGCAGAGCTTCAATTCCCAGCACTCTTATTTGAATTGTATGGTGTGTATGCAGCCTATAGCTGTGCACAGGTTTAAGCACGCGATTGGTTTTAGGAATGCTTCTGAAATTCCCCACGTTTGAATTTCACCCTAGCCATTTAGGGGCATCCTCCATTTCAGGCACATGAGGTGGAGAGGGTGTCATGGCCCATGAATCCAGCAGTGGCCCAGACACAGAGTTGGAAACTACAAGGACCAGGTTAAGAGTTGAGTCAGCTTCAGGCCTCTGAGCTGACTGCTGGAGATAAGACCTGAGGCTATCAGGTGGGAATTCCCAGAGAAACCTCCTAAACCATCAGAGCCTAGACCCTTGTGTGGACCTTTGCCACCGCACATCACCAGCCCAGCAGCAAATGGAGTTCACCAAGAGAGACACACTGAAATGGAGAAGTAATGTCCAACATCAGGCCAGAGGGCTGTCCTTTTCAGGCTCTGAAATTCCTTATGGAGTAGTTTAGCAACCCATCGCTCTTCCCAGGGCTCTCTTGGAATTGTAGCTATGTGAGGGGAATGGGGGTCTCTTAGCAAATCTAGGCATCCCTAATAAACTACAGTTCCCAAGATTCTTTGGGGAAAACCATTACTGTTTAAAGTGGCACAACACTGCTTTAAATGTCTAGTGCAGACAGTCGTTCCTCCTAAAATCACGACATGTGTTTTCTCATTCCCTTCCTGGTGATTCCCTCCCCCTTTATGAATTGCTGTAACCTAGATAAATGAGGTTGCTCCATTTGAAAGGTTAAGCTTCATTATCCCTTCACACTCAAGCTGTTCTTTGTGGTCCCGAGTTCACTAATTGCTTCACCTGATATTAATAAATGAGCTCCCCTGTCTGAAGAACCAATCTATCTGGACACCACTAATAGCTGCATGAAGGCAAAAGCCCAGGGAGGTGTACAAATGGTGAACTTAATGGTCTTCCATGCCCAGCAACAACTTTTAAAACTAATAATTTGCAGGAAGGAATGTTTCCAAAATTATCCTCCTCTGACTTTCTCCCTGGATGTTCAAACTCATGTCTCACCTCCAATGCTGCCTGCTGGTTTTCAGTTGGCTATCTGTGATCTGTACTGACCTGCATGCTGGACATCCTAATATTTTTGGACAAAGGATGGGTCTTGGAGAGAACAAGCCCTCTCTAGAGGACAAAGATTTGTGTGAGATGGTGTGCATTTTCTTTTCTAACGCTCCCATGTCAGTGCTCAAATCATTAACCAGTTTCCAACAGAAATCATTTGGACTTTTCGCTATACATCGCTATACATTCAGATCCAGTGGCGGCGGCTGAAGTTAAATGGGAAAAGGTCACAGGTGAGCATCAGAAGTAGTACATAATACATGCTCAAAACACATACCGAGAGCCTTGAAGCACCCCTTGATATTCTGCCGCAGGTAGAGAGGAAAAGTAACAATGGTAACATGAGAGCTGTGGTCATGGTGACATAGAAGGGGCATTTCTCATTGCAGTAACAATGGCCTTAATCTTGCAATCGGGATAAAATAGCAAGCTTTGGTATGAGCAAAGCAAAGCAAGGGGCCAAAGCACGATCACATTCATAGCTGACAACACACAAAAGCCACAGCAGCATGTCTGCTGCCTAATCATTGGCTTTGGAGCTGGGGGTACATCTGATCCTCATCTAAACTTCTTCTGCATTTCCAAATAACCAGGTGGGGTTGCTGTTGTTTTTTTGAAGTGGAATAAGCACATTGCATGGCCAGGCAGCAACAGCCCCAGCCCCCAAGGATCATAAGGAAGGAATAAAGACTCTGACAATGTGTTATGGAATTAAAATTAGCCCACAACTTTATTAAACTTCTGAGTGTAGGAAGACCTTGGCTTAGGCCTTGGGCGTGTATCCCTCCCAGCCCCCCAGCTGGGGGGAACTGGGGAATAATAGGGTAAATGGGATATGGAGGTGCACTGCGAGATGTATGTGTACGCAGGCAGCCCACCCCATATCCCCGCACGCAGGGTAGTTCACTGACAGCCTTTCGGTGTATGGTCAGTGACACCCATATATATAACCCCTTTAAGAGGGGGACCCTAGAATCGCCTCCGCAGGGGGTGAGTCACCACTTCATGCCCCCCCCCATATAGGGAAGAAAAGACTAAAGGATTCCACCCAAGACCATAAACCGCCAAAGCTGTGACGAATTGCTTCGGGGAAGACAAAACCTGCCAAATCAGGGAAATTTCTCTTCAGTCCTTCAACAGCAACCAGTAAAAGACCGTAGCAGCGCCCACTAAACAGGAAGAATAAGTTAACCTGCAAACAAGAAACATTAAACAAAGGGAGGTTAGGGTGGGTGAATCTCCAGAGCCAACTGCCTGGCTATTGTTGGCTCCACCCCTATTTATAAATGGGGCTGGCCCCACCTCCCAGCAAGAAACTTGATTACTGAGGCTGGGCGTGAACCCCCAAAAATTAACATTGAGAGGCAAGGCAGCCCCTGTTTGCCAGTAAGCTCCCTGGGAACTGTAGCAGCACGCACGATCCCGCAAAGGGCACCCACAATGTAAAGTGTGAGTGCTCATTAGGGATATCTCCCATTGTTCCCATTTGTTTTCTTGCTGGGTCTTGTATGGAGCTGCTCTGTGTGCTTGTGTTTTTTTAGTTCATTGGCATCTTTCCTTGTTCTCTGTATCAGGAGGTGAGGAACCTTTGGCCCCGCAGAACAGCACTGCAAAATACGTGGATTTGGAAGATGGGTCTATTTTGTTCCCATATTGATTCAGAAAGTGCAAACTGGGTGAGTTTGCCTTTAAATGTGAGCTGAATTGAATTTCTTCCCCACCTCTACCTTCAGGGCTCATCTCTGCCACATGGCTCATGGGAATTCAATGGCCGATGAATCGATAGGGTTGCAGTCTCCTTGTCTATCTCACAATGCAAGTCACCCACTGAAAGGGGTGTGGATTATCTCTTTTGTATAGAAATGACTGAATGATGCACAGTGCAGTTTTAGGATTAAACGAGCCATTTTTAGATGCTACTTTCTGTTTGGATTGCAGCTTTTGTGCATCTCAGTTTTCACATGGCTTGCCGAAGCTTACTTCTCTCTAGAATTTAATTAAATAAAAAGTAAGGAGGTGCACTTCTTATTTTCTAGTGTTCAGTGACATAGCATATATTCATCGGAACCCAAGAGAGCACTAGAAAGAAAGGTTTTGTATTGCCAAGATTACTCTATGCCTGTGCTGTGGTGAACTGTCCTTGATAATAAACTCCACTCAAGTGGGACATCAAACAGGTTCCCTTACATCACAAACACCATAATGTGAAGTTCTGACTGGTGGAAGGTGTATGTCTATCTGTCTAAATAGTTCTTGGTATGAGCTTTCGTGTGCATGCACACTTCTTCAGATACACTGAAACAGAAGTTTCCAGACCCTTCTATATAGTGAGAAGGTGGGGAGGGGTATTACTCAGAAAGGTGGTGGGAATGGGTGATTGGCAGATAGCTGTGATGAGCCTGTTGACGACTCTTAACGACTGCAATAGGTCTTACAGGAAAAAGCAAGGGGGTGAGAAGGTGAAAAATGGCTAACTAACTTAGTTGGTCTTTAAGGTGCTACTGGAAGGAATTTTTTTTGTTTTGACTATGGCAGACCAACACAGCTACCTATCTGTAACTGTCTAAATAGGACAGCCTTGTATCAGAAAGCTTTTATTGTGTGATGTTCTGTTGTGGTTTTGTATATTCTGCTGGAAGCCACCCAGAGTGGCTGGGGCAACCCAGTCAGATGGGCAGGGTGTTGTTGTTGTTGTTGTTGTTGTTGTTATACTTTCCCTTCTGATTTAATGGATGTACTGATTAAGATGGAGTCAGTCTGCTGCCCCATAGGTGGCTGTTGTGATGATGGTGATTTGAAGTGACACCATGCACCTTGAACAGAGCTGGAGGCCATCTCTCTGGTTGCAAGCCTAATCTAGCCCAGCATTCTGTTTCTAGCAATGGCCAACCAGAAGCTTCTGGGAAGCCCCCAGTTGAGCATGAAGGCAATGCTCCCCCCTCCACATCATTTGTCCCTGGCCCCTGGCCTTTAGGAAAATGCTTCTGCACATGGGTGCTCAATAGTGAAATGAGATGAGTGAATTCAGTCAGAGCAATCCAACCCAAAAGTAGTGATGGTCACCAATTTGGATAAGTTTAAATAAGGGATTAGACAAATTTGTGGAGGACAAGGCTATCAGTGACTACTAGCCATGATGGCTGGGCTCTGTCTCCGCTGTCAGAGGCAGTATGCTCCTGAAGGCCAATTTTTGGGAATCCACAACTGGGTAGAGAGCTTCTGCACTCCGGTCCTGCTTTTGGGCTTCCAATAGACATCTGTTTGGCTGCTGTGAGAACAGGATGCTGGTCTAAATGGGCCACTGACCTGACCCAGCAGGATCTTCTTATGTTAACCAGTGATAGAGATGGAAGAAGTGTCCTCTAGCTTCACTTTAATCCATCTATTCCTTCCTCTCTAAGAAACTGCTGAAACATCCTTCTTTTCCTCTTATCGCGGGAACAATCACTCATCCCACTGTTTCTGTCTGAGTCTTCTTGTGCTTTTTGTGGAGGTATCAAATGCCAGCATGAACTATCATTAGGAACCAAGCCAAGTGTTCTGAGGATGTGATAAAACATTGGCCCTTGACATTAACCCTGAAGGATTAGCTCTCTCTTTCCACTCTCCTCATGGAAATGGGAAAGTGTTCGTTGACTGAGAAGTGGCCTCAGTTCTCTCAATGGTTTGTAGTGATGATTTTGAAAGGGTTTCCTCTTCTTTGAGCCCTCAAGAAAGGCAACGGTATCAAACGAACAAACGGAGTGATATAACAGCTTCAGAACTGGTGTCAGAGTCCGCGGTTAAGTAAAGCCACAATGAATGACTTCTAATGTTGTGGGAGGGATATTTTTTTTTTTAACGTTCAGGAATATAACTTGAGTTTGGCTGCAGAAATTTCTTTGGAATAGGGTGGATAGAAAGGAGACCACCAACATCGGAAAGGTCAAGAAGTCCCTACATTCAACTTTGGGGCATGTGACCTCTGCAGAACACGCTTAACTCCTTGAGATGTCCCACAGTTTCAGTGGAAGTTCCAATCTGGTAAATGGTAGAAAGATAAGAAGCTCTCCAGGAGGATTCAGGTCGGATTTTTATTCATAATCTTACTTAATAACTGCTTTTCTATTGTTAAACCATGGTACCCTATTGTCAGTCTGCTTGTAGTAGCTCTGACTGGCCTTGGTTATTATGAGGGGAAATATTCCACCTTATAAAGCAGAATCTTCTTTGAGAACAGAAGTTGCAACTCTGGGAATCAAGGAGAGAATGGACAAAGTCTCCAGGAAATGAGGCAAATGATTCGAGCAACACAATGGGTTGTCTCCAGCTAAGTTCTTCTCAGAGTAGACTAACTGAAATTAATATATTTATTATACAATCATAGAATCGTAGAATTGGAAGGAACTCTGAGGATCATCTAGTTCAGGCGTGGCCAAACTTGGCACTCCAGCTGTTTTGGGACTATAATCCCCATCATCCCTGGCCACTGGTCCTGTTAGCTAGGGATGATGGTAGTCCCAAAACAGCTGGAGGGCCAAGTTTGGCCATGCCTGATCTAGTTCAACCCCTGCAACTCAGGAATATGCAGCTGTCCCATATGGGGATCAAACCTGCAACCTTGCCAACACCATGCTGTAACTAATTGAGCCATCTTGTTCATTAATTTCAATGTGTCTACTCTGAATAAGACTAACATTGAAAGAAGCAAGAGTCCCCAAACCATGACATGCAGTAATGGTACTAGAATCTGGCTCCCATGTTTCCCTTTGCCTATTGTTCTATATCAGTAATTTGGTTGAATTTGGGAAGCTGGCAACTTTCTCCGTGTTTGGATTCAGAAGCAAAATTCTCAGGCTCATAAAATTCTACCTCCAATAAGAGGAAAGCCCTTGCTCTTTGCTTTATTTGTTTACATTCCGCTGCAGTATGTCTTCTACACAAAACTGTGATATTCTTCTTACTGTCAACTGTGGGAAAAATATGTAACTTATACAATTTGTGTAATTTGCTACATCAATTACATTGCCGTTGCATTATCCCAGTCCATTCACAGACCTTGAGTGGGGTAGCAATCAATTATCTGTTGTTTGCAGGCAGAAAACAACAGCAGTGAATACTGATCATATTCACAAGATTGATTTCTGATCCAAATATGGGATGAATAAACAAACACTGGGAAATTCCACTCATATTTCTTTTCTTTTTTTAAAAATAATATCCAACATCTTTATGTGACCTTGACATCCACTCCTCCAAGCACATCTTCCCTTCCCTTCCCTCCCCTCTTCCTGGTGGAAGAAGAAAGTTAGCTCTCTTTCCACTGGATAATAAAGCCCATGGGAAGTTCAATTCTCCCAAGCGCTGCTACAATTACCCAGCCCATGTTGCAGCTTTATTGTTCTTTAGGAGTCAAATTAATTATTATTTTCTGATTAGGTTGCAGAAATATTAAATGCATGAATCTTCACCATTTGCACATTTTTCATTGCTTCTGGTCCATTATGAATCACAGAGCTTTTCTTCTGGCTATTTTTAGGCTAGCAATTAATAGCTGGCTTAGATGTAATGGTTTCAAATCAGGATACAGAGGATATTCATTTCCAAACCAGAAAATTAACATGGAAAAACTTTTAAATTAAAAAAACAACAACCACAGGAGCTGGAGCCTAAACTTAATAAAAGGCAATCTTGACTAGCTTGAGCTGCCCCAAATTAACATGTCAAAGAACCCAGTGAAATAATTTAACTGTTGCATTGATTGCTTCTTGTCATGAGAAATTGCATGAGAACTAATTAAATCATTTATTTCAGCTAACTAGGACTTCTAGGATTTGTTTAGTTAATATCAAAGTGTAGGTTTATCAGTAATGGTCCAATCCTGATATTGCTTAAACCATATGATTATAGAAAAAAGATGCTAAAACCTTGATGGTATCTGAAATTATGATTCATGGTTTTGGAGGGGGTGAGGAGGGGAGATTAGCAAGTTTTTGCAAAGCTTTCGCTTCCTTCATAATTTTCCCAAAGTGTGCAGTGTACAGTACCTTGGTTCTCAAACGCCTTGGTTCTCAAACTCCGAAAACCAAGAAGTAAGTGTTCCGGTTTTCAAATGGTTTTTGGAAGCGGAACATCCGAAGCGGCTGTCAGTTATTGTTTCCGGGGTGCTTGCACCAATCAGAAGGTGAGCCTTGGTTTTTGAACATTTTGGAAGTCAAACGGACTTCCAGAACAGATTAAGTTTTGCGCTTTTGTTTTTGCTATTTATTTTGCATTTTTTGAGGCTTTTTTGGTTAATTTGTTTTTGTGACTGTGTGGAACCCAGTTCAGCTACTGATTGATTGTGTGACTGTGGAAATGGATAAAGGCCCCCATCCAAACAATGACTATCATCAGTGCAGGGAAGAAGAAAATTAAAATTTATTTTTTATCATCTACAATACTGTCTTATTTATTTTATAATACAGTACATTTATTATTGCTTTCATTTTATGGATCAATGGTCTTGTTAGATAGTGTACTGGGAAAAGGGGGCTGCTCGTGCGTAAGCGTTTAAAGCCTCCAAGCTTTACCATCAGTTCCTAAACTTTCCCAGTCCGAGGAGCCATGGGTGCGTGGCTACCTCAATCGCTGGCATAATCCGTCAGTGGGCGTTTCCGGAATTTACTCCAACATAAGAGTTCCTTGACGGAAACTCTTCTTCTGGATTCTCTGCGTGACAGTTTCCTCCGCGGAGTGGGCGTCCCCAGCGGAGGTCCTGAGCCCTCCCTGCTATTCTCACTGGAAACATCTTGGAGCCCTTCCTCCGATTGAGTTTCTGCAGGAACTCTCCCTCTCCCCGTACTGGTTCCTTCCTCCGCATCCGAGGCTCTCCTGGCCTCCTTGAGCCCTTCCACCACCTGACTCTCCGATGGCAGTTCCCTGACATCCACCTCCCCTCCAGGACCCCCCTCACCCCCCGTTTCCCCCTCTTCTCTGGGTGGTGAGGCTGGGAACCCCCGGAAGGAATCCTCCTCATCTTCGGTGGACTCAAAAACCGCTCTCCACCTACTACTGTCCCTTCTTCCCCCATACTCTTCCCCATCTGATTCTTCTTCCTCTTCCTGTCCTGATTCTGGGAACCCCTCAAACTCCTCTTCCTCATCAGTGGTGCCGAAGTGTTCCTCCCAGAACCTAGCCAAGGGCTGGGGCTTCCTTGGGAACCGGCGATGAAATGTTCCTACTAAGACCTCATTCTTGACCATTTCTGCCGGTAACCAGGTATTTTCGGACTCCGGTTCCCCTTCCCATGCCACTAGGTACTCCACCTATCTCCCCTTCCACCGAGAGTCGAGAATTTCTGCTACATGACTGCTCCGCTCCCTCTCTTCTACTTGTGGTGCCGCAGTAACCTCACTTTCGCGTTCCCCAAATTCTCGCCCCTCCCTGTATGGTGATAGTAATGACCTATGGAATACTGGATGCAGTTTCATGTTGTCTGGCAGCCTGAGTTTAAAGGCCACCGTATTGACCTGCTGTATAACCTCGAAGGGTCCCAGTCGTTTTGGCCGCAATTTTTGGCAACCCCCTTTGAATGGTAACCCTTGTGTTGACAACCACACCCGGTCCCCCACCCTTATGGTCTCTCCTTCCCTTCTGCTCCTATCTGCCTGCTTCTTGTATTCTGCCTTGGCCCTATCCAAATTCATTTTGAGCTGTTGGTGTATTGCTTCCATTTCTTCCACAAAATGTTCTGCTGCCGGTATGCTCCATCTTTTCCCCCCCTTCCTCTGGAAAGGCCCTGGGGTGACACCCATAATTAGCCAAAAATGGACTCATGCCCGTGTACACATTTTCCACATTATTGTACGCGAATTCAGCCAGGGCTAATTTCTCTACCCAATCATTCTCCCTGTCATTTATATAACACCTCATATATTGTTGCAGAATACTGTTTGCCCTTTCCACCTGCCCATTTGTTTCTGGGTGTCTGGCGGTTGAGAAATTGACCTCCACGTGCAGTAAGCTCATGAGCTTCCTCCAGAACCTGGACGTAAATTGTTTCCCTCGATCTGTAACCACCCTCAAGGGGGCGCCATGCAACCTAAAAACATGTTTTACAAACAACCTGGCGGTTTCTTCTGCCGTTACCGCATGTGAGCAAGCTATAAAGTGGCACATCTTGGTTAACAGGTCTACCACTACCATTACCGCAGTTTTCCCCTTGGATCTTGGTAAATCCATCATGAAATCTATGGAAACTGCCTCCCATGGCCGTTCAGGTGTGGGTAATGGTTCCAGCAACCCCGCTGGTGCCGCCCTTTCCCCCTTTGCTCGCTGGCAGTGGTCGCACCCCCTTACATACTCTCGTACATCTTCCCTCACCTTGGGCCACCAGAATTGCCTGGTAACTAACCACATTGTTTTGTGTTGCCCAAAGTGCCCCGCGGTGGGGCTGTCATGCAGTTGTTTGAGTACCCTACCCCTCAATTCCCCTTCTGGTATGTACAAGGCCCCCTTGTAGTACAACGCCCCGTTCTTTTCTTCAAAACCCCCGGTGATCTCCCCGGCTCTCCTGAGCCCTCTGAGCTTCTCTTGGGTGTATTCATCGTTCTCTGAGCCTTCTACTAGTTCTTGTTGCCCTACCAATGCTGCCCCACACACCCAGTGGTCCTCGGGGATGACATGTCTCTCTTCTGGCGCTCCCTCCCCCTCCATATACTCTGGTTTTCGAGAGAGAGCGTCCGCTCTCACGTTCTCTGGTCCCGGTACGTAGCGAATCTCAAAATGAAATTTGGAAAATTCCTGCGCCCATCACACTTGTCTCTGGTTCAGTACTCTGGCCGTTCGCCAATATTCCAGGTTCTTGTGGTCCGTGCACACCTGAACCTTGTGCTGCGCTCCTATTAGCAGGTGCCGCCATCGTCGAAACACTTCATAAATGGCGAGCAGTTCCCTGTCATACACTGTGTAGTTCCTTTCGGATTTATTCAACTTCCGTGAGAAAAAGGCACACGGTCTCCAGTCCGACGCATCCTTCCCCGGCTGGAGCAGAACCACCCCTACCGCTCGATCTGATGCATCTGTTTCCACCCTCATTGGTTTCTGTAGATCCACGTGCAAGAGCTGTTCTTCCGAAGCGAATGCTTTCTTTAGCTTTTCAAACGCTCGCTGCGCCTCTTCCATCCATGCAAATTTCTTCTTACTACTGAGACAATTGGTGATGGGAGCCGTTAAGTGGGCAAAGTTTTTGATGAACTTCCAATAGAAGTTTCCAAACCCCAGGAATCTCTGCACGTCTTTCCTGGTTCTGGGTGTCTTCCATTCCAGTACCGCTTGGACTTTGCTAGGATCCATGGCCAATCCCTTGTCTGACAAACGGAACCCCAGGAATTCCACCTCTCTGGTATGGAACTGGCACTTCTCCAGCTTGACCCACAGCTGGTTTGCTTGCAGTCGGCTTAGGACCTCCCGGACATCTCGGACATGCTGCTCTTCGTCCTCTGAGTAGACTAACACATCGTCTAAGAAGGCTACACAGTTCTTATAGAGCAAAGGTCCCAGCACGTGATTCATGAATGATTGGAAACAGGCTGAGCCCCCCTGTAGTCCGAAGGGCATAACGAGATACTCAAAGGCCCCCAAGGGGGTGAACATGGTAGTTTTCCATTCATCCCCCTTCCTCACCCGTATCAGGTTATACGCCCCCCTCAGGTCCAGCTTGGTAAAAATCTTTCCCTTCCTCACCCTGGTCAAAATGTCGTCAATCCTGGGCATGGGGACCGTCTGTTGGTTCACTTCCCCTCCCAGCAGTCCCCCCCCCGTCAATCGTTGTCACCTGCAAGGAAGGAATTAAGGGCAGGGTTTGTATTTGGTGTTCTGACGCAAACTCCTTACTCATAAAATTGCAGGAGCTGCCTGAGTCTAAGAGGGCTTTTATAGTAAGTGGATGTCCGTTGGGTAGCTCTAGCAGCACCTCCACGATGAGAGCCGCTCTTGGGGGTTCAGGCTTGGGCACGTTCACTGATCCTTGGCCTGACTGCTGTGCCCTGTCGTTGGCAGCCAGGCGTTGGCTTTTACTTGCTCCTTAACCCCCTCCTCCTCACTCCCAACAGCCCCCACCATTCCTTGCCATCCCTTCCTTTGCGGGCAGACCCTGGCAAAATGTCCTGGCTGTTGGCAAAGGAAACATTTCTTGCCGCTCTTCCCTTCCTTCTTCCGCCCTTCGTTAACATTTGAAGTTCCGTGTGCGCTTGCTCCTCCAATCTCCATCGGTTCCACTGGCGGGGAAGGTTGCGCCGGCATCTCAGGAATGCAGAAATCATTCCAACACTCTCCTCTCCCTTCCTGCTTCTCCAGTGCTCTCGCCTCCTGGCACGCACCAATCGCAAGCGCTGCCTTGGTCAGCTGATCCATGGACTCGGGACGGGGCGCGCGGAAAAGTTCATCTTTCACCGCTGGGGCTAGACCTTCTTCAAACAGCATTTGTATCGGATCCGAAGACAGATCCCACCCCAATTTATGTATAAGCATGGTAAACTGTGTCCAATACTCTCTGACTGATTGATTTCCCTGTTTGCACGCCATTAACTGTCTGCGTACCACGCCCTGTTCAATCTGGCTGGAAAACATCAAGTCCATCGCACCAAAGAATTTCCTCAAGTCTTTTAAGGCGCTATTATTGTTTGCCATCAGGGGTCTCACCCAATCTCTTGCCCCTCCCTCGAGGTGTCCAATCACAAAAGCCACTCTCGATTCCTCATCAGCAAAGTCATCGTGTTGCAGGTTTAGTGCATATTGCATCTCTGTCTTAAAGGCTTGGTAGTTCCTTGGATCACCCCCAAATTTCTGTACCAACCCAGGTACCTTCCTTCCGATGGGAGTGGGTTTCCCCTGTGCATCCTGCGCCCTCCTTTCCTCGAGCCGCGCCGTTAGCAGTGCCAGCTGGTGCTCCAAAGCTCTGTTTCTCTCCTCCAGAGTTGGTCCCCCTTCAGCTCCTCCTGCTCCTCCGGCTCCGGTTGGGTTGCTCATGATGCCTCTCCTTCGCACAAGCAGCGTCAAGGACTGACGGATTGCTGTAATGGGAAAAGGGGGCTGCTCGTGCGTAAGCATTTAAAGCCTCCAAGCTTTACCATCAGTTCCTAAACTTTCCCAGTCCGAGGAGCCATGGGTGCGTGGCTACCTCAATCGCTGGCAGAATCCGTCAGTGGGCGTTTCCGGAATTTACTCCAACATAAGAGTTCCTTGACAGAAACTCTTCTTCTGGATTCTCTGTGTGACAGTTTCCTCCGCGGAGTGGGCGTCCCCAGCGGAGGTCCTGAGCCCTCCCCGCTATTCTTACTGGAAACATCTTGGAGCCCTTCCTCCGATTGAGTTTCTGCAGGAACTCTCCCTCTCCCCTTACTGGTTCCTTCCTCCGCATCCGAGGCTCTCCTAGCCTCCTTGAGCCCTTCCACCACCTGACTCTCCGATGGCAGTTCCCTGACAGATAGTAAAAAATTTGGGGTTGTTTTTTAAAATCTGGAACGGATGAATTCATTTTGCATTACTTTCTATGGGAAAGTGCTCCTTGGTTTTGGAATGCTTTGGTTTTGGAACGAACTTCTGGAATGGATTAAGTTTGAGAACCAATGTACCACTGTATAAGAAGAGATTCACGGGGATGGTATATTTTTATTTCAGGGCAGTATGGTGAAAGCACTTATAAATACTGGTTTCCAAACTGACTTGGGCAAAGCTTGTCCATTTCTAGAAGAGATTTGGTGAGGACATTTCTCTGTCACAGGTTTTATCTAAACTAGTCACCCTGGAAAACTGTGAAGTTTGCTAACTTAGAGGGTATGTACCTCAGCAGGAACAGGAATTGTGGATTTTTCTTATACAAAATGAAAGGCTTTCCTGTCAACACTGATACGCTGGGCTTAAATTTCCCTCTTGCTCCTAGACAAAGATAAATCTCAGATTTGTAGCTGGCAGCCTGAAAAAATTGCCAGAGCACAAGTGCTTAGCCTGAAATGAATAGTTATGAAGTAAGAATGGCTATTAATATTCTTGCATTGATATAATTAACCAAAGAGCAGTGTTAGCGTCTGACCCAGAAATTGTATTTATTAACAGGGTGTTCAAGGGGGCAATGAGCTCTTGCCATGAAGAAAGGCATCTGCATTCCAAATAAATCTTCTAATTGATCAATCAGAGAAGCATGGAAGTGGCCAGTGATAGAAAGGAATAGTGTTCAAGTACGTTTTACTCATAGTAGTGCCATTGAAATTAATGACTAAGGTAGGTCCATTAATTTCAGTGAATCTACTCTACATATAATCAACATTGGATACAATCCATACCAAATATAGGGTTGTCATATGTCCAGGCAGAAATCGCTTTAATGTCTGGGAAAATCTGGACGTATGACACCCCATGTTGGAAGTGTAAATTTTGGTGAATTTCCTTAAGAATATCTAAATAATAATATTAGATTATCCCCCCGGGGGGGGGGGGGGAGTTTAGCAAATTGGCCTAAGAAAAGCTCAACAAATTTTGTTTCTGGATTTTCACTTTTCACTCTTCCCTTGGAGGAGAGAAGTACAGTAGAACCTTGGTTTTTGGACTTAATCTGTTCCGGAAATCCGTTTGATTCCCAAAACCATTTGACAACCAAGGCACCACTTCCAATTTGCTGCAGGAGCTTCCTGCACTCAACTGGAAGCCACATTGGACTTTCTGCTTCCGAAAAACATTCGCAAACCAGAACACTTACTGCAAGTTTTTCGGCATCTGGGAGTCAATTTGGTCATCAATTAAGCCGTTCGAGAACCAAGGTTCCATTGTTTCAGTTTTCAGTAGGAAATGGAATCACGTTTTTAAAGGTCTAGTTGGAAATACCTGTGTCCAATTAAGCTATTCATACTTGCTTCAAACATGCAAATTTTATGGTTAAGTAAATGTGCAAAGGAAGTACAAGGATGAATGTTGTGACACTGCCTCATCATTGTTCTTCTCAACCCTCCAACTCATGAAGTGGATTTTTCAGGGTTCTAAAAGGTGTGTAGCAGGGCGGTTCATAAAAAAAGCTTTCTTTTGAAAATGCCTGCTCCAAAGGTCTTATCTTACTACACTAGGGATTATATAGCTACACCTGAAAGTTCATGCATATCAGTTAATATCTTGACCCTGCTCCACTGAATTGAAATTTCAACTTTCATGACATAGGAAAACGGCCAAGTAAACAGCTATTTTCATGGAGGAGGGTCAAAATATTAAATGATATGCAGGAAATTTCAGATATAGCTATATAATACCTAGTGTAGTAAGATAAAACCTTTGGAGGAGGCATTTTTTTTAAAAAAAAGTTTTTTTTATGAACCACCCTAGTGTGTAGTGTCCACACAAGTAGAACAGCCAGCTTGTGGAGGTGACTCTCTATGATGGGGATGGATCTAATGTGATCATTGCAGCACCCCCTTTACATGTTTAAAAGGTAAAGGGACCCTGACCATTAGGTCCAGTCGCAGACGACTGGGGTTGCGGCGCTCATCTCGCTTTATTGGCCGAGGGAGCCGTACAGCTTCCGGGTCATGTGGCCAGCATGACTAAGCCACTTCTGGCAAACCGGAGCAGCGCACGAAAATGCCGTTCACCTTCCTGCCAGAGCGGTACCTATTTATCTACTTGCACTTTGACGTGCTTTTGAACTGCTAGGTTGGCGGGAGCAGGGACTGAGCAACGGGAGCTCACCCCGCGGCGGGGATTCGAACCTCCGACCTTCTGATCGGCAAGTCCTAGGCTCTGTGGTTTAACCCACAGCACCACCCTCATCCCTTTACATGTTTAGTTAACCCTAAATAATAGACATGGGAAGAAGGGTATGGAATAAGGATGCTTATGCAATTGTCTCCACCCTCCCAACCATCCCCACCTCTCTTTGATTGAAAAAAATCCAGGTTCCAAAGTATTACATATCCTTTGCAGAATGGCAGAAATGAATTAATGACCTGCTGTCTATTTGCTCTTTGGTTCTTGAGTTTTATTCAGACTGCAGAGCATGCACAGGTTCCTCAAGTTTTCACACTGAGCAAGAAGGAAAAGAAAGAAACAGAAAGAAAGAAACAGCATGCATGGACACCTTGATTGAATTGCACCAAATAAGGAATGCTCCTGATGAAATGATGTGATTGCATCAAGATTAATTTATGTGTGGTGTTTTAATCAGTGTACCTATGTGCACTACACATCAACAACCTGTAAGAAAGAAGTAAAAATATACATATTGAGAAGTGGAGCAAATGGCTTATGCTGCAATTCTGAAAATTACCCTCAGCCCTTCTTCTAATTGTTGTTTAGTCATTTAGTCATGCCTGACTCTTCGTGACCCCATGGACCAGAGCATGCCAGGCACTCCTGTCTTCCACTGCCTCCTGCAATTTGGTCAAACTCATGCTGGTAGCTTCAAGAACACTGTCCAACCATCTCGTCCTCTGTCATCCCCTTCTCCTTGTGCCCTCCATCTTTCCCAACATCAGGGTCTTTTCCAGGGAGTCTTCTCTTCTCATGAGGTGGCCAAAGTATTGGATCCTCAGCTTCAGGATCTGTCCTTCCAGTGATCACTCAGGGCTGATTTCCTTCAGAATGGATAGGTTTGATCTTCTTGCAGTCCATGGGACTCTCAAGAGTCTCCTCCAGCACCATAATTCAAAAGCATCAATTCTTCAGCGATCAGCCTTCTTTATGGTCCAGCTCTCACTTCCATACATCACTACTGGGAAAACCATAGCTTTTACTATATGGCCGTTTGTTGGCAAGGTGATGCCTCTGCTTTTTAAGATACTGTCTAGGTATTACTGTCTAGGTATTGCTTTTCTCCCCAGAAGCAGGCTGGTTTGGCAAGACCATGTTCCTTTCAGCATACCTTTCAGGCATGTGGGTGAAAAGCCAAGGACGTCACCCTTCCAGGCTACAAAAGCAATTAATTATATAACTTCTTATAGCCTCAACATAATTTAGGAGGATGAGTGAACAATAAAGTACTATGTTAACTCCAGGCTAGCTGCAGGCAATTCTACATCATAAGGTTTCATATTTAATTACCTGTCCTTCCCCCAAAAATGATTGTCACTATAGCAATTGGATTCAAAGGAGTTTGCTTATTGATGCTTAGAATAGGGTAGCAAACTTGATGCTCTGCAGATGTTGTTGGATGCCAACCCCTATCATCCCTGACCATTGCCCATGTTGATTGGGGGGTAATGGCAGTTATAGTCCAGTTTTCTGAACAATTGTTCACAAAACACATGGGGACATTAAATTGTTCCTTTATTATCCACCCCAAAGCTCTAAAGCAGGCTTCCTCAACCTTGGCCCTCCAGATGTTTTTGGCCTACAACTCCCTTGATCCCTAGCTAGCAGGATCAGTGGTCAGGGATTATGGGAACTGTAGTCTCAAAACATCTGGAGGGCTGAGGGTAAGGGAGCCTGCTGCCCTTGAGGGAAAACTGCTGCAACTATCCTCATAAACTTTGATAGAATTCACATCCTCGGAAGGGACAATCTTGCCTGCAAATTTCATCCAGTTCTGCCAGGCAATTCATAATTATATATGATTTTGTTGTTGTTGTTTGCTTTTGAAAGCAAACTTACCCAGAAATATAGTCCCTGGATCTATCTACCTGCAATCTGACTTGGTCTGCCTGCTCTAGAGGAGTTAGTATGTTTGCAACTTTCATCCAGTGCTGCCAAAACAGGCTATCTACTG
Organism: Podarcis gaigeae; assembly: GCF_964106915.1. Taxonomy (NCBI): domain Eukaryota; kingdom Metazoa; phylum Chordata; class Lepidosauria; order Squamata; family Lacertidae; genus Podarcis; species Podarcis gaigeae. Next base: position 36,043,226 of record NC_139692.1, read on the forward strand.
CGCTCCACTTATTGTTAACCTCGAGACTAGATTACTGTAAGGCACTCCATGTGAGGAAACCAAATGAGAATAAGGGTACCCAACATATAACAGAAACAAATATTATTAGAAGTGGGCTTTGGCTGTTGTTGTTTTGTAATGATGAGACTTTTAATGGTTTATTAGCCATGTGTGTATGTGTGTTTAAAAAAATATTGTTTGAAGTTACCTTGAGTACCTTGTCATACAGGTGATGCAGCTTTGAATTAACTGTGGAACACAATACAGAGTCCGTACAGATGTTATGGAAGTGAAGCTTTTTATTGTATTTATATAAAAGTCTTGGTTTGGTTAAAAAATGGGGGAGGGGATTTAAAAGACAAAATAAATAAATAAGGAAACCAGATCTGATCTTATGGAAAAGCAGTCTTTTAACAATCCTGTGATCAAATAAATCCAATTCATAACTAATAATAATAATAATAATAATAATAATAATAATAATGTGAAACTTCTTTCTCTTCTACCTGGACTAACTTCCCTTCCCTTCCCTTTCCATTGTACTTGCAATCATCATCATTTGAAACTGTCTGTGTCACTTATTAAAGCACATTTCAGAAGGTTTAATTAATGATTCCTGCAATATAATTCTCTAGACGATGATGGCTCACATCTGGGTAACAGCTGGGGTAAGGTACTAATTCATCCACTAAGTAGAGGTGGGAAGAAACACCTCATGGTTGGGAATACATCATTGTTTCACCTCTTGGATAATAAATTGGACTTGGTTGGGAGACAGCTGGAGATCCATAATTAAGGACACAGGAGCCTCAAAGCAATATCCTCTGGCACTTTAGAACAGAAGTAATATTAATAACAGTTATGCTTGCATAAATGGATACCCATATCAAAAAGTAAGAAAAAACTATGTGAAGTTCCACTGGTGTGGGTTTTTTCCACTGGAGCATTTTCTTGGGAAAACTTTCCTTTTAATTTTCATTTCGTGTGCACAGAGATGAAAGAAAACTAAAGAGGACAAAGGAAAAATGTGAAAGTTTCAAACAGTTATACAATAGTATGGGAAAATTAAAAAGGGAGCTTGGCTGGAGTGGAGAAGGGTCAAAAACAAGCTAAGCATTGCTCACGTAGGAGGGCCTAATAGGTTATTGTCATCCAAAGTGCCAAAGGGGACAGCCATCCAACCATTCTTCCCTTATCAACCATATATCCTGGATCAGATTTATGGATTATGTCTCTTCCATCACAATTGTGACCAATAGCGTTGTGTTATGAATATGACTGCCTTGATTGCTGTGAATGGGCGACTGATTAATGCCACCGATTTTAACAAAAGAACCATAATGTTCCTTTAATGGATATTATCCTGAATGGGCAATCTACCTGTAGGGTTGTGGATTTGTGCCCAGTCATCTGCAGGGAGTGAGTGGAAGAGAAGGACACAGATGCAGTTTTAAATTTGAGGCAAAAGGGATGTGCAACATTTCTAGCTGGAATTAGCTGAAACTGGGGTGCAGCCCTTTTTGGAGTGGGGGAGCCCAACTTGTTTTTTGTAATGGATCAGTGGGGCAGCTGCCAGGTGTAAGAGTGCCCAGGCTTCATCTTATATTGGAAAGACACCGTTGGTTTCCTGTGCTTTCACATCAAGGGAGACTAAGACACTAATTCTGACTTCCGTAGCACTTTTGCAAGGTTGCCATAACAGCACAGTTGTTATTTTCACTTGCATTTGTTGTACACCACAGCTAGAAAGTCTCAAAAGCAGCTTCTGTGTGTCTAATGACCAATGGGCATTTCTCTATGGAGTACATGAAAAATGCCACCTCATTGGGTTTAAGAAACTGCCTTGTGATAGGGATATGTGTCATTGTACATGGAATATATGGGCAGTTCTGCCGAGATGAAGAATACCTTCTCTGCCCTTTCTTCTGGGTTATTGCAAGGGCTACGCAGAGACCCGAAACTATCCAAGGCAAACTAAGCTCAGTGTTGCTTCTGGAACATCTCACTGTCTGGTGAAGTGGAGAGTATTTAATAGGGTCTCATGAGTGTGGGAAGTGGCAGAGGATGAAGGAATGACCACCTGGTGTGGAGCACACTTCCACCTGCAGGCAAGCCACAGCTGTCTGAACATCATGTCCTCTATCTAACCTTTGGCTTTCTCAGTAGTCTGCTGTGCCCTGTCTGTGACCTTCATCTCCTTCATCATACATTGTTCAAGGGGAAAATGACGCAGTGGAAACAGGTGCCAAAATAACTTTGTACCACCCCTCGATCTCGGGATTGGAAGATGTGTAAAGGTCACAGTCCAAAATGTACCTGACTGGTTTTGCAAATTGTGCTAATAAAAAGAGCCTCAGCAGAGCTAGCTGGCAGCTTGCTTGTGCACAGCTCACCTGCATTACCAACTCCTGCCTCATGCCTTTACTTCAGGAGGAAGCCGTTCAGGCGCCTGGGGCGGCACACCCAGGATCACAGTGAGCTGCCCACAGGGGCAGGGCACACCATGCGGCCTCTGGAGTCTGCCTGCCTCCTCCCACTCAGCCGCCCTACAGCTGGGGGGGGGCGAGGCAGCAGGCGGACCGTTTGGGCAGCGAGAAGCCTGCGCACACCCAAGCCCAAGTCTCCCAGGAGAGACGCATGGCTCGGGCACATTGCAGGCCCTACAGTGAGTGCCGCCCAGCATTTTGTCACACCCCCTCTGTGGTGACACCTGGGGAGGACCACACCTACCGCACACCCCCTTCCTCCACCCCTGAGTGTGGGAGTGAATTTCCTTGGAGAAAAGCTGTGAGCTGGTGTGATTTAAGTCAAAATAGTTAAAACTGATACTATCCTGGAAGAATGCCAGAGCATCCCCAGAAATAAGTGTTGGGATCACCACAACAGTTTTTTTTTGGGGGGGGGGGGAATACAAGGTGAGATAGCCAGTATATACATATTTGTTTTGACTCCGTGGATGAGCCATGGTGGATCACATTTCTAATATCCTAGAACTACAAAATGTCTTCATAAGTGCTGGAAGGCTTTTTTCCGCTTCTCTCTCTCTCTCTCTCTCTCTCTCTCTCTCTCTCTCTCTCTCTCTCTCCTGATTCAACAAAGGCAAAGCATCTCTGGCTAAGATATGCTAAGCCTCGGGCATTGTGATGTTCATAGATTCCCCCCTCCAGCCCTTCATCTAATTCATTGTCACTGCTATGGCAGTAGCTCAAGAAAACCGAAATGTCTGGCAGCAGGTGCCAGCGAAATGTGTTAGCTTCTTAGTTATGAGTTTAAACAAATTGGAGCTATCCAGTCTTCCTGAATGACTCTGGAGACAAAACCTATCTTTTCTGTGTGTCCCAGAGAAATTGCTTTTCCTTTGAGGTGCTGAAGAGGCATTTAATAAGAAACATAATCACACGCTCTCTGCTGACACACACACAAACTGCTGCCTGCCTTCGCATAGTCTTGCATTTTCTATCATTGAGTATTATCACTGGCCAAGTTACAAATGGAACAACATCTTCATACTTTATGTTTTGGAAAGTGATTTGTCTATCCACCTGTCTGCTCTTCAGAGGTTTGGCTGTCTCAAGATAGCATTGCCAAACTTGGCAAGAGGTACCCAAGGTGAGGGCAGCAGTCATGGTCAATGCTGGGGCACTGGCCACCATTTTGAATCAAGATGGTGGAGCCAAACATCACTTTGGCATGGCATTGCACCTTTTTTAGCATAGGTTTGGCTGCTGCTTTTAATATTATTTTGTGTTTGTTCCTGTGTGCACACACACACAAACACTTAGTGAAGCCAAGCATGCATTGTGACCTATTCCATTGGCTACTGTGGAATCCTTATTTCAAATTTAATTTTAGTCAGAAGGCACTCAGGAAGGTCTCTGTGCCCATAGGTTCAACACTGGCAATTCCTGGAGTGGATAATATTTGTTTGGCTTGGTAAAAGGTAGCTCGCTATTTTGCCGAGTCTCCTCTTGCTGGAGATTAGAAATTTGCCAATGCTCTCTGCTTACAAAGAATAAGCACACAATAAGTCTTGAAGATATGTATTTGAAGAGCCTCAGAAAAGTTAATTCAACACTCCTGCCATGTTTGCTGTCTCTAATCCAATTAGGCCTTCCAAAGGGTTGCTTTATTAAGTCACTCTTCAGTTGTTTCAGAAATGAGCTCAGTCTGAAAACTGTTGTGCATGCAGCAATGCTGTTTGCACTGAAACTTCCATGCAGCCACATGTTCCTTTGTGGGCTAGATAGGGACTTAATTCAGAGCCAGCCAGCCACACATGCATCCCAATGAAATCAATGAGAAAAGTTAATTGCAGCTGCAAGACCATTTATTTCAATGAGACTTGAGGACAATTAGTTTTCTGAGGACTCTGTACAAAGTAAATTCAGGTTTGTGTTTTGTTTGTTTGTTTAAAAAATGGAACAGAGGAGTTCTAAAGCATCTGGAAGCAATACGTAGACATGAGTAAATGCACACACATGTCAGATTGGCTTAAAATGCGCTTATCAGATAATTTACAGGCCAATATAAATTATCTTCTCCTGGAGGCAGTCCTTCAACACAACCTGATACACAAATCAGCTGAGATGTTTCTCTGTTGCTTTGCCCAGCACGGGTCTTCAACTGGTGGGTCAGGACCCCCTACTGAAGGCATCCCCAACCTGTGGCCCTCCATATGTTTTGGCCTACAACTCCCATGATCCCTAGCTAACAGGACCAGTGGTCAGGGATGATGGGAACTGTAGTCCAAAACATCTGGAGGGCCGAAGGTTGGGGGTGCCTGCCCTACTGGGTTGTGGCCTGATCCAAGGTGGATCTACAGTAGCACCATCACCATGCAAGAACAAGAAATGGGTCTCCAAGTGCACGTTTTGGGCTAAAAGTGGGTCATGGTGTCAGGAGCTCAGCCTACACTCGAGTAGGACCCTGGCAGAGACACATGCCCAACTAGCATGTTCCCTCCCTTCTGGTCGATCGTTCAGGAGCTTCAAAGGCTTTCTTCTACCCGAACATCACAGCGACTGATGCCAACAGACATCGGCACACTTAGGGATCCGCAGAGTTTGTGCAGTTGCGTAACAGACCTTATCAACTCAGCATTTTGGCTAATCTACTTTATTTACATATAAACACACACAGAGCACTGCAACATGGCTCCTTCTCTAGCATCAGACAGCAAAGAGAAAAAAGAACAAAGGACAATAGTCCCACTTCAAGGAAAACAGTAACACAAACATCCTGTCTCTGTCACTTCCCGCTCTGTGGAGTCAAAACATATACCGTCATGTGAAAGACAACAATCCCATGACTGCAATCACAGAGCTGGAATTCTAACAGTGGGTCATGGGTCAGAAAGATTTGAGGACTCCTTGTCCAGGGGACTCATTTGAAGAGATTCCGTCTTCTGGAAAGGCTCTACATTCGAGATCTAAGGGAGGTGTTGCTTCAATAATGTGTTGGCTTAGATTAAGAGCTTATGTAGGAGCTGGAGGTTCTGTTCTGTCATGAATGCAACCTGGAATTGGAGGGGCAAAGCACAGAGACCAAGGCAGTGGTGCCTGTTTTCAAAAAAGTAATTTAATAATTGCATCTGTTCAAGAACTCTCAAACATAACATACATTCAACCCATGCTCTTGGGGTGTGGGGATATAGTGTTCAGGGGCAGTTGCCCTGTCTTAACTAGCAGTACACATGGATGGATGAAGTTGGAAGATTGGTAGAAGCTCCCCACTTCTCTTTGGGGTACTGTAGAGGTTCTGTCCTGAAAGTTATTATATTCTATTCAGTCTCTTGGACTGTGACAAGGATGACATCTTGATTCAAATATTCCACTGGATTGCCCACCACTTTTATTGCTACATTGAATATATCGTCAGCTCTGGTCTTAGCAAGGTGCCTCTAGGTCAGAAATGAGGAAGTTTCACCAGGGGCCTACATTCCCTTCCAAGGGCCACATGCTGGTGGTGGGTGGGGACAGAGCCAAAAGTGGGTGGAGCAATGCATGTAAATTGTAACTTTGTACCGTAGGCTAGTTTCTACATGCATTTGCACACCGTTCCCAATCCTACATCTAGACAAGCAAGAGGCCAGAGGATCATGCCAAAGGATATCCAGTTGGCCTCCCTGCTAAACTGTATTTTTACAGAGGTCTTTGTTTTGCACTTCCCAAGTATCAGTACCATTGAATCTGGCTGCTGAAGCCTTAAATTGCTTCATAGTAATATGTATGTTCTGCTGAAGTTTTATGAGGATTTTGTTTTTTTAAAAAAATGTGTATATCTGTCTTAGCTTTAAAAGGGTGCACATTTAGCCGCAACCACAACATTGTAAAATATTAATAAGTACAATATTACTTTTGCAGTGTCAGGAAGCTTTGCTTCTTTCTTCTCATATTAAGCTATTTTCATCGACTAGGCAAAATGGTGAAACAAGCCGTTTATCTTGAGAAGGGGAAACGAAGCAGGAAATATGAAAATCAAAAGAACTAGAAGGCTCTTCAGTCTTGTATCTTAATTACAAAAAAAAGATGACAGCAACCGGCATTTGCAAAGGGCACAGAGGTTTGCAGGAATCTAGCCTAGCTGTAATATATTTCCTAAAGAAAAATCTCAGTGATGGGTAGGGATAGAAGAATCTCTCAATTTTCACTCTTGTTTTTGTTTTCGTTCTCTCTCTCCCCCTCTCCCTCTCATTCTCTCTCTCTTTCAATCTGAAATTCTACACATTTCTGCAACAATTTGCTGCTGAGTTTGTTTATTTGTTTTTTTAAAAAAAAAATATCATGAACACTCATCAACATTTGGGTATGAATTTCTCCTAATGAACATATTTTTGTGTGCAGTTTTGACGAATGAACACATTATTTTTTTTTTGGCAAGCATTCCCCCCTAATAGGATGGATTCACTGTTTTCACTCGTATATTAATTTTAATGCAGACTTTCTCCAAGTATATGAATTTTGTCAACATTAGGTGGTTGGGGAACAGCATTGCAAATTTCAGTTAAGTGCAAAATGCATAGATTTGCCTTTAAATGCAAATTGAATCAAATTCCCCTCCCCCCTCAATCTGTAGGCATGGGACTCAGTGGGCTCTACTAGTACAGCAGGTGCTCTCCAGAGCTTGTTGGGATTCCAACTCTGCCCAGCTCCAGCCAGCAGGAGTTGGAAATTGAATGGCCAATGGTCAGGGAGTCCCAATGACTGCTAGAGGGTACCATGCTGGGGAAGGCTATGCAAGGCATATGTTTTCCTACAGGCCACAAGATGGAGCCACCTTTGTACACATTGCACAAGTACTTCTGTGCTGTGTTGCTCGATTGCTCCTACTTCCTCTGCAAAACATTTGTGCTGGTACAGGAAGTGGTGTCACTGCAAACCAGGTCCCAAGCAGATACAGGTCCCTCCCAGTACTTGAATTATCAGCGTGACTGGCTTTGAGGGCCAAAGCCAAAGAGCTACATTTCAGAAGAAAAGCTCTGGAAACAGCAAGATCAAAGGGTCCAGATGCTTTTAATGTAGATGCATGAGGTTAAATTTTTATGGCAGCTGTGAGAGGGGGAAAGGACAGGAGTTTGGCAGTGGTGCCTCTCCAGTGAGGAAATTGCTCAGATTGAAGACCAGATTCTTCCTCAGGGTGTCAGAAGATTTCAGTTTGCTGCAAGCACAGATTGGAATGTATAAAAGATCAATTACAGTGGTACCTCAGGTTAAGAACTTAATTTGTTCTGGAGGTCCGTTCTTAACCTGAAACTGTTCTTAACCTGAGGTACCACTTTAGCTAATGGGGCCTCCTCCTGCCACTGCACAATTTCTGTTCTCATCCTGAAGCAAAGTTCTTAACCTGATGTACCATTTCTGGGTTAGTGGAGTCTGTAACCTGAAGCATCTGTAACACGAAGCGTCTGTAACCCAAGGTACCACTGTAAAGGCTTCTTCTCTTCTTCTTTGGTGATCACTTGTAGCCAAGTAAGATTGTTTTCCATAAACATGGTTTTAACAATGAGTCCATAAGTGACTGTGGAGGCCAATTCTGGAACCACACATCCTTCCAAAGTTGGGACATTGGTTTCTGGGCTGGAGATGATCACGGTGTGGATTTGCCAAGTATGCCTTCCTCTTAGCACGTTTCACCCTTGTGTCCTGAGTTCGAGTGTCTTCAAAGCCCATGACACCTTTGGTAAAGGCTGTTCTCCAATTGGAGCACTTACAGGCCAGTGTTTCCCAATTGTCGGTGTTTATACTACTTTTTTTTTAAGATTTGCCTTGCGAGAGTCTTTTGTTGACCACCAGCATTACATTTTCCATTTTGAAGTTTGGAATAGAGTAGTTGCTTTGGAAGACAATAATCAGTCATCCACACAACATGACCAGTCCAACATTGATATTGAAGTTGATATTGAAGAACCATTGCTTCAACATTGGTGATCTTTGCTCACACCCTAGTTTTCAAACCTTTCAGTTACAGACCATCCAGGTGTCCCTATTTTCCAGGGATTGTCCTGGATTTATGGAAGCTGTCCTTTCTGATTTGAGTATTTTTGCCTGACTGAAAGGTGTCCTTAAACTCTGATCATCCTTCTTGATTGCCTACATGGAGAGCTGAGAGTAGCATTTCAATGTATGCAGTAACTAGTCTAATGTACAAAGGTAAAAATGACATTCATTGCTTGATACACTTTTGCCCCAGGTCCCATCAACCAGTAGAATTTGGCATTTGGGAGTTTAGGTGGTGGTGGTGGCCATGGTTAGGGGAAACAAGAGGACACCCCCCCCCCAGATGAACCACAATCCCTCAATTTCCAGCCTTAATAAATAGTAAGTTAATATCTGCAGAAAGTGAGGTATGAGACAAAATGCATGGGCACTATTTTTCTCACTTCTTGTCAGAAATTACCCTTTCAGGGTTTTGTTTTCCCACACAGAGATAAAACATCCCTGCAGGCACTCATGAATTTAGTCCTTGGGCTGACCCGCCCCCCCCTTCCCCATCCTATGGCTTCCAGTCACCTAGTCAACCAACTCTTTAGTTATGCAAGAGAAAGACACTAGGCTGAGTTATTCTTTTCAAGGTAAAGCTGGCGGGAACATTTTAGCTTCCCCCTTTTTCTGCATGCATTGCATTATGTGCAAATGCTGTCTGAATAACATGCATTATGCATACAATGCTTGAACATAATGAGCAAGTGCACAATTGTTCATATTTTATTGGAACCGGGGGTGGGGTGGTGAATCTCTTGCATGAAATTGAAAGGGGGGGGGTAAATCTATCCAGAGATTTTTTAAAAGAATATTCCATTCCAAGTGGAATCCCCAAAATATATGTTGGGGAGCGGGGGGCAAAACAAACAAAAGCAAAAGACAACTTTGGGAGTAGATGATCTTCAAGTGAGGATTGCTTTTTCACACCATCCGTATGGCTTTAACGAGGACAGTACTTTCTTTTGATCTCCCTAATTCTTCACAATTGTACCATTTCACAAGGAGCTGTAGCTCAGCGATAGAGCATCTGTTTTGCATACAGAAGGTCCCAGATTCAACCCCAGTATATTGAGGAACAACTGAAAAAGACCCTAGCCCATAACCCTGGAGACTTGCTGGTCTGATTCTTCAGGAGGAAGCTTCTTGTGTTCCTCCGTCCACTCACCTTATCTTGTAGCCAATGTTGCAGCCAGACCATTGGCCCAGCAGTGATCCGGTAAATGGCAGGGGTTGGATAGCTTGCCTGCCTGCTTGGACAGAGCCAGCAGGTCTTTAACCAATAAAAGGTGTGGCCTATTCAAACTCATAATCCTATATGCTGTTATCCTGCTTGATTATTCATAGGGAACTGTGGGTCACGGGTTCTTGGCATACAAATTCACAATTTAACACACAGGACTGCCTTAGTCAGTAATTTGTTCCTTTCAGGCATGCACACATTTAGTGGTCAATGTGAGGCTCAGAACCTTCTCATCTCCTCTTGGACCTCCCCTTAATATAACACATCCATGGCATTCTGCTGGCACTGTCTCCATCACTGATCAGATCTTCCACTACTTGTGAAAGAGAGTAAATGAACATTGCAGGGATATGGTTCATCCCACCCACCCATCGCCATCCCCAGTAATGTGTGATTGTGATAAATCATATAACTAGATTCAAATCATTGGTATGTCAAACAACCGTTTAAAGGAAGGCATCAGAGAAAAAAGCATCTCATTTCTTTTGTCATTGAAGAATATCTTATAGAATAGATACCATAAACATTTCAATTTCTAAAGCTCAAATGCTGGGAGAAAACTAGCATTTTTGACAAGAAGGGTGTGTAACAAGGAGAATATCTGTGGTCTAAATTGCATTTCTCCCTCTTGTAGCAGAATATTGTTACGAAAAAGGACCAATGCAGCAGCGAGCTGCAGCTGGCTGGAAAGCCAAACAGGATGTTGATGTTTGGGACTGTACCATGGGAACAAAGGGACAGTCTATTCACTGTACTGAGCACCGGATGTTAGCTCAGAATGTCATCTGACCTGTACTGGAAGTACAGGGGTGGAGTCTTTCTCTCTGCTGTTGGTGTTTGGAGAGTGCAGACGTGTTTCTCTGTACTGCTGCAAAGACAGAAATAAAGGCATGCAAATACATTTCTGTCTGTCTCTTTCCCCTTCCTTGGGAAGGCAGGGAGGAGGGAAGAGTGGTGTGTTCTCACGTTTCAGGAGGATCGCCGATAGAGACCTCGCCTGTATCCTGCCGGGAGTCGCAGACGGGGAGGTTAACAAGGAGCTCAAGCCGGGTGCCTGGAGAGTGGCAAGTTCGTCTGACAAGGCTTGAGATTCCAACAAATATATCAGTCCAAAAATTAGTTGTTGGATCCAAACTTTCTGGAAGGGAAATTCTGACCATGGGATGCTCCTACTGGGAGAAGGGAGTTGTTGCAGAAGGGGCAGAGAAACGTTTTCAGCATGAGGGATATGTTCCATTCTGGACAACTTTCTAGGTACCATTTGCCAGTGATGGGCAGGGCCAAAGTGAGTGTAGCGATATGTGTATTAAAGACATTCAAGAAAAATACATATTTTTTGGGGAAATGCATTGAGAAATGTGTTTGTTGAGATAAAAGCAATTTAAATTCACATAAGAATTATGGGATTAAAAATAATGCAAGAATGCATCGGAATGAACTTGTGAATGAATAACTGCAAAATTGTCGGGGAATAGAGTGATCCATCCAAGCCTCTCTAGGCACCTTGAGCACCATTTTGGTGGAAAGTTGGGATACAAATCCAATGTTTCCTCACTGTTATGTGTTTGGCAGACTCAGCAGAAACAAACACACACACACACACACACACCCTTCACATTGTGGTGTGGCTGATCTAAGTGATATACAAGGGCCTGCTCATTTCATTATGGTTTCTGTCTCACCAACATCAAAAGCACATTTGGCAAGAACTTGATACAAGGCCTTCTTGGAGAAGACGCCAATGGTCTGAACCTCCTTGCAAAGGCCTACAAAGCTCAAGTTCTGATACAGTGGAGGCTGTTCCATAAGGAGCTCTAATCCCTAACCTTAGTCTTACCTCAGCCAACTTCCATCTTTCTGGCTTCCTTACTCGCAACTAGTAGAAGGGGTGCCACTGCCTATCAGCTTCCTCTTCCTCCTTAAATCGCACTGTTGCCCTTGCAGAACTTAGCATGGGGGTGAGGAGGATGGGGACAAAACTAGCATTAGTTGGCTCTGCTTTCCATTGGATCTGGTTCCACCTACTGCTGTTCTCCTTGCCTTGTGCCCCACCAGTCCCAATAGGCACCAGGCACTACTGTTCTGATCACTAGAGATGAGGGAAGGCATTTAATTCAGTTTGCACTTAAATGTGAATTTATTTCGTTCACAACAGAATACAGAAACTAAAACACAGCTATCCTTAGAAATTCACATTTCTCTGAACTTTGCAATGCACTTCTCCATCTCAGCAACATGTACAAAAATGTGTATTCAAGAGTACAAAGTATTATAAACATGCATAGTGAGAAAACATAGAAAGACCCATTTCATTGGGGAAATTTGCTTTGCAAAAGGTTTCTATTAAGCAAAATTGTATACAAGATATCAGTAGAAATCTGTAGGAAAGTGCTGATGAATTTTCATGAGGACTTAAATTAACTTCCTCACATCAGGTTTTCTTTTTTTAAAAGATTTGAAAAATGAGGAATTGGGAGATGACAGGTTTCTCCATCTCTACTGATGACCTTTCAATGGTTGGCAAAGACTTTTTCATTTGGCCCATAAGCGGCTGTGTAAATATGTCGCAATCAGCTGCTGATAGTGTTGATTTCAGCTGATGCTTTATTTTAAATAATGTATTTGCTCATTTAATTATGCTGCTCTGCCAGTTCAGTGCCTCCCAGGGCTGTCTCCATGCCAGGTTTCATTGGTACCCTTTCTCCCAAAACATACAGTAACAACAGCTTGACATTAGCCCTGGACAGAAGGCAGAATGAATCATAACCTATTTTTGTCTGGTAATTCACAGCAAAGCTCTCTCAGCCATAATCTGGATTTAATCGCTGCACTGAAATGCCGGCATACTAATGTGGCATCAGCCGCCGTTGCTGGGATCTCACAGTAACCATCAGATATTCAGCATTGATGAGAGGAGTCCGGTGTCTTTTTGGACAGCTCCCTTTCAGACAAGAGGCTGAACGTGCTTAGATATGGAAGCTGGCGTCTTGTGTAGGGATAGGGGTGACATTCTCTATTCAGTTTGCAAACCGAAACACAATCATCTTTCAAAATTTGCAGTATCTGAATTTTGCAGGGCAGTTCTCAAGCCAAGTAATGTATGCAAAAATGCATATTCCAGGGTAAAGTGATTGTAAATATGCATATTACTCCAAAGAAGGTGCCCACCATACATTTGGCTTTTATCTGTCTGCATAAGCTGAGATATCTCATGACCAAATGTAGATTGAACTCATTTCAAGTGGTGAAGGTGAAAGCGGTGTTATGGGGCTCAGCATGGTAAGTGTAGATCCTGTTCAGATCCTGTCCATGATACACTTTTTTTTAACAGCATGTCTCCTGTATTCAGATTTGAAGACTCAGTGTCTTAAGCCCCTAAAGACTTTAGGGGCTTAAGATATTGAGTTGCAGGAAAGGACTATGTCTGGTGGCACTGTGGTCTAAACCACTGAGCCTCTTGGGCTTGCCAATCAGAAGGTTGGCAATTTGAATCCCCACAATGGAGTTAGCTCCCATTCCTCTGTCCCATCTCCTGCCAAGCTAGCAGTTTGAAAACAAACCAGTGCAAGTAGATTTGCACTTCCCGCTGCAGCAGGAAGGAAAATTGCATTTCCATGCGCTCTGACTCCCATCACAGTGTTCTGTTGCTCCAGAAGCGGACTAGTCATGCTGGCCACATGACCCAGAAAGCTGTCTGTGGACAAACGCCTGCTCCCTCGGCCTGAAAGCAGGATGAGCGCTGCACCCCATAGTCACCTTTGACTGGACTTAACTGTCCAGGGGTTCTTTACTTTATCTTACCCTGCACTGTGTATTTCTTGCTTTCCTTCCTTGCAGGAACAAAATATTTCTGCTTATGATCTTAATCTTGTTTTGCCCTCTCCACCCCTGCCCACGTGCATAGTAACTTTGGAAAATGCAGGCTGGGACTGCCATGTGGAGTGTATCAGCTCAGCCTTGCAAAGCAGTGATGTTGCTTGGGTTTCCGCTGCCACATGCGCTTCCACTTACATGCACACCAAAAAAATGGTGCCCAAAAGGGGCAGGACAGAATGGGGTGAGGGCAGAATGGGCAAATCCCCACTTATGCACATCCTGTAAATGAAACCCTAATGTAAGTGTCTTACACCAGGGAGCAGCAGAAAGGATGTGGTTGGTCAAGGGACCCACAGACTGGAAAAGGTTGGAAAACACTGCCCTAAAGATAGGAATCAAGTAACAATTCCCCCAAGTAAAGGTACCCCTGACCGTTAGGTCCAGTCACGGACGACTCTGGGGTTGCGCACTCATCTCACTATACAGGCCGAGGGAGCAGGCGTTTGTCGACAGACAGCTTCCCGGTCATGTGGCCGGCATGACTAAGCCGCTTCTGGTGAACCAGAGCAGCACATGGAAATGCATCATATACAACTGCTAAATTTGTCATATTGGCTATATGGAAGTGGAAGCTATTAAGTGCCTCCAATGACTATACTCGTGAATGTGTTGATACAGATTTATTTTGATATAAATATAGCAAGTAAGTAAATTAATACATTAGTTGACCTACTCCAGCTCAGGGATTCCATGGTCCCACCATGAAGGGGCCAGACCAGAACTAAAATGGGGACAGCCATTTTAAGCAGGAGGGATTCTATTTCATCCTTCCCTTTCCCTTCAGGGAAGTCATGGATGCTCCAGTAACAACATCCCAGCCATACAAGGAACAGAACTCTATTGAGTGAGTGAGTGGAATTAAGAATAGTAGACCATTAGAGAGAAAAATAATAATCTTTATCTGCAAACACAATTATATAAATGCAAACACATAATTGCAAGCAAGGGAATAATTACCAAAAACCCCACCAAAACTGTATAGTCTGCTGAAGAAATGGTTATTTATGGTATTTTTCAAAGCTCCACGCTCTTTCCATTTTCAGAGCTAATGAATTTTCTTAATGCAATAATGGACTTCTTAATTGAACAGGTGTCACGGTAAGTCTTTTTATCTGCTTCAAAATTATTCATGCAGGTTCTTGCTAACTAACAAATAAACAAGCAAATCTCAAAAACCAATTTCCAAATGCCTCAGTTCATTGGGCACAGTCCATTGGACTCAGGCTTAACAATTACTCAAACTATTCAGATGTGCAACTGAATTATAAAGCTATATTCATTTTACAATTAAGCTTCAAGATTCTGAGATGTAGGTATGAATGCCATGCTTTATTTTAGATCTGTGCCTTTCCAGTACCTGTCCTGATCCGGTACCAGATGCAGAGTCCTGAGAGTATGAATTAGACACTCCACAGTTCAAGGATCCTGAGAAGCAGACAGGGTCCCTTGGAATCGGTGCTGAGGATCCCCTTGAGGGCTAAGAACTGCTGGAAATCATGTGGCTCCATCAGAGGAAGAGGAGGAGGAGGAGGAGGAGGCCACCACTACCTTCATCCTCAAGAAAGGTAGCACCCAAAGGTCCAGGCTGAATAGCAACAACAGACATAAGAGTCATCACACAGCTCATAAGTAATGAGTTTCCTCAGGAGTAAGCAATCCCTGGAATTCCTTCACTACAAGGCCAGAGTAGATGTGGTCTCCCTCTTAAGCCTTTCTGTTGCTAGAAACAACACAGGTCTCTGGTTCCTGATTCTAGGCCCCTTCCTTGCTGCGTTGAACCTTGCCAGAACTGCCTGTGATATTGCCATTGGACTGTTTCCTTGTTTTGCATGAGGATCAAGTATGGGACTTAGGCTGATACTCTGTGCTTCTGACCTTAACTTGCCACCCACTGGTGAGTGTAATGGTAAGGTGAGGACCACCCCAATATAAAATCCATCAACCAAACTGGTGTGCTGGGAAACTTTTCCTTCTTCCCATAAAGGGAAGCTATGTGTGTTCGTGTGTGACATGACTGATAGAAGACCTCCTCTCTCCCATTCAGTATTCAGCATGTGGCACATGTCAGGCCCTGAAAACCTCACAAGCGGGTTGACAATAGGGGATTGCCCTCAGGGTGCTGGCTAGAATCTAAACCATTTATGTGCCTGCATTAAATGCCAATGATAAAGAGTCAAATCAAAAGCCAAGTGAATTAAGAGCAGTATAGAATGGGGTAACTATGCCCCTGAAGGACCAGATGTGCAGCCTGTGAGTCATTTTGGACTCACAGCTGTCCATGGAGGTGCAGGTCAATTCTGTGTCCAGGGCAGCTGTCTACCAGCTCCATCTGGAACACCGGCTGAGACCCTATCTGCCCGCAGGCTGTCTAACCAGAGTGGTACATGTTCTGGTTATCTCCCGCTTGGACTACCGCAATGCACTCTATGTGGGACTACCTTTGAAGGGGACTTGGAAACCACAACTAATCCAGAATGCAGTGGCTAGACTGATGAGTGGGGGTGGCTGCCAGGACCATATAACGCTGGTCCTAAAGGATCTTCACTGGTTCCCAGTATGTTTCCAAGCACAATTCAAAGTGTTGGTGCTGACCTCTAAAGCTCTAAACAGCCTCGGCCCAGTATACCTGAAGGAGCATCTCCACCCCATCATCCAACCCAAAACTGAGGTCCAGCTTTGAGGGTCTTCTGGCGGTTCCCTCACTGCGAGAAGTGAAGTTACGGGGAACCAGGCAGAGGGCCTTCTTGGCTGTAGTGCCCTCCTTGTGGAACGCTCTCCCATCAGATGTCAATGAGATAAAAGAAAACCTGCAAAACTTTTAGAAGACATCTGTATCAGGAGGTTTTAAATGTTTGATGTTTTATTATTTTTCTGTATTCTGTTGGAAGCCGCCCAGAGTATCTGGGTCAGTCCAGTCAGATGGGTGGGGTACAAATAATAAAGTTACTGCTGCTGCTGCTGTTGAGAAAGTGAAAAGGGTACACCCCAGGCCTATGAATGCACCCACAAAATTCCTACTTAAACCCAAATGGTGACTGGCAAAGCTGATGCTGCTACAAGGGTGCATGGATGGGATGCTTGAATAATGGAAAAGGAATTGCTCAGAGGAGGAATCACGTTGTAGGCAGTTTGCTGCTCCTTGTCTCTAAGCTAGTCTTGGCGATGTGAATGGAGCCCTTCCTCCTTCCTTTTGGGAAGAAGCCAAGTGAGGATTCCTCTTTCATTGGAGTGGACCCAAGAACCTCCTGGGTTTATGGCTGGGAATAATACTATCCAGCACACTCCTTTTGGCCTCAGCATTGTAGGAGCCATCTTCCCATCCTATAGGTGTCAGTACGGGTAGGAGCCTAGAGTTTTCTTTTGTTTTAATTTGTCTTCTTTTTTGCCTACTCTAGCACTTCATCCAAGATGGGATATTGGCTCTGGGAAGCTCACCCATCTCTAGAAATATTTCCATCGAACATTTAGGTATGCATCCATGTAGCTGCAATACCAGTCTCCATTTTCTCCCAGAGCCTGGAGTGGTGTGTGTGTGTGTGTGTGTGTGTGTGTGTGTGTGTGTGTGTAACAAACAACTGAATCCATTCATTTATATCCATATTTACGGTGGCGTCTGCATCTTTTTGAGAGCTTTCAGAGCTTCCTGGTTTGCTGATCTGGTGCTTCTTTTTTTTATAAAAAAAAAGACTGCATAAATGTTGGTACAAACAAGATAGCTTGATATTAAAAAGAAGGGAAGGGGAGACAAGTTGACAGCTAATGTGTGCTGGATAAATGTGATGTAAAGTGATGTTTAGGAAGATTCAATACTCTAGAAAATCTTCTCCAAAGGAGGAATGCATGCATAATTTAAGCAGCTTTGCACAGCATATAGACCAAAACTCGTCAAGCTGCCTAATCCTATGAGCTCTGCTGTACTGGGTGGGATAATGTGAAGCATCAAGTTTAAGCAAAACTCAAGAGACTTGCAGGATTTGCTTTGGAGAAGGGATGTCCAAGCAGGGCTGTCTACAGATTTTGGAGGGCCTTTGATATTCGAATGGTTTGACAATCAATCTTTTTTCCCAGGGAGCTCTGGGGATTATAGCTCTGTGGGGGGACAGGGGTCTCCTAACAACTCTGTGTGCCCTTCACAGTTCCCAAGATTCTCTGAGGAAGCCATGGCTGTTTAAAATAGTTTATTATTACTTTACGTTAGTTGTGGAGATGGGACTTCTGTTGACCCTTGTTCTACATGCTTGCCTCTGAGCAGTGGTGGGTGAATGTGTGAATTTCAGTTTCTCATTTTTCCAGTATCTAGTTCAGTGCTCCACATTTCCACATCAGCATGTTAATGTGAATTTCTCCTAATACAGTGGTACCTCAGGTTACAGACGCTTCAGGTTAAATACGCTTCAGGTTACATACGCTTCAGGTTACAGAGTCCGCTCACCGAAAAATACTACCTTGGGTTAAGAACTTTGCTTCAGGATGAGAACAGAAATCGTGCTCTGGCGGTGCGGTGGCAGCAGGAGGCCCCATTAGCTAAAATGGTGCTTCAGGTTAAGAACAGTTTCAGGTTAAGAACAGATCTCTGGAACGAATTAAGCACTTAACCCGAGGTACCACTGTAGGCATGTTATGAATGCAATTTTGCTATATACAATACACGTTTCAGCAAAACAATTTTCCTTAATAAAATGCATTATTTTTTTCATGAATATAGGCCTTTTTGTAAATGGTACTTGGCTAGAAAACTGCATTGTAAAATTCAGAGAAGTCTGAATTCCAAACAATGTCTGTTTCAGTCCATGCATTGTGTGGGATTGTGCAAGACTGGGGATTTCACCTTTAAACAGGGGCAGCCTGTGGTGTTTCGGCACCTGAGGCAAAATGCCCCACTGCAATCCCCATGATGGGAGAGGCAAGATACTTTCTGGATACCTCCCTACCTTTGCATTGGCTTCTTCTGAAGCCTCATGAGTGAGCCGCTTCTTCCTTTAAATATAAACTGAATCAATTTTCTCCCCCATCCCCAGTGACATAGCATGGGTTGCCAGTGCCTAGGGCCATGCGGAGGGAGTTGTAGGAGGTCAGGAAATGGCCAGAGTACGCATGCACATTCAAATGCCTAACAGTGTCCACGTCACCCAGGAAGGCACAGAGGTAGGAACAGAAGAGTTATTCCATTGTCTGGAAAGGTCTCTTCCGGGTTTGCATGGAGAACCCTTTTTCAACAGAGCCCAGCAAGCACACAGCTATATTGAGGCAGCACTGGGTGTTGAAATGTTGCACCCCTAACATTTTTGCACCCAGGGCAACCGACCTTCTGCCCCCCTCACTATGCCACTGCCCACCCCTACTTCTGAGTAGGTGCCATTGGACTCCATGGTGCTTGTTTCCGCAAAGACTTACATAGGCTTGTGTTGCCACTCTCCCCTCCCCAGCATAAAAAAATATTGTTTCTATTACATTTTTGGTAGCTAAGCTTCTATCTGGCTTTAGTTGGATACAATAATTTGCCTGGTATGTCAACTTTTCATGGGGCTGAGTGAGCAGAGTTGAACCTGCAGTAACTGTTGACAAGAGAGAGCACAGTAAAAAGCTGACAGAAGTTTTGTGTGCAGATGAGCAAAGTCTTGGTTCTCTGATCTTCAGGACAAATCAGACTTGCTTGATTTTGACCTCGCTGGGACTCTCAGGTGAATTTAGCTTTTTATATAATGGGATACTTTTGCCCTTTTCTAGAGGCTCCTGCTTCTTCTTAAAAAAAAATAACCAAAAGATTTCTTTCAAATGTTGACTCCTGCATGAGATAATGATGTTCTTTGGAGGAGGCTGTAGCAATCAGAGCTGAGTAGCTAAAAAAGCCCTGCTTCAGGTTGTAGGGTGTATGAAGGAGGAAATTTTGGCTCTCTGTGCTATCAGAATAAATATTTTTTAAAAAAAAAAATTCCAATAGTACCTTAGAGACCAACAAAGTTTGTTCTGGGTATAAGCTTTCATGTGCATGCACACTTCTTCAGATACACTGAAACAGAAGTCACCAGACCCTTATATATAGTGGGAAGTTGGGGTGGGGTTTTTCTCAGAAGGGTGGTAGGAGATGGGTGATTGACTCAATGGGTATGGTAAACCTGTTGACAACTGTTAATGACTGCAATTAGTCCTACAGGAAAAAGCGAAGGATAGTATGCAGATGACCAAAAATAGCTTTAGTATGTGTAATGTGTATCTGGTTTCCCCCCTAATTTTGGGTGCCTTACCAATATTCAGTGTTGGTTCAGTATGCCAGTGTTTCTTTGCCTGAGAGAACTATTGCCAGACCCAAATTTCTCCCAAAGCTCTTTGGATGTTAGCCAACCAAGTCCTACTCAGAGTAAACCCATTGAAATTAATGGGTCTATATTAATTAGGTCCATGAAGTTCAGTCTTACTCTGAGTAAGACAAGTATAGGATAACCCATTGGGTTTATCACCTTCTGTCCTTTCCTCCTCATTCAATGGTCTGTGCTTACAGTGGGAGCCATTCTGTGCACCCATCACATTTTGAAGTTAGTGAAGTAACCTACATTACCATCTGAAGAGGAGTTGTGTATGAGTAAGTCCAGAGTATAAAATTACCAAACTACACCACCTATGGTACCCACCTAATTTATGGCCACTTTATAAGGTTGCCAGCATCTCTGCTTCTCTCTTTGGTCTTGATGGAGAAATCATGTCCAAGTGTTGAGGAAAGGTTGCTATTCTGCACCTTGATCACCCATCCCCAACCTATTGTCACCTTGAGTGTTTGGGATTCTAGCCCCCGGATATTGGCCTGGCTGCATGACCCTTATTTTGCAATGGATCTGATGATGTTTTGACACTGGAATGTGGAAATGACTTTCCAGGGTCTAAAGTGAACAAAAACAATGACAAAGCTTTTGTAAAAGCTGTTGGAACCCTCATTCACTGGAGGTTGGAGGAGAAGAGGGCAGGGTTTTCCCTCTCAATTTCCAGAAGGCAGCAAGAGTTAACCAAGTTCCCTTAAACTCTCAGCAGATGGCACTGCATAGTAATGCTCTCTGTTGACATTTGCTCGAGACTTTTAAGGAGAAGACAGAGTCAATGAACTGCAACAGTTGATGTAAATTTGTGCCTTCAACAAATCCTAGCCAACCCTAGGAGCAGCAAGCTGACAAAGATGGTATTATGGTCCATATTTGAAAATTTAGAGGATTTTGACTTTTTATTTTCAATTTTTTTTAATTGATTGCATAAAACAAAATATGTGTGCTTTATTTTGTTCAATAAAAATGAAAAGGAAAAGTGAATAAATAAGAGGACTAGAAGAGAATTTTCCCAGGACCTCTTTTCCAAATGCATACATTAATGTTGAAGACTATTAATTTAATAAAATAAAATATAGAATTATTATTCTACCATCATTGTAACCTGTTTTTTTTTTTTTTTTTGTTTTGCTTCACAAAAATGTCTTATAAATCATGATTCATTTTGTCCATCAACTCAATCTGGACTTTGATGTGAAGAAGCAGCTGGTTTCCAGGTGTCATTTAAATGCACACCATGCTGGTGCCCTGTTGGGATATTCTGGTTTTGCTATACATTCAATAAAGTCAAAATAAATTTTAATGAAAAATTATCCTAATAAACACATTCCTTCTTTGCATTTTTGCCTAATGTATCCATTTTTGCCAAGCAATTTCCCCAATGTAATGGATTTCTCCATGCTTTCCCACGAATGCATGCATTTTCACACAGACTTTACCCTAGTGCAGTGGTGGCCAAACTTGGCCCTCCAGCTGTTTTGGGACTACAATTCCCATCATCCTTGACAACTGGTCCTGTTAGCTAGGGATGATGGGAGTTGTAGTCCAAAAACAACTGGAGGGCCAAGTTAGGCCACCACTGCCCTAGTGTAGGTACATTTTTGTCCACATGGGTTGGAGAACTGTATTGCAAAATTCAAAGGATGCCTTTGTTTCAGTTTTGGGAGGGGATGTGTTTTAAACATATTGTGTACACAGCCTAATATGCCTTATAAGCAGAGAGGACTAGTTAACATGCAATTTTATTACGCATTCAAAATGATGCATCTGGCAGGAGTCATTGAAGCTCTCACCTAATTACCATCAATGGAATCCATGTAATGCTTTAGGGCATCTGAACTGATGGGCAGTCAAGTGGCCCTATAGATGCACACTATAGACTTCACCACTGTGCCAGTCTCCACCGCAGTTCCTGTAACATCTAATCAATGCACCTGCCAATCATAGCACCACCTTAGGGAACACACGAGAGAGAGAAGATGCTTGAAAATGAAAGCTCCACTTTCATAACAGTGGGTATTGTGTATGGGGGGAGGGAGGAGCAGGGGGGGCACCTTTGCTGTGTTGCTATACATTTATGCAAGCTCATCCATTCTGATTTGGTTGCAGGGCAGATACAGTATATGGCAATGAGCAACCATCCCAATTTGTTTACACCATGGGTAGGCAGACACCATGGGTAGGCCAATTTGTTTACACCATGGGTAGTGATGTATGGAAGTGAAAGCTGGACCATAAAGAAGGCTGATCGCCGAAGAATTGATGCTTT
Organism: Podarcis gaigeae; assembly: GCF_964106915.1. Classification (NCBI taxonomy): domain Eukaryota; kingdom Metazoa; phylum Chordata; class Lepidosauria; order Squamata; family Lacertidae; genus Podarcis; species Podarcis gaigeae. The sequence goes on from NC_139692.1 coordinate 36,065,402, forward strand.
TGAATTATGGTGTTGGAGGAGACTCTTGAGAGTCCCATGGACTGCAAGAAGATCAAACCTCTCCATTCTGAAGGAAATCAGCCCTGAGTGCTCACTGGAAGGACAGATCCTGAAGCTGAGGCTCCAAGACTTTGGCCACCTCATGAGAAGAGAAGATTCCCTGGAAAGGACCCTGATGTTGGGAAAGATGGAGGGCACAAGGAGAAGGGGATGATAGAGGATGAGATGGTTGGATAGTGTTTTCGAGGTTACCAGCATGAGTCTGACCAAACTGCAGGAGGCAGTGGAAGACAGAAGTGCCTGGCGTGCTCTGGTCCATGGGGTCACGAAGAGTCGGACACGACTAAATGACTAAACAACAACAGGCAAACTAAGGCCCGGAGGGCGGATCCGGCCCAATTGCCTTCTAAATCCAGCCCATGGATGATCCAGGAATCAGCGTGTTTTTACATGAGTAGAATGTGTCCTTTTATTTAAAATTCATCTCTGGGTTATTTCTGGGGCCTGCCCAGTGTTTTTACATGAGTAGAATGTGTGCTTTTATTTAAAATGCATCTCTGGGTTATTTGTGGGGCATAGGAATCTCTTCTTTCCTTTTCTTTTTCAATATAGTCTGGCCCCCCACAAGGTCTGAGGGACAGTGGACGGGCCCCCTGCTGCAAAGGTTTTCTGACCCCTGGTTTACACTTCTTCCCGATAGTCACCCATTCACCCCCACCTTTCAATGCATTTCTGGGTCACATTCCAAAATGGCAAAAATTATTGACCCTTTTCCAAAGTGGATTTGTTGCCATGGAGGAACAGCAGCTTTAAATCATTCTGGACATAGAGGGATGAGGTGCATCAAAGCAACACGGCACCCCAGATAGCTCACATTCCTGCCAATACAGTGGGGCTGCATTGTGAGCCTGCAATTTTTCTGCTCCCCAAGACCATTTGTAGAGCTTTGTCCATCAGCCTTCCACAGGCTGATGGGCTAGATGAAATGAGACACAACCTGTATCGGTGTATCTGCCAATAGCCACTTTAAAAATATATATAGATAAAGCTGTCAGGGCAGATCAGACATCCCTCCTGAATTGGGGGGGGGGCTAAGGAAGGGTGGAGGGAGAGAAATGAACCACACAAGCTAATAGCAAGCACTGATCTAAAAAATGAACCCTTGTCAAAGAGGGTTTAGCCAGAGGATGGTCTGAAAACAGGCAGGGATGAGAATGAACAGTTTAATCGCGTGTACGAGGAATCAAGTTATTCTTGTATTTTACTGGTGACAAAGTGCTTTTTCTTTCTCTAAAGAAAGAGGGGGAGAAGATGGAATATTAAGTCCAATTATCCTGATGGATAATTATCCTGATGGGTCTGTGTCATGAGGTGTAAAACTCACCCATCCTGTATAATTGGCAGAAGATGAAGTCACGGCTTTTTTTGACAGCTAAGAAGCAGCTTCAGAAGAAGATCTGAACATGGTTGTCCACTGAAGAATTATTGAGCCTTATTTCTTTTACTAATCTTCACACTTTTTTTCCTTAACGAAGTTTCCAAACAGGGTACAAAGGACAAAAGGAATCAATATAAATTAAGATCAAATAAAAGAGATCATACAGCACAGTACAAAGATTATCGTAAAAGATGAACGGGGGTGGGGGAGAGAGATGACAGGCTAAATCTGCTTGAATTAATTCCGTGGCATTTTGGAAAACTCTTGATAGCTCACAATTTAAATAGGAATTAATTGACAATTACCATATTTTTTGCTCTATAACACGCACCCGACCATAACACGCACATAGTTTTTAGAGGAGGAAAACAAGAAAAAAAATATTCTAAATGAAAGAGTGGATGTATGATTTTTGTGGTTCATGCTGTGGCCACAGACATGTGATCTGACAGTGAGTTTGGAGTAGCCCAAGGCAAAAATCCTGAGGATCCATGTGGATCCATGCTTTGTAACCACGTTTTTGCACCACTGCGGCCCCAGGCAACAGTGGGTGCGTGATTTATTTGGTGCAAGATGTAGCCATGGACATGCTATGTGATCTGATGGTGAATTTGGGGTGACCCAGTGCAAAAATCCTGAGGATCCATGTGGATCCGTGCTTTGTAACCACATTTTAAGTGGGGAGGGAAGGAAAAGCACTCAAGAGACAAGGAGCATGTGTGGGGTGGGTGGAGAAGGATGATGCTAATAATGAAGAAGAGGGGTATAAGGGGAGAGGGCTCCTCTCCTCTCCCACTTTGCTCCTTTAAAGCAAGCAGGCTCTGCTTTTCTCCCTCCTCCCCGCTCATCCCTGGCTTAGCAAGCTGAAAAACTTTGCTGCTATTTAGCAAGCTGAGTGGGGAGGAGAGAGGGACAGAGAGCCTACTTGCTTTAAAGGAACCAACCGGACAGGAGCCGCTTACACTTGTGTAAGCAGCTCCTCTCCTCTCCCGCTTTGCTCCTTTAAAGAAGCAGGCTCTCTGTCCCTCACTTCTAGCGAGCCACGGAGGAGGGAAGGAAGGGGAACCATGGATCCTCTGCTCACGACTGCAGCAGATCCCCCCCGCCACCCGTAGGCATTCCCTCCATAACACGCACAGACATTTCACCTTACTTTCTAGGAGGAAAAAAGTGAGTGTTATGGTGCAAAAAATACAGTAATAATTCATGCACCCATAATTTAAAATGCATCAATTCTAAAAGCAATACACGGATATATATATATCATTGCTTGGAGAATCTACACATAAGAAAATAAGAAGGTATCTGCTTGATCATGCCAGTGGTCCATCTGGTCCTGATTCCACAGAGGCTAACCAAATGCCTGTGGGAAGCCTGCCCTCTGTCCTCCATGCGATTCCTAAAACTGTTATTCAGAGGCATGGCTGAGTCTGTCAGTGGAGGTGGAACGTAGACATAGTGGCTTGTAGCCTCAACTTCCATAAATTCGTCAAATCCGCTTTTAAAAGCCATCCAAATTGGTAGCCATCATTGCCTCTGGTGAGAGAGAATTCCACAGTTTAACTACATGCTGTGTGAAGTGATACTTTCCTTTGCCCTGAATGTTCCAACATTCAGCTTCATTGGAGAGCCCTGAGGCCTAGGGATATGTGAAAAGGAAGAAAAACTCTCACTCTGCTTTCTTCACACTGTGCACAAGCTTAGACACCTCTGTCATGACACCTCCCCTTACTCTCATGTTTTCTGGACTATAAAAGCCACAGAAAACATTTTCCCATAAGCAAGTTGCTCCATTCCCTTGATCATTTTGGCTCACCTTTTCTGAACCTTTTCCAGCTCTGTAATAGGTGATGACATCAGAATTGTACATTTGCAGTAGGGTGCTCTATTGTTATTCTCTAATAATAATAAGAAGAAGAATAAGGCATTTTCCTGAATTAAGGTGGATACTTGCATCAGATATGTCAATAGTTCTGGGAACTATTCAGGTTTATGTATAGATCTTTCTTCAATCCCTTGCACGTTTCAGCTGCTTTGTCCCAAGCCATAGTCACTCTCGCTCATTCATCACAAAGTTAAAGGAAGCTAAGCTATAACAGGCCTAGACAGCATCTTGAGAAGTAGAGACATCACCTTGCCAACAAAGGTTCATATAGTTAAAGCTATGGTTTTCCCAGTAGTGATGTATGGAAGTGGGAGCTGGACCATAAAGAAGGCTGATCGCCGAAGAATTGATGCTTTTGAATTATGGTGCTGGAGGAGACTCTTGAGAGTCCCATGGACTGCAAGAAGATCAAACCTCTCCATTCTGAAGGAAATCAGCCCTGAGTGCTCACTGGAAGGACAGATCGTGAAGCTGAGGCTCCAGTACTTTGGCCACCTCATGAGAAGAGAAGACTCCCTGGAAAAGACCCTGATGAGGGCACAAGGAGAAGGGGGCGACAGAGGACGAGATGGTTGGATAGTGTTTTCGAGGTTACCAGCATGAGTTTGACCAAACTGCGGGAGGCAGTGGAGGACAGAGGTGCCTGGAGTTCTCTGGTCCATGGGGTCACGAAGAGTCGGACACGACTAAACGACTAAACAACAACAACAAGCTATAACCCATAGCCTCAATGGATGTACAGAGTTCTAGCCAACCCAGCTTCTCAATAACTAAGGCCTGCTGAGTTCTTTTTTCTTTTAATCTATTTTTTTATATTGAAAGTTTTCAACATACAATGCAATAAAAAACCCAGTCAGATGGGTGGGGGTACAAATAATAAATTATTAATACTTATTATTAACTTAAATAAAAATAGAGAAGAGAAGAAAAACAAAACAAAAGAGAAAAGGGAAGAAACCAGAAGGGAAAAGAGAGGGGGGAAATAAATTAAATACAGAATCCACTATCAGGAGTAGAGCTTACAAATGCTGCTGAGTTCAGTAGGCTTACTCACAAGTAAGTGGCTGCAGGATTGCCATCTACATCTTTGTTTCAAAAAGAATGTAGCCAATTGCCTTGGGGCCACTTGAACATATCAAAATTAAATGTGAAAATCAGCAATCATCTTCCACATCATTCATGTATCTTTGATGAGGGTGTCAGGAGTGAATAAGTGCTCCTGTTTCACAATATGGATTTTCTTAGCTGGGAACTGTCATTTGATTTCTATGTTGTATCACTAATAAGTCTACCCTGACATGGAATTGGCATTTTGAGGCCCCACTTCTGGATTAATGCCCCATTACTCACTCTTCCATAGTCCCTCTGTCTGTCTACCTGTGTCTGTCTGTCTCTCTACAAAATGTCTCTGTGCGCACACATTGTTTTCACTCATTACTTGTCTCTGAGCAAATGAAATGCTTCGGCTCAGCAGCCTCAAATGTAACCAGCATAGCTGCATACTATCTTTTCAGTTTGTGTCTATTTGGCGTAGAGGGAAGGCGATCCATCCTTATGCTTGTGGGGCTGGGTGCAGGACGAGTTTGCAATGTGATTCACATTGAAGCATGAAATGCTTCCATATAAATATTTCAGAAAACTACTTTTCTGCAGAGAAGAAGTCTGGGAAAGGTTTTCAATGCAATCCAGACCAGCTGCAGGGATGTTTGTTGCAGCTCAAATCTAATTCACCCAAATGGCAAGATCCCATCTGCAATGTACATTCAAGGATCACATCACTTTAAAGAGTCATGACTTCACCAAAAGTATCCTAGGAACTGTAGTCTTTTGTTTGAAACTGAGAATTGTTTGGAGACCCCTATTCATCTCACAGATATACTATTCTCAAGAGTTTCCTGGGAAGAGGAATTGACTGCGGATCAATACAGCGCTGTAACTGTGTGAGGTGCAGGAACAAGCAGCAAAAGATTAAATGAACAACCCAACTTAAATAAAAGTAGGCACAGGCATTGAGCATGAATCCACATTATCAACCAACCTGCCTGCTGAGAGCCAGTGTAGTGTAGTGGTTAGGGTGCTGGACTAAGACTTGGGAGACCAGGGTTCAAATCCCCACTAAATCATGAAACTAAATTACCTCACAGGGACGCAGGTGGCGCTGTGGGTTAAAGCCTCAGCGCCTAGGACTTGCCGATCGAAAGGTCGGCGGTTCGAATCCCTGCGGCGGGGTGCGCTCCCGCTGCTCGGTCCCAGCGCCTGCCAACCTAGCAGTTCGAAAGCACCTCCGGGTGCAAGTAGATAAATAGGGACCGCTTACCAGCGGGAAGGTAAACGGCGTTTCCGTGTGCTGCGCTGGCTCGCCAGATGCAGCTTTGTCACACTGGCCACGTGACCCGGAAGTGTCTCCGGACAGCGCTGGCCCCCGGCCTCTTAAGTGAGATGGGCGCACAACCCCAGAGTCTGTCAAGACTGGCCCGTACGGGCAGGGGTACCTTTACCTTTTTACCTTAAATTACCTCACAGGGTTGATGTGAGAATGAAATGGGGAGATGGAACTCCATGTGTGCTACCTTGGAGTAAAGGTGGGATATAAATGTAAAAAAAAAAAAGCTAAAGAAAAAGCAGGGAGGGAGTATTATCAAACCCACTGCTTTACATGTATTGTGCAGGTGAGGCCTTAAAGCCTTTATGTGGTTTGTAGAATCGGGCTCTAACAATGCAAAGGAGCTTTTTGTCACTACCACAGCCAGAATATGGCTGAGGAGTGATTAATTCAGCCATATTTTGAGAGAGAACCCCCTAACATAGGATGCCTCATTCCACTTCAGCTCAGGAAGCCCAAACACCAAGGAGTAGCAGGCTAAGTCCCTAAATCCATCCGAGTAAGTTGCACTCAGAGTAAACCCATTGAAATTAATGGATCAGCACTGGAGACAACCTTAAGAAACCAGAACAGGTGTTTCACCCAAGTTTATGCAATCAAGACCAAATTAGATTCAGCTGAGCTCTACCCAATCCAGGTTCAGAACCACACCCTGGTTCCCACACTATAAAAACACTCAGCTAGTCCTTTGACATTTTCATTTCTTTCCAATGCAACTGATATGAGTTTATGCTCTTGCTAGTTAACTAGAAATCTCTGTTGGGGGAAGGGGGCTTCTAAAATGATTTCTGCTGCAAGAATTGGGTTTGTTAACTTTTTTAGTTGGTCAGCTTTTTGTAGGAACTTTAGTCAGTTTTTTTATTAGTCAGTTTTCCTATTTAGCTGTGGTCATAAATATATATTTTTCCAACTGGCTTCTATATAGCAAGTTTTGATTTAAGATCTTGGAATACCTTCTTTCTTTGGAGGGAGGCGTTAGGTAGGACATTTTCCAGCAATTCTTCCATAGTAGTGAGGGTCTCTGCCACCCATATTCTCCTTATTTGTCTGTGATGAAATCATTGTCCATATTTTTATTTCGCAACTTGAGGACACCTTATTTAAAGTACCTCCACTGAATTCCTGGAGTTGTGGCACTTTCAGAATTCATTCGCTTTCCTAGGCATTCCATAAATAAACATCTTGGAGTTATAGATAGAATGTATGTAAAGGCATGTGCAAAGATAGCAATGCAGAAAGGAACTGCCACTGTGATAAGGAACAGCCTGAGTTTCTACGCACCAGATATTTTGTGGCATGATAGTATTATACAAAAATAAAATAAAATCTTTTTCTAGAATAACATTAATTAAAGGTATGATCACCTGACCTGGTTTTTAAACTCTATGGAAACTGAGTTATATCAGCATACACTGATACACCTTACAACAGAGTAAAGCCTTCAGAAATTGGTGTATGTGCTCAGACAGCAATATTTTGCGTGAAAATAGTGTTAGGGTATTCATGTATGAAATGTAGGGGGGCTATGGTTAACTGGAAGCTACTACCTCCAGTAATCCAAGATCTTGTAAGGGGAAAAAAATTTTTGACACAGCATGCTTTGTCCTAGTTTCAAAACGGCTGTATTGTTTGTTTTCCCTACAGCAGAAGTATCCAAGAAAGGGATGTGGTTATTGTAGTTAATACTGCACATTTTGAAGCGTTAGGTTGAATAAAAACAGACTCTTCTTGAAATAATTGTCCAGTTCAAAAATGTGATTCAAAAAGCTTTACTAACACCTTTAAAAACAATCATAAAACAAATGTTACATCCAGAAAGTTGCATCATATCTTATGCTGATCCCAGCACAGGCTTGAACATTTTAGAAATATAAATTTCTTCTAACCCAGAGCTAAAACCAAAGCTCTGTCTCTCCTGCAAACAGTCTCCATTAGCTTAGAGGCCATTTTCTCCTGGAGAGAGCCATTAGCATACCATTCTCTTCAGTGGTTTGAGAACAAAGATTAACTCTCACAAAATGGATGCCCACAGATTAGCGTATGCATAGGGCTGAAATTCAACCTTTCATATGGCCCAAGTTAAACACCTCATGATAGAGCAGCAGAGATACATTCTAAGTTATCAACTGCTAGGCTATCTGCAACTCGCTTGTTTAGCTTCAGTGTAAGTTTTCACTTGAGAATCTTGAGGGTGGAACTTGACAAGCATAATGTGTTGCTGCTGGTCTGGCATTCAAGCCATCATGTGTGCCAAGTCTAAAGGGCACCCCAAAAGCTCCCAGAGACAATCTGGCACTGGGGAAACCAAAACAGTTAACCCAATAATGTCCAAGGTTTCCCAAGCAGGTCTTATGTTGTACTTTCCTCCCTGGACTAAAAACCAATTAAACCACTCCAACAGAAAAGCCTAACAGTACAGAGGAAGCAAAGGGAAAAAGCCTAAAGGACAATCTGAGTTGCCCTCCATTCCTACTCAGCCCCCTTAAACAGGCAGCTAGCAGATGAAGACTCCAGTATGGTTTAGAGCAATGGAAGGTTAAATAGCTAGGCACATCCCTGGAGCATATGAGTTCTGCTCCTCACATGCAGCCTCCACAACTCCTCCCCAGGGCAAAACTGCCCTGAGCAGTCGTTGGAGGAGAGTTGGGGTGTGGCAAAGATGCCCTTACCTAATGGGAGCGGCCTTGAAGAGGACAGGCCATTCTCCGTCTAGTTTTAGAGCCACGGAGCTCTAAAATAAATTATTACACATTGTATAACATGAAATAGATTGGCACTCTGGTCCAGATTTAAAAATTCTCTAACTTAGACAACTCTTCTATTGATATTGAAAGAGGTTAGGGGTTCTGAGCTTGATTGTGTTTAGCTGATTGCAATGTGGCTTATTTGAGGGAAGGGGGGCTAGGTTGTTGGGTCAGGTTAGCCATATTGATTCCTTTTTCCCCCCAAATAATTTTTATTAACAGGCCAATCAAATCACATTAATTCCAAATTACACAGCCAAATTTATAAATTTTTGTTGGGAGTACCCATGCTTCGAGCTCAGAAAGGGATCCAAACATCTCTCTTGCTGCTGCTTTAATGTACACAGTTCTGTCCAAATAGTATTCACAGTTCTGTTCAATCTTCTCTTTATGATTTTCCTCATCTTCTTCTTGTTATCATATATTCCTTTGTTTGTGATCTCTGGTAGTCTCCACAAGTGGGTTGAAAACAAACATTGTTGTATCCTGTGTGGATTTTACACTCCTCCAAGAGCCATATCAAGATAGACAGACGCCATTTCCGCACCTTCGTACAAAACATTCCCAAAGTCTGTCCGTTAATTTCCACAGGCCTGCCAGTCTCTCCTCAATTTTCTCAGGGGACCCTGCCAGGTCAAACTCACAGTCCGATATAATAACAAACCATGGTCCTCCTCCCCCTAGTTCATCCTGTGGCCAGGCCTGCTGTAACAAATCTTTTTATAACTGCGTCGCAAAGAGCTTTCATTCCTTTCTTGATGTTCCCATAAGCCATGTCTTTGATTAGTAATTTATTTCCACACAGTTCTTAATCATCCTGCTTGTAATCAGTAATTGCAACGATTCTTTTTTGGGGGGAGGGTTATTGGGTACTCACATAAGATAAAAAAAGAAAAGCCCCTCCTTTCCAGTCCCACTCCGACATACTGATCCTTTGATGAATCTTCTTCTTGATTTATGATTTATTGTTAAATCCAGCCCATCGCTCCACTTCACAGAGATCACTTTAATTAGCAGTCTTATCTCCCAATCTTCACTCGAAATATGTGCATTTGCTTCTCTAATTGTTTATTTTGAGCTCCTGCAACCAGGCCGCGCAATCAAGAGACAGTGTCAGGGAGAGCCGTCTCACATGAGGGCTGTGTTCCTAGTGCCCTCACCCCCTTCTTTCGAATTTGGGGGTGATTTATGGCAACCGCAGGAAAGGCAGTGTTCCCCATTCCCTTGGGGTAACAAGGGAGGCTGCATACTCCCATATCAGCCTCTTAATTACCTCGTGTGAGCCGGAGAGATGGTATTGTCGGCCATCTTCCAATGCACCCCTAGCAGCCCCCTAGCCATATTGATTCCTATAATGTTGGAGGGGGTAGGTCATTGTGTTGTTGTGCTGTGTATGTAGTAAAGGAGAACCACACTGGAGTCAAGACATCCTCCATAGCTTGTCCCCATGCTAGTTTGTTTGTTGGTTAACTTTTCTAGTAGGGTACTTTCCCATACATTTTGGTACCAGTGGTCTATGTTCACTCCTTTCCCCCCCAAAAAAAATACTTTTTATCGATTTTCACAAGCGTAACAAATTTAAATAAAACTTTTACATTCAACATTTTTTGTCTTCTTATTTACCCTGCGCAGTTTCGTGCCCAGACTTCCCTCCTTCCCTGTTTCAGTTTTCCCAATTTATATCCACTCTTGCAGATTCTTAATTACACTCTATATACATCACAAGATTTATGTTAGCCCTGCTAAAGTTTTTAAACTTCTACAATTATTTCGTATGTACATAACAAATTTACTCCACTCCTCCTCAAACTTTGTCACTTTTTGGTCTCAAATTTTATAACTCATTTTTGCCAATTCTACATACTTGAGTAATTTCGTCTGCCACTCCATTATGGTTGGTATCTCCTGGGATTTCCACTTTTGGGCCACGAGAATCCTAGCTGCAGTCGTGGCATATAAGAATAATTTACGGTCTTCTTTTCTCACTTCCTCTCCCATTATCCCTAATAAAAAAGCCTCTGGTTTCTTTGGGAATGTATATTTTAAAAGTTTTTTCATTTCATTGTATATCACATCCCAAAACTTTTTCATTTTTTCACATGACCATCACATGTGGAAAAATTCTCCGTCCTTTAATTTACACTTCCAGCAGGCTCTATCACATATTTTATACATTTTTGCCAATTTAACCAGAGTAATGTACCACCGATACATCATTTTCCTTAGATTTTCTATTAGAGTGGAGCACGCTGTGAACCTCATGCCTTCATTCCATAATTTTATCCATTTATCATAGTCAATATTATAACCGAAATCTACAGCCCATTTTATCATGACTTCTTTTGTTAGTTCATCTTTGGTATCCCATTCCAACAGATGTTCATACATTTTAGATAGAAGTTTTGTTCTGCCCTCTAAAATACCAGTTTGGTATCTTGCCTTTTTTTCACTGAAACCCATTTTCTTATCCTCCTTTAGTAGCACTTTTTATATTGTCATATGGTTTTAGTTTCCACTCATTCTCGGTTTTCTCTGTTTATGTTCACTCCTGATGGGTCCTTCCAGTGTCTAGTTATATTTCTAGCTGCTGAGTAAGTGACTTATGAGTTCCTAGTAGTGTGCATGTATGTTGTTCTGGAAAATATTTACTAGGGAGAGTTCTGGAGTTGCTTCTATTTCCTGTTTTGTTGTTTTGGAAATTTCCTGCAGCACTGCTATCCAGAAAGTATGGACTTTGGGGTATTCCCACCACATGTGGCTATTGAGGTGCAGCTTCTCCATAATTTAAATGAAGTTCCTGGGTGTATCTGTGCCAGCTTCCATCTATATATAAGTTTTAGGGTGAGTTCTTTTTTTGCTGAGAATGCATTCCAACTCTTTTACAATTCATCCTCAAGCCCCCCAGTATTGTGTTAAATTGTAAGGTTTCTCTTTCTTTTCCAAGTGCTAATTATCGGGTCACACTAAATAGACCCAGCATTATCATACTTTCTCTTCTCATCCTTTGGTAGAATAATCAATATACCCCAATCAACAGGGCAATTGCTCAGTATTTGATAATATCTGCAGCTTTGGTTTGTATCCAAGGTAGTGCTAATTTAAAGTCACTTAACGGTATACTTGTTCTTGTGAAATATTTTGTGCCAGCCAAACACGGTTGCACAAGAGTATGCTAAGCCTGCTGGGACATTTGTTGCACAATCTCATTTTGCCACCAGTCGGCCTATAAGGGGGCAGCCTACCTCTTCTTCAGCCTCTTATCCCAACCTCCCCGTTTCCCATTGTGACACACTGGTTGCTACCAGAGGGCCATGTAGGGATTTTCCTAAATCCACATTTTTTATTGCAGATCAGGTTTCCCCCCCATATATTTCACACTGCATAGCAGGACAAAGATGCCGTGCACACAAATAGGCAACAATGCACATATTACTGAAAAGAGCATCACTTTAAGCAAAATTGCTTTACAAACATGTGCGTAGCAGGTAACTTGCATACAAAAAGTATAAAGGAGGATAAATTTGCTAAAATGCTTAGGAATTTCCATGATTTTTTAAAATACACATTTCTGTTGAAATGTGAAGAATTGAATTTAAGATTTTTGGGGGGTGGAATGAAGAAAGAAAAACTGAAACTTAACACATTGGTTCATATGTGGTTTACTTGGGCTGTGATGTAACCCATAGTCACCCAGGATCCCTTCAAAGACGGCAGTGCTTGGAAACCAGATAATAGGTTAGATGGGTCCATAGACTAATCTAGCATCACCTTCCTTTATAGCCCCATAGCTTTGCATTGCTATCCTGGAGGCTCTGCAGTTGGGGGTCAGTGTTCTACAACAGCAGTTTTATCTGGAACTCAAATAGGAAGGGGGAAGCTGCATTGCACCTCTTGGCAGGTGTTTCCAAACTGTGCATCATGAAAATAACTAAACAGATGTTGAAGTATCAGACAGTTTCTGCTATTCTGGCTTCTGGACATAGTTAGCAGCAGGAACAGATGGAGTGTAACCAGGAGGGGTACCCACAGACCTAATCTGCATTATAAAAATACACCCTCGGCGCAGGCCATACAGCATATGTAATAGGCAGCATTATGGATGGGATGAGCTTGCCTCCACCCTAAATTCCTCCCAATGTCCCCCAAATCACACACACCAATTTCCCTAGTTTAAAATGAAGTTGGGGGCTATATAGAGCACTTTGCAGAAGATTCCAGGTTCGATCCCTGAAGATCCTCAAAGTTGGATAGCATAGCAGGTAATGAGAGAGAACTTTCTCTGCTGAAGATCCTGGAAAGCGGCTACCCGCCAGAGCAGGCAGTACTAGGTTTAAGTGGGCAAAGAGCCTTATCCTAGCATCCTAACATAGTACCTCCATTTTGGAAGCTAAACAAGGAAATGTGGAGAATCTCTCAGCTATCCCTTACCTCCCACTCCCCATGCAACTCCACCCTCTCCTTTGTGTGGCTGTTGGAAAAAGCTTCTGACTATGTGCAAAAGGCTCTTTAAATTTTAAAAGCATTCTTTTCATAGAGGGAAACCATGTTTGAACAAACTGATTTCTCACCTAACATACTTTCAGTAGATTTAAAGGAGAATCACTTTAACACCCCGTAAATTAAATTAAATTTAATATATAGACTGGGATCAGACAAGTGTTGGGAGGTGCAGATCAAATAGAGCAGACCACATACACATCTTTTGGAATACAGACATTTTGGAAATATGTACGGAGTAATATCTGACATTTTAGGATCTCAAATACCCTTAGAACTCCCAATTTTTCTACTTTGTAATTTGAAAGATGTTATTCTGAAAAGGACGTGTGTTTGCTAGACTTATTCACTACTCCACTGCAAGCTAGGTGACAAAACACTGCCCTGCTCCCCCACTTATAGGCAGTTGCAAAGACAGGAAACTCTTGTCTGAGTGTTTCGCACTTCAGTGGGACTCGTTGCTTTGTTCACTTTTAATGCACTTTGCTACCATCCCTAAAATATACCAGAACACTAGGTTTGAGTACCTAAAGTCGATTTTTGTGCTGGGTCCGGTCCCAAATCCAAGGGTTCCGTGAGGAGTCAGTCTAACACGGCCAAGGCAGGACATGAGGCAGGAAACCAGGCAAGGTCAGGCAGAGGGTCTCAGGCAGGTTCTAGGAAACAGTAATGTTGCTCCCGCAACAACGGCGCCCACAACAGCAGCTGGTCCTGATCCCCTGGTGACTCACCTCCCTGTCTTGCCCAAAGGCAAGCACTCATCCTGCGAGTACTCAGGTCTCCTCACAGACCTCAGTCTCTGCAGCTCGGGACATGTCGGTCGGTTACTAGACCCAGAGCCGCCTCAGCCTCTCCTGACTCAACTGGTAGTGGAGTAGCTGTAAGTGATTGCCCAGCTGGAGGCAACGAGGTAATCCCCGCATCTGGAGCCAGGGCAGGCTCAGGCCCCTGACTCGGCCCAGCTGGTGCTTGTTGCAAGGAAACCTGTGCAGACTGGGGCTCTTCAGAATCAGGCCCCAGATTTGGTTCAGATGCCGCCTGAGGCAAAGGATCCAGTGCGGACTGAGACGCCTCTGTTCCGAGTCTGAGCCCGAGTCCCAGGCCATCACAATTTTAAGGGTTGTGCTACCTTAGTGCAACAAATCCTCTTTTTAAAAAAGGAACTTTTTTGTGGTTTGGAAAGTGACAGGGACATGCATTGAATAGGATGGATGAGTAATAAGAAAACACTACATAAGCAAATCAGGATGAATGCAGAGTCATTTCTCATTGGTTTACAATTGCCCTGTAAGCAAATTGGAACAAATGCTCAATAAAGATTGCATGTATTCTAACCTTGGTGTAAGCAAATCAGGATGAATGTTGAATAAACAGCTAATCTGGATGAGCCCTCAGTCTCTCATGCGATGAGGGGATTGAATGCTCTACATTCGCTCACCCCTTGCATTTTCATCTCTCTCTGCTACTGAGAGGGGGGCTGAAATATCATGCTTGCTCTGTGCCTCCTCATTGCATGAGGGAATTGGAATGCCTGAACTTAGAGTTTTGGTCCAAATTTGTGAGATGTAAGGCAGAGCACAGCATAGGAACACAAGAATGGCACTGAGGAAATACCTCCATCCCTAGGTTTAGCTCTGGCTCCAGAATGTGCTGCTAAAAGCTGTAGGCTACTAGTCTTATTATCTTGCGTGAGGGGTTACACTCGTAAGACTATGCCTTGAGCAGGAAGAGGGGTAGGGTAGAGTTGTAGAATCTGTTTTTTAAACATTTTGCAGCATAGATCTTCACTTGGCTTTGGAACAGCAGAATCACCTCTTTAAGGAGCCATCTTTGCAAACTATGAAAACCACATAAGAAGAAAATAGATTGCTGGAATGGAGGCTGATGGTGGTGATCTTTCATATTTAGATGTCACTTCTGTGAAGATGGTATGAAAAGGAGAGTTTTACAGCTAAAGGAGTGTCTGCTATTCTCCTCGTACTGAAAGACGGATTGCCTCTCTGCGTGTTTATGGGGCCATAAGTTATTTATAATGTTGCTGCCTCTTGTTATGCGTGCTTGAGTTTGCTCACTGCAAAACTACGTTATCTCCTTTAGAAATGCACTGGCTTTTCTGGATAGACAATTCACTGATGCTTGATCATCTAATGAGCAGCTCTTCATGAATGATTGATATGAAGAGGCAGGGCAAGGAGAGGAAGAATGAAGTGAATCTGGAAACCATATGGGAACATCCGGTCAGGAGTGAAAGGTAATGTTCAGAATATTGGAGGTCACCTCATGTAGACGTTAAAAAAGAGCTCCTCTCACCAGATGGAATTTTTCAGCACAGTTAAAATGACTCTCTTGCAAGTCTCATGGTTTTGTAGGTGTAATTTTCTGCAAAGTCTGCTAAAATCAAACATTGATCACCCAAATCTGCTTTCATTTGCTTTAAGCACTGACTCTATGACTTGGCTGTACAATGGTGCCTTGTTAACTGTACTAATTTTGCAACCAGGAAATCAATGAATTCATCAACTGGTTTTACTAAAGTTTCAAGGGACAATTGGTCAGTGTGGAGCCACTGTTTAAACACAACTGTTTCTTTCGTTTCAAAGTATTCTAACTCCATAAGAAAATCTTGAAGTACAGACTCATTAGGGCATTCAGGACAATGGTGAAACATACATTCTTCTGACTCCAGGTTACACACTAGTTTTAGGAGGAGTTCTTGATACGGCATGTTTAAATGTGTATTCTGCATCATGAGTTAACAACAGTTAATCCTCCCTCCACAATTTCTCCCATTGATCCATATAGATGTTATATCCTAGATCTTGTGCCCATTTCACCCTTGAACCTTTCAGCAATTCTTCTTTCACCTCTCACTCTAATATGAGGTTATACATTCTTGACATGTATTTTCCTTTATACTGTATTTATCTAAGTTCAGTCTTTCATTTATCTGAAAATATTGCAGCCAGTCTGTCAGGTGACTTCTAATTTCTTCTAATTCTTTTAATTTGATATCATTGGTTTCTTCTATTAGAACGCTATATGTGGCCCAGTCTCCTTGCATATTTTTCTTTTTAACAGCCAGGGCTTTTGTCGGTGAGTTCCATTAGGGAATTTTTAGTTCTAATATTCCTTTATATTTTATCCAAATCTTGTATAGCGATTTCCTTATAATATGATTTTAAAATCCCCTATGGACCCTCACTTTTTCATAAATTAAATATCTGTGCCACCCGTATCGGTTACCAAAACCCTCCAGGTCTAGCACTTCCATATCTCTTAGAGTAATCCAGTCTTTTATCCATAGCAATCTGGCTGCAGCGTGGTACAATTCTAATTCTGGTAGGACAAAACCTCCCCTCTCCCTTTGATCTAGAAGTATTTGGTGTTTGATTCTTGGTTTTTTTCCCATTCCATATAAATCTGGTTATGTCTTTCCTCCAACTTTTAAAGTATTTCATTCCTCCCAATATTGGAATGGTTTGGAACAGGAAAATAATTTTTGGTAGAATATTCATCAAGTCGTGGATGGCAGTGGTCTTATGAATCATTGACATGGCATTGCACAGCAGCACCTTTAGGTCATGTAGGTCTCCCTTGTTGATACCAGTATCCATCTGGTCAAGACCAGACCTGGAAGCAAGGTTAGCCTTAAACAAGTTAAACCTGCCCCCTCAGTAATGAAGTGGTCTGGTCTTAGCATAACTCCTCCTCCTACCCATGATCACTGAGGTCTTGTATTCCAGGGCATCCCTCCCTGCGGAACCTGCCCCAGCCATTCTGTTGCCTAGGGCCCACTCCCAGGTAGCCCTGACCCCCTCCCCTTAAGACAGGACTATACCAAACTATTCAAAAAGAAGGGGGGAAACCTAATAATAAAAACAATTTACTATACTAAAATCAAACCAATCCCCAACCTAACAGCCAACCCACTCCCAACAGAGGAAAAAATAACAAAACCCCCACCATTTAAAGTGCCACAGATAAAATATAATTTAAAACCAATTAAAAAGAGGAGTCCTCTCTGCTGAGTAGTAGCTGTAGCCCTTGTGAAGCCTGTCAGGCAGGTGGAACGAGGCAGGGCAGGGCCCATCAGGCTCTTCTCAGGCAGTCCTCCTGGGCAGCAGCAGCAGCAGCAGCCCTTAAGAGTCCTTCCACCCAGGCCAGGTGGAAAGAGGCCTGTGAGAGCATGGTTGAGTATTAAAATCAGGTTATTTGGTGTGGAATGAACCATTCTTTGTACGTGGCCTAGTTTGTGTATTTTTTTCTTTTCATGGCAAAGGCCTCCAGAGGGGATAGCCACCAGGGAGTTTTTGGTTCCAATAAATCTTGACACTTCTCCCATACCTTATATAGTGGCTTCCCTATGATATGAGTCAGGAAGCCTCTGAATCTTCACTTTTTTTATATCTCAGGTAGGCATGCCCACCCAAAGCAATGATCAAAACCTTCCAAATCTAGTAAATCTGAGTTCCAACACAAACAAGCCAATTTGTAATCAAGTTTCAGGTCCGGCACTGCAAATCCCCCTCTGTTCTTACTGTCTATTAATAATTTGTGTTTAATTCTAGGTTTTTTTAGAATTCTATCAAATCCTTCTAAATTCTGCAGTCCACCATCTTCTAACACTATCCAGTCTTTTAGCCAGCATAAAAATGCTGCTTCATCAAGTTTATTGAGTTTTAGCAGACAGCCGTTATACACATGAAAATGATAACGAAAATAATGAGATTGACATTTCTGCTGCTTAAACTTCATTTCCCATACTCCCTTTAAGTTTTACTAGCACAGATTTGTAGCACCTTAGCAAGAAATTTAGAGGTTCTGAAGGATATATACTTTTCTACATCAGAAAGCAAATAAACAAGTCTTTGCTAGGGATGACTTTCCCTTCTGTGATCAATGGGTAAACATAGCTGAAACAAAACATTGAAATTTTGATCATCCTGATTTCTGATCCCCCCCCCCCTGTCAGTCTTGCCCTTTCTGCATACTCTAATAGTTTCATCTGCCGGTCTGCTTTTGTCAATAAACACACAAAAAGTAACCGGCTGTACTTTTGAATAAATAAGGTATACTATTCATTGTATCAATTTGTAGATTTCAACAGAAGTCTCATAAAGTTCAACGAAAAAAGCAGAAGACCCAGTGGATCAGTTCACTCTCTAGTCAGTTCATGCATAAGGTCCATACATGTATAAGTGTCTATTCCACCTGTCTGTTCAAAGAGTCCAATAATCCACATGAAGGGTTGTTACAGTTCCACAGAATCCTTTCACAGTGTCTAAGACAAGGATTTCCAGAATATTAGCCTTGTTTCACCATCCTAGGTTTCATCAGTAGAACAGGCATATGTAATATTACAGGATAGTGGATCTTATAGCATAGTAGTGATTGCAAGTCTGCTTTTGTCAGCACCTTCTCGTCTTTCCACCACTGGGCAAGCAGCATCCTTGCAGCTGTAGTTGTGTACATGAACAGTCTTCTCAGATCTTTGAGTATATCTGGACCTAGAATTCCTAAAAGGAAGGCTTCTATTCTTTTAATAAATGTTATATAATGAACTAAAGAAAATGTTTTAAATATCTTTTCTGTTGTTTTCTTGGATGATTCAAGAGGGAATGGAAACACAGAAGTCTAGAAAAGGTGGAGGAGTAGCAACATTTCCCAGGAGCATTTGTTGTTGTGCTCAACCTCACCCATTGGTGGGGATGAAATTTAGCACGACACACTAGTATTTCAGCCAAAAAGCCACAGTTCCACAGCACAACAAGTAATGTAGCATGAAAGGAATGTTGGAAAATGAGACAGAATTCTTGGCATTATAATCAGGAAAGCAAAAATGGGTATCTCCCATATTTGAATGCACCTAGAAGGAGTTTACAGGAAGTAACTGGAACACAAGATCAGGGTAATGAATGAAAACTGAATCAGATCTCCCCCACCCTCCCACCAAACCATAAGAACATGAGAGCCTGCTAGAACAGGAAGTGGCCTGGCTGGTCCAGCATCCTGTTCTCATAGCGGCCAACCAGAGAATGTCTATCCTGGAAAACTCAAAAGAAGGACAAGAGCACTCTCCCCACCTGTAGTTTCCAGCATCTGGTATGCAGAGGTACACCACTCCCAACAGTGGACGCAGCTCATTTCCCAGAATTCCTTTACCTTTTTACAATTTCACCACATATGATAAAAGGTGCCCTCTTTTTCCTTACATTTCCAACATAGATTCAAACTTGTCCTATACATTTTCACTAGCCTACTGGGTGTTAAGTACCAATGGTACATCGTCTTCATGTAATTTTAATTCAGCGTAAAGCATGCTGTAAATTTCAAATCATCATTCCATAGTTTTTCCCATGCTACCAACGGTATATTATATCCAAAATCCCTTGCCTGTAGATCATTACGAATTTAAATTCTTCATCTTTTACCTCCCATTCCAACAACAATTGAAACATCTTCGAAAGTAGTTTCACCTTATTTTGTAACAATTCCCTCTCAAAGCTCAATATTTCAGTAGCGAAACCCTTTCTTTTATCCATTTCAAAAAGATTCAGCTGGTGATATTGTAACCAATCTGTTAAAAGGTTTCTTATCCCATCAAAAAAATTCAATTTTAGCTGGTGTTTAAGTAGTTCTTCAAATGTTGCCCAATCTTTACTCATATTCAATTTCTTTACAGAAAATGTCTCTAGTGGTGATAATTATTTCACAATTCCACCACATATGAAAAAGTGCCTTCTTTTTCTTTCACTTCCAGCACTTTTGGAGCCTGTTTTATACATTTTTGCCATTTTTACAGGTGTAATATACCATCAATATACTGTGGGAAGTGAATTAAAAATTTACTGGTTGCATATTGTTAAAAGAATTATATGAAAATGATGTTATCAATGGTATATAAGTTTGAAATATCTCTTTGCCATTCCTTGAAGGGCCCTGCTCCACTGACCACTGGGCTTGTTTGAAACAGAAATAACATTCTCGACAATACATTCATTTTTATCACAGATAGCCTTCCCCAAAATGATCGTTTCAGCCTCCCCCAAATCTCTCAATTTCTTTTTACTACTTTCCACATGGTTAGGTAATTATCCTTATACAGATTAATATTCCTTAGTTAGCCAAACTCCCAAATATTTTACCTTTTTATTTGTTACCATTTCAGTAACTTTTTGTGGGTTTTTTTGTTCTGACATATTTTTCACCAGCAGCTTAGTTTTGTTTTTGTTCAGTTTGAAACCTGCCACCTGGTCAAACTCATTAATAATCTCCAATCCCTAGGTATGCATACCATCCTGTTTTCTGTTGTTATCACAAGGTCATCTGCAAATGCTTTAAGTTTAAATGCTTTATTTCCCAACAGTATTCCTTTTATTCCTTCTTCTGCTCTTATTTTCTTTGCTAGCATTTCTAATACCAATATAAATAATAATGGTGACGGGGGGACATCCCTGTCTTGTCCCTTGCATTATTTTGCAGCTTTCTTTTATTTTGTTGACAATTATCTTAGCCTGTTGTTCTGAGTAAATTTTGTCAATTCCTCTACAAAACATCTCTCCAAAGTTCATCATTCCCAGTGCTCCCCCCCATAAAAGTCCACAAGACACTGTCAAAGGCCTTCTCTGTGTCATTAAACATTAGTATTCCCTGCTTGTCGCTCCTGGCCTCCAGGTGTTCTATTATGTCAATTACATTCCTGATATTGTCCTTCATCTGGTGGCCAGGTAGGAAGCCAGCTTGATATTGATGTATCAAATCCTTTAAAATCAATTTCAATCTGTTTGTGACTACATGGCAAGCAAAGTTCAGATGCCCCAGGAGTGATTGAACCTGCCAGAGAGTAACTTTCTTAAGAGGGAGCAGTTGAGAGATTATATCCTTAAGGGATGCCAACTTCTCTGGGGGAAGGCATGAGGACTGGGCCACCTTGTCCAGCCTGATGTCCAGATAAGTGATAGTGGCTACCGGACCCTCTGTTTTATCTGCAGCCAAGGGAACCCCCAAACCCTTTAAACGAGTAATACAGGAATTGTGGTTTGCTGGCCCAGCCAGAAGAAAATCATTGAGGGTAATGATTAACCCCCATTAAATCCATCTGAAAATAAGGAACCCAAACTATAAAAGTACTGACAGGCAACACATGTGACAGAGCAACCCATGGGCCTTATCCACATACCACACTCCTTCAAACCTGAATCCCAACCAACAAAATCCTCAGGGTGCACTGGAAGTACGCAGGAAGACAGATTCAAGGTCACATTTTGCCAGCTGGTCCCCCAGACCAAAGCTCCTAACATCCTCAAAACTTTATTATGGTCCAAAGACCCACAAAAACATTTCAAAACTAGATACAGTTAAAATGACCAGACAGACAGATGGAAGAAACCAAGGCAGTCATTTTGTTTTATCTAGGGCATAATGATCTTTGTTTCTTATAACCTCCAAAAGAAACTTTGCCATGGCCAGTGGAATATCATTTAACCTGTCTTCCAAAAGATAGTTAATATGGGAGGCTTCAGAATTTCCCTGCAAATTTGCCAGTAAGGGTTTGATCAGTTGATCCCTTGCTTGTTCATATTTCCCACAATGCAGTAGGATATGCTTCATACAATCGACGTCCTGGGAACATAAACAAAGCCTTTTCTGATAGGGGATGCTTCTCAGTCTGCCATTTAGAACTTCTAGGGAAATACATCTAGTCTTCTAACAAGCTTGATAGAGTGATCAAAGGATGCGTATTTTACTGGGGATCCCTCCTGGAAGTGAATTTCCCATATTTTTCCGTGTTCGGCTGCTTCTTGTTGATGTTTGAACCCACAATCTTCATCCACAGCAAATGATTCACTAGATTCCACCTTGTCCTGGATACCGTAGAGGCATGCTTGTGAATTTTTTTGCCATAGGCATTAGCTGCAGCCTCACTGGCCACAGCCTATGCCTCCCTCACATTTTTTAGGTAGTTTGAGATGCCATGCGTGTCTTGGATAGGCTGCAGAGACCACCCATGAGAAAACTTGAAAACCTTCCAACCAATCAGAAAAGGTCCTGTCTACCCTTGGTGCTCTATACTTACGTTTTCCATAGGAGCGTTCGTCTCACCTTTACCCATGACATCCTCTGATGGAACCAGTTTGAACATATCAACATAATCCCCATTGAGAATTTTAGACCTCAATTTTGGGGTAGGTTCAGCACCCGGGAAGTCGACAGTGGCTGCATGAGTGGACCTCTTGTATATTCCACCAAGGCCCTGCACTTCCACTCTAGCGAACCCTCAAACATCTGATGGAAATTAGCTCTCTGTTCCCAGCACCAGTCCAGAAGACCTATCAAATCTTCTCCCTCCCTCAATAACATTCCAGCAAAGTGTCGCTGTCACAATCCCAACTAGACATACCTAGCTCGTCTGTGTCCTCAGCACAACTCTTCTTCCCTTTACGTGCATGTGTTTCTTCTGACATTTTTCGCTGGAGACTTAGACTTGCCAGGCTGAGGCTGCCCTTCATCACCTGCACTGGAAGTGTCAGAGCCGGGTCCTCTGCCCCATGCCCACCCCACCCCCTATGGTAACCACCGCCTGCTGCACATAGCTGTATATATAATAATAAGTGTTAGTATTATTTACCAAATATTTATTTATTATATTGTTTTCTTAATTCCTTTCTTTTTTTGGTATTCTTTTCGATTCGTATACAAGTATAAAACTATACTCGAACAACCAAAACTTGTAAGCACCAACAGAACAGGGCACTGTCGTACTGAGCAATGATAAACAAAGACCTTAGCATTCTCAGGCATGCCCAAACTAAGGTATTCTTCCCCCAGACATGCTATTTCTTTAATACCCTGTTTCAGAAACTGTACATAGCACATAGATTTTTAAGCCTGTTGCAAAGAACTATGATGCGTGACCAATAATCTTACACATCAGCTTGTCAAGAAGGCTTCCTTTAAGCAGGATTAAAACTTGTTCATTCAAAATGTCAATGCACATTTTCTTCCCCAGGGCTTATCAGCATCCACCAAAACATGTCATTATTAACTGTCATAATGGAGAGAGCATCGCAAGTAAAATAAACAGAGGAGCCACATTCCCTGTGAGAATTGTGCACAGGCATTACAAGGCAGTTCTGCAAGGCTCTGGCCCCAGGCTGAGGGCCAAATGTGGGGCAACTCTATGGATTTTCTTCACTGAGAGAGGGAAACATCCCTCCATATGCTCCCACAAGATGTGGTAAGTGAGGGTCACCAATTTGGATGGCTTTATAAGTGGATTAGGTAAATTCATGGCGGGTCAAGATATGTTCCTTCTCCACTGTTGGAGGTATCTTCTGAATACCAGTTCCTTGGAATTAAGGGGAAACAGTAGCTCAGGGTCGGGATCACATGCCTTGAATGTCAAAGCTCCCATGTAGGGTTGGAAAGGTTCCTATAAAAGACCCTAGAGAACCACTGCCAGTTGGTGTACACTATTGTGCCATAGATGGAGCTAGTGGGGTCAATCATCTGGCTCAGGAGAAGGCAACATCCTATACCTTCTCTTGAAGGTGGGTTAATTTTTTTTGTCATAAGAACATAAGAGCACCGATGAATCAGCCTATAAAACCATCAAGTTCAGCACTCTCTTCTCACAGTGGCTAGCTAGAAGTCCAAGGGAACTCCACAAGCAGAACCTGAGTGCAACTGTGCTCCCCTCACTGCCAAATAGGGCAAAGAGCCTGCAGTAATAGCCCCTTTGAGAAGGCGCCGACCCCCGCTCCCACACAAGAGGAAAAGATAATGCGTCTGAAGCTGGTTTTGAGGGCAGAAAGTGGAGTACTTTTATTTGACACAACTAAGGTCACTGTCTCTTCCTCCTCAGTTTGTGGATTCTGTCCCCCCCCCCCTGAAAGCCTGCTCCATCCCCTTGTGAATGAACAGGGGTGAATGTAAGAAGGCTCGTGTTTTCTGCGCTCGCCTGTATTTGCTGTCTCCATTCTGTTGCAGTTCACTTCTCGCTGCCCTCTGTCACAGGATTTGGTTACTTGGCTGCTGTCTCATTCAGGGTTTCAAGCCCACCAGCAATGCTAAGTTGAGCTGGTGTTTTTAAACATCAAGCACCAAGGGGTGTCATTGTTCACAAATGGGTACAAAGATGGCTGTTCTCGGAAACTCCAGTTGTCTGGAAATGAAATAATTTAACAATTTAATAATTTCCAATATTTATAGACCACTTATCTGTGGGTAATGTTGAAGGTGGCAGGAGAGGATGTGTTATGCATTCCCCTTCTTATACAGCAGAAATCTGGATTGCAGACTCGTGTGAGCCTCTTAAGACAATAAACAATTCAATGTGGCTTGCCCAGATTGAGATATGTTCTAATACTCCTGGTAAGACCCTTTTGAATCCCTCCTAAAAGAATAGACACACAACAGTCTTATTCATAAGTAACAAAAAAGTAGTTTTGCTCACAATCAGGCAGAGCACAGTGTGATCCCTGAAGGCAGGCTGTAGGCTTAAAGTTACAAACATGTACAGGTTTACCCCTTATGGGAGATAACATGGGGAACTGCTGGTTGGCAGCCAGCAGTCTAGTCCAGGTGAAACATGATACTCGCAGGATAAAAAGTATTGAAGAGAGGAAGGTAGTTGTCTGACTTGGCCTTTTACCATGTCTGGAAAGGTCAGTGTGGTATAGTGGTTAAGAGCAGTGGACTCGTAATCTGGTGAACCGGGTTCGCGTCTCTTCTCCTCCACATGCAGCTGCTGGGTGACCTTGGGCTAGTCACACTTCTCTGAAGTCTCTCAGCCCCACTCACCTCACAGAGTGTTTGTTGTGGGGGAGGAAGGGAAAGGAGAATGTTAGCCGCTTTGAGACTCCTTAGGATAGTGATAAAGCGGGATATCAAATCCAATCTCGTCTTCTTCTTCACACCCACCTACTAGTCACATGCAAGGAAGGATCCTCCAGGCCAGGAGGAACAGGAAGTTTTGACTGGCTGGACCAACATCCCCTTCATGACCATTCTAGCAAATCAGGTAATGTTGTATTTGACTGCTCCCACATTTTCACTGTAGATGGTAAAAAAATAGCTTCCCCAACAACCAATGAAACTGTAATTCAGAAAAATGCAGTGTTTAAAAACAAAGCAGAAACCATGAGCATAGTACAAGTTCCTTAGGATGCCTGCTGAAGGAGAAAGGTCTTTGTCAAACACCTGAAGGTCAACAGAGCAGGAGGGGGGTGCCTATTTGATCCCAGCTGTGAGGGATTTCCACAGAACCAGATCTACAATGCTGAATGTCAGGTGGTAAATAGAAGCTGTGCATCTGAACTGTTGGGTTTAACAGTAACTTTTCTGAAGACTTTGGTGATGGACCACCTGGGATCTCTCAAAAAGCTTATTTTATTTAGGAATACAAACTGTCCAATGGTGATTAACCTCACACTACCTGTGTGCCCTTCATTTCCCCTACCCCACAGCTTGGGAAGTGCCTTCTCCCTCTCAAGCCAATCAATATCCTACCACTGAGCAACTTTCATTTCCTCCCCATCTTCCCAAATGAACTTTTTTGGCCATTACACCCATAAAGAAGACTTCAGAAATACAACACATTGTGAAAACAGATTACATTTATTAGAATGCCACAGTTTAAGAGGATCTGCAAATAGGAATAATATGAAACCCATTAGAGTTGTCAACTAATATGTGAGTGACTACTTCCTGATTGTCTTTTGAACTTCCTATGGTCAGAAAGTGTTAGTAATGAGCAATGCAACAGCAGCGGCGTGCTCAGAAATTCTGAGTTCTAATAGCTCCCAAAGTCACTGGCATGCATGCCTATGTGAAAACCAAATAGGATTATGCCCAACCCTCTGACAAGCTGTCTGTAAGATATAATTTTCTGTGCATGAAAGGTGAGTGTAATAAACATACAGTGATGGATACCAACATGAAAATCCCCCAGAGCTAAGCCATATTCCCCAGCTGAAGTTGTATCAGGCTTGAGAAAGGAGTAAAGCCTCTTTCTTCCTCCTGGTGCATCGTTTATCATTATTATGATGCCTGCCTTCTAGTGTTAATTAAGATTTGCTTCTGAACGTATAATCAAGTGTTTTGTATGCATATGTTTCAGCTGTGGTGGGTTCTTATTTCTGAGCTTTCAACTCTTATCTCTAGGATGCTCCAGCACTTGCTGAGATGAACAAAGTGATAAATCCTCGGAACAAATTCCTGCCTCTTTATGGGTTATCGGGCTCTTTTCCTCCCTTCCATCTTGTGCAGTTTTCAGTGTCATTAAAAGGGGCAGGAGAAGGAAGATGCTTCCCCCTTTCTCTTTGAATCTGGGCCACTTGATCTCCAAAGCACAGCTTGCTCAGTGCTTTCTCCCCACAGGTCCAAAGCACTACCTGTTTCTCAATCTCTACTTGTCAGGCAATTTGATTAAGCTGTGCCCTTTCTTACTAGTAGTAGTTAAATGAATTCTTTGACTTGGTTGCAATTGAAACCAGCTCAATGAATGCAAAAGTTTTCAAAGCTATATGGTCTGTTCACTTTGCTGGCAGGATGATTTGATGCTCCTTCACTTCAAGGGCAAATCCAGAGACCAGTTTCCTCCCTATCCTTATTGGGAGTGTATCATTTCTTCCTGGGAACATGGCAATGCCCAGCAAAGACAAGTATCTGGGAGGAAGGCTGACTGCCAGTTTCCAAGCTAAATCAGCTCTTTGTTTCCTGCTCTAAGCCTTTTGATCTGCTAATGCAAATGTTTCCTTGAGCTTTCTGAGAGAATTCTCATTTAGATACTACCCAACAAAAACGAGGAAGTGCCTATTCATGGAGTACTTGAATTTTTAGAAAAGAATCAGAGTTGTAGAGTTGGAAGGGATAACCAAAGGCTTATCTAGTCTAACCCCCTGAAATTCAGGCATGCAGGTGTACGTGTGTGGGGTGTATACAATTTGAGTGCCCTCCATAATTACTACAAACTAGTGGACCGAGAACTCCCAGAAGTGCAAGCTGGATTTAGAAGAGGCAGAGGAACCAGAGACCAAATTGCAAACATGCGCTGGATTATGGAGAAAGCTAGAGAGTTCCAGAAAGACATCTACTTCTGCTTCATTGACTATGCAAAAGCCTTTGACTGTGTCGACCATGGCAAACTATGGCAAGTTCTTAAAGAAATGGGAGTGCCAGATCACCTCATCTGTCTCCTGAGAAATCTCTATGTGGGACAAGAAGCTACAGTTAGAACTGGATATGGAACAACTGATTGGTTCAAAATTGGGAAAGGAGTACGACAAGGCTGTATTTTGTCTCCCTGCTTATTTAACTTATATGCAGAATTCATCATGTGAAAGGCTGGGCTGGATGAATCCCTAGCCGGAATTAAGATTGCCGGAAGAAATATCAACAACCTCAGATATGCAGATGACACAACCTTGATGGCAGAAAGTGAGGAGGAATTAAAGAACCTTTTAATGAGGGTGAAAGAGGAGAGCGCAAAATATGGTCTGAAGCTCAACATCAAAAAAACGAAGATCATGGCCACTGGTCCCATCACCTCCTGGCAAAAAGAAGGGGAAGAAATTGAGGTAGTGAGAGATTTTACTTTCTTGGGCTCAATGATCACTGCAGATGGTGACAGCAGCCACAAAATTAAAAGACGCCTGCTTCTTGGGAGAAGGGCAATGACAGGCCTAGACAGCATCTTGAGAAGTAGAGACATCACCTTGCCAACAAAGGTTCGTATAGTTAAAGCTATGGTTTTCCCAGTAGTGATGTATGGAAGTGAGAGCTGGACCATAAAGAAGGCTGATCGCGAAGAATTGATGCTTTTGAATTATGGTGCTGGAGGAGACTCTTGAGAGTCCCATGGACTGCAAGCAGATCAAACCTCTCCATACTGAAGGAAATCAACCCTGAGTGCTCACTGGAAGGACAGATTGTGAAGCTGAGGCTCCAGTACTTTGGCCACCTCATGAGAAGAGAAGACTCCCTGGAGAAGACCCTGATGAGGGCACAAGGAGAAGGGGACGGCAGAGGACGAGATGGTTGGATAGTGTTTTCGAGGTTACCAGCATGAGTTTGACCAAACTGCGGGAGGCAGTGGAGGACAGAGGTGCCTGGCGTTCTCTGGTCCATGGGGTCACGAAGAGTCGGACACGACTAAACGACTAAACAACAACAACAGTGGGGCATTTTTTAATTTAGTGGAGGGGATATTGCCCATGTGATGGACCTAAGGAGGTTCTTCAGTTGCCAACTCTTTTTTTTCTTTAAGGGTCCCCCCCCCCCAAAGTATTATATGCTGCCACCAGACAGAATGATTCTTCAACCTCACCTTTATGTCTATATCTATATCTATATCTCTATATATCTATATCTATATCTATATATCTATATCTATATCATCTATATCTATCTATATCCATATCTATATCTTTGTAGAGCTGGGATGGGGAGAATTGTTTGAAAGCAAAGCATAACAAAATAAAGAAAGGTAAAGAAGATTGTATTACAATAAAGATTGTACAGAAATCCATAGAACAGACCCTGTAGAACAGCAGTTTTTTTAAAAAAGAAAGTAAACCGTTGGCAGCAAAATTTATCACCCAAGGTATTATCTGCCAGTGCCTGGGAGAAGTGAGTTTGTACCTGGTGCTGGCTGAAGAGATCTCTCCAACCATTGATCAGTCAGGGACAACTGTAATTATTAGTCACAGAAAGAACACTGAATACAAAAATTAAAAGGAGACCAGGGCTGTTTACTTTGGAGAGAGAGCACTTGAACACAGGGTTTGAATGATGCCTTTCTTCCTGTTCACAAAAAGTTCTCTCTGGCTCTGTTTTCACTGCTAACGATGACCTTGACTTCAGACTAAATCATATCCTTTTTAAACATACTTAATCTGAGGTTCAGTTTGGAGGGGACAAATGAATAACAGGAATCCTGCCTTTTAAAAAAATATGTATTTTTTAAAAAGAGAATAGAAAAAGACCAAGCCTAGATTTTGAAAATGTAAGCACTGAGAGAGGAGGTGCCAGATAGAACATCATGCCCAAGAAATATCCTTACAAAGAACCTACCCACCCACCACAGGTATGTTGTCATT
This sequence comes from Podarcis gaigeae, assembly GCF_964106915.1. Classification (NCBI taxonomy): domain Eukaryota; kingdom Metazoa; phylum Chordata; class Lepidosauria; order Squamata; family Lacertidae; genus Podarcis; species Podarcis gaigeae. The sequence goes on from NC_139692.1 coordinate 36,094,449, forward strand.
GTCCCAGTGGTAAAAAAAAAAAGTTTTCAGGGATTCAGCACACTGAAACAGATTTTGATTTCCTTTGGAATGAGGTCACTGGAGGCTTACTGACCTCTTGTAATACTGGTGTTCATTTGTACACCCTGCGGGAAGGATGAAGGAAGCGCAGCAGGCAAGGCAGGCAAAATCAGAGCCTGCTCCAGTTGGTCTATCCTCTTCAAACCCACAGAACTGAACTTATGTTATATTTCATTTGAATGAGCATCTTGAACCTATAAAACTGTCTTGGGCAACTTGCAGAAAAGCAACATATATAAATTAAGCGCAGTAAATAAGCAGACACAGAGCTTAAATATGGGGTCCCCACTCTCGTTGGGCCAGTGGGTGCATTTGGAAATCTAAGAAACTCTTGTAGGAGTCACAAAAATATCCATTTCACAGAATAATAATGGCAATGATCAGCACCCATTCTCAGCAGACAGGCAACACACCTGCACTCCTTACCCAATAAAACCAGAAAGAAGCAGGTGGTTTCCCCAAAGTAGAATACTTAGAAGCTCTCTCATTGCATCCTCCAATCCTTTACAATTTAAGCAAAATCCCTACCTTAAAAAACTCAAACTCTGTCCTTCACCCAGAGTGCCACATGCCAATATTTTCTTACCAAGGCCAACATTTCAAATTCATAGCAGACGACTCCACAGCTATTCACAGCTCACCACATTGCAGACATTGTTCTATTGAGACAAAACCCATTTGTGTCCTGGGTCCCATGATAGGTTGCAGATCTAGCCAATCACTGTTCCCAGGTATTGAAACGGTAGCCGGTCAGATTAAAAGGCTGGAAAGAAAGGACCAATAAGTAGAAGGGAAAAGTGAGGAACTAGAAAAGGTCTGGCAAGTTCAGATCAGTTGAGCCATTGTTTGGAAGTGCTTAACCCAAAGGATGCATCACCAGAGGCAATATGGTGGATAGGTCAACATTCAGGGTAATTGCAGGGGTCAATAATTGCAGATACTCTCAGAGGCACTGTTGAGCACATCAGAATACAGGGGGTTCCACTCCATCGCTATAAAAATGCCCCCTGAAGTATAAAGGCCACATAATCAAAAGCCGAAATGATTTAAGCATTTGCAACATGCTTTGGCCTAAAAAGATTGCCTGCTTCTCTGCAGAGCTATTTTGTTGTCTTCTGTTACCATAATGTGACAACAGAAGTGTTCCATTAACAAGAAAAAAATAAGGAAAGTGTTGCTAGACCATGGAGGGAATTATTAGAGCATCATTTGGAGTGTTCCGCTCTACTAATTTCTGCAATGTTTTCTATTTTGGTCACTTGGCCTACATTTTTCCAAAAAGCATTGTGATGTCCTGCATTTCGATCCTTTGGGCTGAAGCCAATGAGCGTCTACTGATCAGAAACACTTAACCACAGCATGTCCTTGTCCCCGAACAGACCTACATCCGTAATGGAAGCAAATGACTTGGACATAAAAATACTGAGCTCCAAATACATAAAGAGATTCACAAGAGGGTGTGGGTGTGTGTGTGTGTTGGGAAGGAACTCTAGTCAAATCAGACCAAATGGGTCTTGAGTGAAGAGCATGCTGATACATGGTCTCGGGGCATAATCTGTAGCAGAACTTACCTGAAACACCCTTGACACACCATTTGCAGGTGATAAATGGAAGAGAGGCAATCTAACAATGTATGGGAAGGCAAGAGAAAATGTGGGTATAGGAGGCATTTACTAGGCATGCTAGTTATTGTGGTGGAAACTCTCGCCATCACAGTATCTGCTGCTAAGTGTCCCCTTCTCACCCACCCATCACAATTTAATGCAATCATTTTGCCCACAACAGTCCTGAAATTATGCCCTATTTTTGGTGGGGGCAGAATCCTGCCCCCAATTTGGGAGAAGAAGGGTTTATCTCATCCCTAGTCTGAAGGCACAGGGAGCTAAGTTTGCACACAGGTCTGGATCTAAATATCTTGGCAGTACCCATGAGAGAGACCTTTTCATCCAGCTGGGAGAGCCCATCAGTGAAAGCAAAAATGTCTTCAGTTATTTCCAGAAAGTGAAGATAGTGGGTGCCTGTTGCATCTCAGGAATACTGTTCCACCAAACAGAGGCAGCCACAGTGATAGCCATGTTCTGCATTCTTGCGGGGTGGACCTCTGGAGGTTTTGGAACTTGCAGGAGAAGCTCTCCTGCAGATAGGCAGTGGCCTTCTGGGATGGTCTCCTGTGTAACACTAGTTTATATATGTGGATGACAAAACTAAGGTGTATCTGTTTTGTCATTTGCTCTTGCCCCCCACAGGCCCAAATTCTGTTTTGTTTTGTTTAAAATGCTTTTTATTGAATTTTCTTTAACATAAACAAAACAAAATAAATACAGTAAAGTACTACCATCATTTATCCCTTATTTTCTCAACGCTCTATCGAGCACAGACTTCCCTCCCTCCCTTCAACAGGCTTTCATATTAATCTTTCATTTTTCACAGATTCTTAATAATACCCTATTCACATCATAAGACTTATTTTAATCCTGCTACAGTCTTTAAACTTCTACAGTTGTTACCTATATACTCCACAAATTTACTCCATTCTCTTCTGAACTTTGTTTCTTCTTGGTTGCGGATCTTGTGGGTCAGTTTTGCTAATTCCACATATTCAACCATTTTTGTCTGCCACTCCTCTAATGATGGCAATACCTGAGTTTTCCATTTTGGGGCTACTAAGATTCTGGCAGCAGTCGTGGCATACATGAATAATCTCTGGTTTGCATTTCTTATTTCATCTCCTATCAGTCCCAGCAAAAAGGCTTCCGGGTTTTTTGGGAAGGTATATTTGAACAATTTTTTCAATTTGTTGTAAATCATATCCCAATTTTTTTTTTCATTTTCTCACATGTCCACCACATGTGATAAAAATCTCCATCTTTCACTTTATATTTCCAGCATGCCTTACTACTCATTCTATACATTTTTGCTAGTTTGACAGGTGTTAAATACCAGTGGTATATAATTTTCATTGTCTTCTCTTTCAAAGTAGTACACACCGTGAATTTAAAACCTTCATTCCACAATTTCACCCAGGCATCGTATTCCATGTTATACCCAAAATCACAGGCCCAAACAGTGGCGTAGCGTGGGGGTGCAGGGGGGCCCGGCCGCACAGGGCACAACATCTGGGGGTTAGGGTTAGGGGGTGCAAATCCACGGGTTAGGGGGCGCAAATCCATGGGTTAGGGGGCGCAAATTACTTGCCTTGCCCCGGGTGCTGACAACCCACGCTACGCCACTGGGCCCAAATTCTGATTTTCATAACTTGGTAGAGTGTCTTGATTTTTGCATCACTCATTTGCCTTGCATTTTCAAGCAGAGAGTGAGAGGTGAGAGGAGCGCAACAACAACACTTTAAACTCCCTGCCTGTGTGCAGATAACATTAGCTTAGACATCTGGATGACGGCTGTGGCTTGGAGCAGTTTTCATACGATTGCTTTCAGAATCCCAGGAGCAAATAGTATCTCATTTAATTTATACTGTAATAACATCTCCTATTGATTTTAATAAAATTGAAGAGGATCATTTTGAATGAAATCCCTGAGGCATATATTCCATTAAAACACACACACATACACACATAACCTAAAATGCAAACACTTGCTTTCTTTTTTTGGAAGACCCTTTTATGTGTGTGTTTCGATTCCTGCCTTCTAATGGGTATCCAGGGCTACTGCTCCTTTTGTATTGTATGAAAAGAAGAATAGTTTTAAATAAAATCAGGCAAACTCAAGAATGCTTTTAAAGGGACAATAACCCATGTTAAGTGCTGGTAATAATTATCACTCATTCCTTCCCATATAATGTTCTCTAGTGACATTTTCCCTTCGCTGAAAGGCAACAAAAAGAGTCTTAGATGAGTAGAGAAAGGCAGACAGGATGGAGCAGTGTGAAAATTCTTGGACTTAGATTGAAGAATATCTTGGTTGAAACACCCTCTTGGCCATAAAGCTAGCTTGATGATCTCAGGCCAGGAACTATTGCTTATAGCAGGGATGGCCAATGGTGTCTTCCAGATGTTGTTGGATTCAAATTCCCATCAGCTCCAGCAAGCAAGGCCCAATGGTCAGGGAATGATGGAAGCAGTGGTTCAGCGGCATCTAAAAGGCACCATTTGGCTACTCCTGGTTTATAACTTGGGCGCAGAAGGAAGAATAAGAGAGAGTACAGCATAGGAGCTAAAAGACAGAGCTCCTCAGGAAGTCACTAGTACAAATTCGGCTCTTTTTTGAACTGGCAAGGTGCCCTCAGGTAAGCAGGTTTCTTTCTCAAGCTCAGCTTTCCCCCATGATTGCAATATTGGAACAGTAATGCTGACCTACTTTACATGACTGGTGTAAGGACTGCAACAGTATGATGAAGATAATAAAGGGCTCTTTATACTCCATGGAGCTATAGCAGTGGAAAGTGGCGTTATAATGATAGCCTAAGCTCTTTTCCTTATGATTCCCAGCCTTCCAATACAGTCTGTCCCTCTGATAGCTGCTGAAAAGTCAAAATTAAAGATTCTACACAAACAACTTGCTCAAGTGGGGGGGGGGAGGAAATGGTGGTGTAGTTGCTAGATCTGGATTCATAAGGGATCTAGATTAATATTTTCACTCAGCTATAAAGTTCATTGGCTGACTCCGGGTTAGTATAACCTACCTCACTAGATAATTGTTGATGGTAGAGGGCAATACCATTCGATGCTATTTGAGGAAATGGTAGGATGGAATGCAATTAATAATCTTCCACTCAGATAACAAATCTTGTCTAATTAAGGCATTCTATTCTGAGAGTGGTTACATTCTGCAACTTAACAAAAACAATACCTTGAAGAGCTACATGTGTCAGGAAAATAGTGTCAGTTAAAGATCGTATAAAAGTACTTAGCTAAGCTTTTTGAGAAATGAAACAAAAACAAAGCTAAATTGATTTTAGATTTGCTTTTCTTTGCTTAAAACACTTCCACCCCACATAAAACATCTAGCTAATTAAAATCAATAAAACAGTAAAATCAACAGACCAGTAGAATCAACAGTTTCAAAGATCAGAACAGCAGGTGAAATTCAAGTAACCCCACAAGTCATACGTAAGTCCCACTCTGTTAAATGGATAAGCTTATATTAGGTTGCAGCCATGAGGACTAAAAATATCACAGTTAATAAATATGAAAAAAATCAATCAATTACCTCCCATGCAGCTACATATTAATAATACTGGAAATGCAAAGGTCAATAAAACATACCAGGAGAAAAAAATCTCCTCTTTTTGGAAAGGCATTTGGTTTGCCAACACACCAGAAAGAAGTAGTTCAATGTATGGCTGTCTTTAACAATGTCATTGAATTCCTAAAGACCAAAATTGCTTTGTGTTCATGTCTGCTTGGTTTTTGTCCTCCATATTTAATGTTTATACAGGCGACTCAGCAGAAGCTGATGCAGTTGCTCCATTAAACATCAGCTTGAAAAGCATTATGTGGCAACTTCTTTTAAAAAAAGAAAAGCTGACTATACTACTTTGCGGTGGCATAGATCTGCTCTATCTGAATGAGGCAAGTTGTTTTCTTCAGTATAAAATAATGGCAAGGATACCTGGCATAAATTTAAAAGACCAGCACACATTTCATATGGCACCTCAAACCATCCTGGTCCTTCTTTCAGTCATTGCCACTCATCAAGCTACAGTATTTCACACCAGGGTTTGTGAAGAAAGCTTGACATCAAGAGCCTCCGTGATCAGCCAAAGTTCTCTCTAGCTCAACATTATGTTCTCACAGTGGCCAAACAGATGCCTGTGGGAAACACACAAGCAAGATCTGAGAACAACAGTACTCTTCCCCATCACCCCACCGGCTTTACTCAGAAACTGATATTCAAAAACCTACTGTCTCCAAGTACTGAAAACCTAACCATAATGACTAGTAGTTACTGATAGCCTTATCATGCATCAATTTTTCTCATCCTCTTTTACAGCCATCCTAGTTGGCCATCACTTCCTTTTGTGGGAGCAAATTCCATAATGTGCAGAAGTAATTTATTTTATCGGTCCTGACTCCTGAATCTTCCAACTTTCACCTTCATTGGATAAGCCAATAAGTGTACGTTTGTGTGTGAAGTCTTGCCTTTTCCTGAAATAAAACCAGCTTCTGTCCTAAGAACTTATGAAGATACACACTTGTGTGACACCAAGCATCTTACACATAAAATGAACTTGACTAATGTATTGGCTTGAAGAGGTTGCGGGTAAATAAGGTTCTACCAAAAGAGGTTGACTGGCAAAGAACGAGGATGTACAGTCATCTGGCTGGGCCGCACTGATTGAAGACTCCAGGTCAGGCATAGAAGAATAGGACATTGAAAGATTTCCAAGATGAGGGGTGTTTGGCACATTGCTCTTTAAGACGGAGGGCGAGGTAGTTGATTGCAGATCTATTAGTAGAGGTGAAGGGGGACTGCGTTGCGACGGTGTATGAGGAGCTTCCACCAGGCAGACTGCCATATCATCCGTTATTGGAGTCCCAGTATTTGGCAGGGATTTCTGGGGTGTTAGCCCCTTCATGACTACGTTCCTTTGATTTAGTAGGTTACTATGACCAGATTTTGATGAAATTTTTTCTTGAAGTACATGTGTAAGTTGCTGCTTGAGTATATCAATCCTGTTTATAACTTCCTGCTGTTCTACTAATGGCAACTCGCCGTAGGATGAAATAAGGTCCCTCTCCTCTGAAGCAGCCAGATGGCTGGGCCCGCTTTGGTCATGCTCCTCTGTTGCTGGGGTAGATAAACCAGGAGGTTTGGGCTGAGAGGGAGGGTGAGGTTCCCGGGTGGACAGCTTGAGTTTCAAGACTATGTCGCGCCAGTCTGGTGAGCGGGTGCCTTTTTGTACGATGTTACGGAAAAGAGGTTTAATCCTGGTGTCATGAAAGACTCTCATTGGTAAAATGCCCCAGGTGGCCAAAAACGCTTTACGCCTAACCAGTATGGGAGGAATTTTTGGTGACTGGAAGGAGAGCAGTACTTTTTGGAACCGATGGTGGTAGTTCAAAAGTTTCACTGAACTAAGATCTATTAGCGGAGGCCAAATCTGAAGGAGTTGCCTTAGATGATCTTTGATTTCACTCGGATAATTCCACCTTGGGGACCTGGGGTCACTGCTGCGTATAGTTGGGCATATTTTGTTTGCTTGTAGGATCAGAGATTGAGAGTCCAATTGAGCTTTTAATAGGTGACCACCAGTACCACTTTCATGTCTAACAGGGGAGGTACACCTCTGTCCCTTTAAATCCCTCGGAGGCAGAGTGAGGTTGTGCTGCAACTCCAACAAATGGGCCTCAAGCTTTAGGTGGAGGTTATTCACCTGCATGGAGATCCCATTTATGCTCTTAAAGATGCAGCGCAGGGTCCTGGTTATAAATTGGAAATGATTGAATCCCATGCCATCGCCCAGGGCCAACTCGGACTCCCCCTTCGAGGTGGCTCTCCCTTCTTTGTCCTTATCATTAGCGTTATTCGTTGCCTTCGAGTTCACCCCCTCCACTTCTATGTCGGCTGCGAGGTCAATTAAAGGATTAAAACGATTGTGAGTTTCAACCGTGTAGCTATCTTCCTCGTTATTTCTGCTACAGTTAAGAAAGAAAGAATCAATCTAGGACTGTTTGGGCCTCGGGGGAGGCATGGCCTCATCCAGGTCCCTTGGCCACTTGCCATGGCCCATAGTGGAGATAAGGAGAAATATCTGCAACAATTGGAAATGTCTTAATGCACCTTAGAGAGTATTGTAGGAGGCAGGGGAGTGGTGTAACGAAAAAAAGTAGGTAGAGTTCGTTGCTTATTTACAATTCTCAGTCATTTGTCCAGGCTTCTCTCCTACTCCCTACAAACCTCCTTCATCCACCAAGCCAAGTCCAGCTGGTAAGACGTTAAAACTGAGAGTTTAAAACCAAGAAATGGCTAAGAACTACTTAAAAACTAAACTAAAAACAGAGGACTCTGACTAGGCTGCTTTCTCCGTCGCCATCTTGGGTATCTCCGTAACAATAAAATAAGCCAACTTGACTAATAAACTTGAACTTGACAGATATTCACCATTCCAATGCACATGTCCCATCATCCAAGGTGCATATGGGGTCTCCTCCTCTGTGTCAGGCTTTGGGGAATAAGATCCCTCCCACGGTGGCAGCCAAGAATCGGAGATACAATAAAAGTTCTTACCAAGCAATTTATTCAATAATTCACAGAGAGCGACGAAGGAATGCTGTCTTCCTTAATTAATGATGTTGCTCCAAGAAAAGTCCCACCCCACTTTCATCTCCCCTATTCTACGTCACTCCAGCTTTGGTTAATCTGAGCTTGCTGCCTGAGCTCTCTGTTCTGCTACCCACAATGCCTGTCTGGTCCTGGCGGGGGGGGAGGGGGGTCAGGAATGGTTTCCAAGGACATTGAGTCTGTCATCTGTCTCTTCTTCATCATCATTTAATTTGTATACCGCCTTTCTAACAATACTCAAGGCGGTTTACAAGCTGAAGAAACAAAAAATGTGCATCTTACAGCAATCTAATGCAATACAAAAATGTGATAATAAAACATAACTTTAAAATAAGCAACCTACATCAAAAAAGTAACATCCAACAATCATTAGAATAGTATAAAATAATAATATCAACATATAAAAGTTAAACAGAAATCCACTCAACAGTTACAATAAATTATATCTAAAATATAATCAATAAAACAACGGCAAGCCACAGTACATAAAACAATACAATACACATTGAGAAGTAGAGACTAGAGGGTAGAGCAAGGCAGGTGGAAAGAGGCCTTGCCTGATGGAGTCTCTCCCCTCACAGTTCTTCCTCCAGGACCAGCTCCCTTATGAGGACTCCTAGGGTCGGAGGGAATTCTTATTCCTGCTCTCCCTCTTCCAATATCCCCCAGCTTCTGCCCTCTGCAGCCTCTGAACTATGCCCTTCTGCAAACAACTGTTCTAAATCTATACTTCCCTCCTTTTCTCAGGAAGGTTCAGGAGGAGAGGGGCAGTCCCCACCATTCCTCTTCAGTCCAACCCCTGACACTCCATCCCTGAAATTCTGCTTTGAAAGACGCCTTCTATGGAAGCCGCCTTCTGTAGTGTGGGCTTGGTTGTGGTACTTGTCTGTGGTGGTGCTCATGACAGCATTCTCTGCCCACCACCTCAAGAACCCTTGCTGTAGTTGACAGCAAAGTTTAAAGGTTGCGTGACAAAGGAAACCAACACAACAGCTGCACTAGCGGAAGCTTCTTCTGCAAAAACAGCCAATTCTTGTACTAATCGTTGCACCACCATCTTTGGTAATGTACTGTAGTCATGTTTTCCCATACACAATGCATGCATTTTGTTTTGCTCTGCAAAGGTGGACATAAGCATGCCCACCCGAAAAACCCTGTGCAAAGCAAGCCTGAGACAGACTGATGTACAGAAAATAACCGCTGTTGTCCTGTTATATTACTATCTCATAAGGAGCAATTTTCACATTACATTTATGCAGACAATAAGACATGAGCTGAATAGGGAAAAGGCACCTTGGAGGAAATTGCCTTGTCACAGTATGTGAAGGCTCCCTGACAGCGCTATCATTTCGGCAATACAAATGCACAAAATGGAAAGGGGAGAGATTTATTCTTTTTCTATTCCCATTGCTCTTGTTTTTGGGGTGTATATCAGTTGCCTTGGTGGAAGCTGAGGACAACGTACTTTGCAGCCCAGTCTTATGCTTATTTACTCAGAAGTAAAGCCTGGTGTTTTGAGACTTGGGCTTATTTTCACGCAAGTGTGTTTAGGATTTCACATTTAGCAACCTAATCCTCAGTCTCGCAGATCAGTCTAAGCCGGGCTGGTCAGTCAATTTAAGTTCAAATCTCAAACTGGCAACCCTCACTTTTCAACTACAATTTTACGCCTACCTTCGTATGTTACTTAAATTAATAGGGGTTATTTTAAGGCATCAATGATATCCATTATCCATTACTCTCCTGTAGAGATGTGGGGGAGAGAAATTTTATTAGGTTTGCATTTTAATCAGAAACTATATAATTTGCTTGATATGAGTTTATAAGAGCTTTTTTTTTTTTTTTGCGCCAGTGCAGTCCTTATTAAACCATGTTTTAGAGTGGTGTTGATAATGTCTCTGCTCTGCTCTGTTCTGTTGAGATGTTGATGTAGTTCTTGAGTCAGGTCCTTATAGGCCAACAGGAGGGCCTCTGGGGACACAGCTGATATCAGGGTAGCTTGGGTGGACTGTAAGCTTTCTGAGTTCAGCATCTTGGTTACTTTTTTATTTATTTGGGGAGTCCATTTGGCGCTGTGGTGGGTTTTTCCAGCAGGCATTAAAGTGGGCTGGGAATTGTCCTCACTATGTTCCTTCTGTGTGGAGTGAGACAGGGAAATAGTCACTCTCGAATCTGGGTATGACCTCTATTTTGCTTACGTATTGGAGAAGGTCCTCAGAGACAATTATGTAATCAATGGCACTCATCCTGATTCCAGACAAGAAGGTGAACTCAGCTGGACGGTCCTTTCCAAGGGCACCATTTAAAACGTAAAGACCTAGTTTGAAGGACATTTGTGCTAGGCAGATACCTGCAAAGTTCAACATTTGCTCTTTTGAGAATCGTGTTGTTAGTGGGCCTATGATCTCCAGATCTGGTGGGGTATGGCCAAATCGTCTTTGGTTGTTCGGTCCTATTCTGGCATTTAGGTCCCCTGCCAGACCACCATTGCATTAGGGTTCTGTAGGATGAGGTCTGCAATATATCCTTTCAGCTCACTCCATTGGGCTCTGATATCAGATTTCTGACTCATTGGGGGCATGTAGGCATTTATAATTAGTAGAGCCTTCTCATTGAGGTAGAGCATAGTAGCCATGGCAAGTGTCTTAAGGGAGGGGAGGGGAGGGGTCTTGGTGTGGAGCTGAAGTTGGTAGTGATATAAGGGTCCCCAATCCCCCTTTTGGTCTGTCATGCCTCTTCCCCAGTTAAAGGAATGATATCCATTTAATGATATGTCACCCCTTGTCAGATGCTGGTGGTGGTTGCTCGTGAGTAACCAGGCACGATTCCGACCTGTTTTTAACAGGTTTTATTTGGTGCAAACTATTTACAGTGCAGAACTACAAACTTCATGTCCGTCTTAGTCACTTGCAGATTCCAGGAGTGGCCCCTTCCGGTTTCTCCCCCAATATAAGAACTTAGACACCCCAAATTTCCCCTCCTTACGTTTCACCCCTCTGCGTAAGCTGGGCGACAGAAACAGCATGTCTGCCTCCTGGCCAGCCAGGCTAGGTGAGGCGCTTGGGCTCTCAGTAGCATCTTCGAGCCCTCCCCTCGCTTGGCTGCCCCCTTCCCCCTCTGCTCGACTGGAGGTGTGGCTTTCATCACTGCTGGATGAGGCGCTGCTCCTCAAAAGTGTCTGAGGCTCTCTGTATCCCCCTGCCTCCCTCCCCTGTTCCGATGGCAGTCCCCGACACTCCTGGTCCAAGTTTCCTGAATCAAGAGGTTATGATGTTGTGATAGAAAATCAGTGAAGCAGGTATCCCTTATGGATGCAGCCCATCCAGCTACATTCCAGGTTAGGAGGGTGAGCTTATGCTGGCCTGTTGGCTGTCGGCCCCTCTTTCCTTCATGGGATGGTTGAGGGGCTGTTAGTTCCTTCTGTGCCTTTGGGAGCATTAGGGAGGCATGTGCTGCAAAGTGGGGGTCATTGGCTAGCAAAGAGCCGACTTCCTGAGCAAAGACCTCATTTGTCCTGTTCTGCCAGAGATGTAGTGGGAAAAGCTAGTCCTCCTGCGTAAGGGTGAGTATCTGGGCACCAGTTGGATCATGAGTTTTAGAGGCATTAGGCAAAGGTCTGTGTGTAGCCTGGGTACTATTGTGTGGTTTCAACTGTCTGTCGGTGACATGGGGTTACTTGAAGGTTATTAGCTTAGGAGTGTTAGGGTTGTCAGACCCCCCCTCTTCATCACTGTCGCTTAGGAAGAAATCAGACAAATACACACATGGCCTTCTTCGTGATGGGGAGCTGTTAGGCGTATTTGAACTGACTGCGTGTCTTTTTAAAAATAGTTCTTATCTGTTTTAATTACCAGTTTTTATCCATCTATTATCTGCATTTAATCTCGTAGTTTATTCATTTTATCCTATGCTTGTTTCTTTGTCCTTATTTGCTCTAACAATTATATGTTTAAATCCTAATTGCTATTTATATGTTTTTCTTATGCTGGTCTGTGACCGTAATAAAGTTCATTCATTCATTCATTTATATATGATTTGCACTTCTCAAACCAATCTGTAAATTGAAACACAGCTTTTCTTTGAAATCTGCACTGAATTTTGTCATACAAAATTTTGTCATACAATCCTACAACCAAACTGTACACAAAATTTCAACTATTATGGGAACGTGTGCCTAAACTGCATATTTTTTGTGAAAATGTTCTTTCCTGAGGAAAGTCTTGACATGTTTTAAAGAAACCGAGCAATGGGAACTCACCCCGTCATGGGGATTCAAACCGCCGACCTTCTGATCGGCAAGTCCTAGGCTCTGTGGTTTGACCCGCAGCGCCACCCGCGTCCCTTTTCTCTCCCATCCTCACTCAAAAGCAAATCCCACTCTGTCCAGTGATGCTTCTTTCCTGGTAAGGATTTTCAGCACTGCAGTCAGACTTGGCATAGGCCAGAGGTAGTCAAAATTGTGTCCTCCAAATGATGTTGAGCTGACATTCCAATCATCCCTGGCCACTGGCTACTCCTGAGTAAGAATCTTTTTTTGCCCTTAGAATGGCCTGCTGGATCAAGACTGCTGAGAAAGAGAAACAATGGATGTTCTCCGTTTGGAAACATAAGGGCCAACAGAGCAATCTAAAACGTTCTTGACAGACAAGCAACTGACACTGAAGTGAATGGGTTGCTATCAATATAAAGGACTGGTAATCCTTTTGAATATGTTTTCTTTCATCAAATGCTTGCAAAGCATTGACACCTCAGCTTGTAGAAGGGGACTCCAAACAATCTGTGTCTTTGGGGTTTTGTTCTCTTTCTCCAAGCCCATTTCATAGAGGATGGAGGCGTAATAGATTCAGAAAAAAAATCCCAAGCCAAAATAAACTGCAAATGAATCATTGCCATTGTTGTTGGATTGGAGGTATTAGTGGGTTCCCCCCTCCCCCGCATCTCTCTTTAAGATCTGAAAACATGCTAATTTATTTCTGGTTAATGACTGCGTTTTTCTTGCATTAATGTTTTGGGAAGGCAGAATTGCCGCAACTGTGGTTTTACTTTGCATATAAAGAATTGGTTGACACAAAATCTACCAAAATGACAGCTAGAGGTATATCTCAGTACAGCTCATAGTCTGCACATCCCTCCACAGGGCATTTTGAGGAAACAACAGGAGGTGTAGATTAATTAAAGGAGGACGGGAAAGAAGTAGGAATCAGGGAAGAGATGGAATACTCAGGACAACTCATTCCCTGATGTTCTGGAAATGTCTGATCCTTTAAAAGGGTAGAAAGCTACCATGATGGTTGCAATTATAACCCAATTATAACCATTGCCTTAAAAAAAAAATAATAATTGCAGAGCTGGAGATCTTCTCGCTCCAGTCTGGTGGAAGTAGTTCTGCAATCCCCAGCTTTGAGAGGGAGGAGGATGTTGGAAGTACAACAGGAGGAGTCATTCAGTATATAACTTTTGATTAATTCTGTTATCAGTAAATCGGCTAACCGGGGGGGGGGGGGGGTAGTGCAGGAGGTGTCGCTTAGCAACCTGGCAGAATGGATTGATCTTGAAGATGGTCCACTAAGTGGACATAGACTTCCACTTAGATCCTTCTTTAGGCATATTTGCGTAACTCTGTCATGGCATCAGTTTAGTTTCCTCTGATCTCTCCTCTGCCATTTTTCCTGCTTCTTGTCCTCTTGATTAAGTTTGAATTTGCCTCTGGGGGGAAAAAAAACAGTTTGTAACATCCCTTTTACAGGTTTTGGAATTATTTTTCCTCCCCCTCACTGTTTTGCAGAGTTAAAGTTTTTCTTTCATTCTTAAGTCCAGCTTTTCACATTTCCACATCAATCTGATATATATTTTTTAAGTCCTCATGAAAATTCACCATAAATTTAGTGTGGACTTCTGCTAAAACACACAATTTTTGCAAGATGTTTTCCCCCAACCTAATGCATTTTGTATGCTATTTATTTGAGTTTTTGTTCCTACTGTATATATACATATTGGGGCATATTAATTTGGTTGAAGAGCTGCATTGCAAAATTCAGATAAGTGCAAGTTTCAAAGGGTAGCTGCATTTCAGTTTGCTTATTAGTCCACGGAGTGTGAATTAGACCATTTCTCACGGAAATGCAAACAAAATTGAATTTATCCTGCATGCATATGTGTGACAGCTATGGAAGCCACACCAATGACCCCTAATTTAGCAAAATAAATTCTACCAGCAGTGGTGACCTTTTTTGTGATGTCCAGGATTCCACTGTGCCAAGCTGAATGAGCTGGGAATGCAAAAAAACTTGGAAACAAATGTCAGCGCTACTTCACTCTGGGGCTTCACCTTTGTCAAAAAGCCATCACTGTGACTGAATATAGAAAAGGTGAAAACCCAAAGCACTTACTGTATATTGTATCCATCATTTTAATTCATGCAGCAGCCTCTAGCAAGTTCTTCCCAAACTGCTAAGATGATAAAACAGTGACGGTAGGTGAAGGGAGTAAAACTATTTATGCAAGTATTATTCCATTGAAAATGATGAAGTTGCTTTCCAGGGTGAGCTTTCCTAAACAAAAGAAACATTATTGATGAGCTACAAGACATGTAAATAGGGACATCAAAATGAACAATGATGGAGGGGATGGTGTGATTTATTCCATTGGAATTGGCAAGATGGAAGGTAAGGAGGCCAAGAGTAGGTGGAGCCAGAGGCAATAAGAGGCAGCGCTAACTAACACTAGTTTTGTCCCTATCCTCCTCCTCCCTGCTGAGTTCCATGAGGGTGACACAGAGGAGGAAGCTGACAGACAGTGTCACCCCCACTTGACTGATTGTAAGAAGACAGGCAGAAGGGTGCTGGCTGACAACAGACTGGAGACTTGACATGTGCTTTAATGGGCTAGTCTGCCCTACTAACATGCAGGACTGGCCCACTCATGAGGCAACTGCTTCAGGAAGCAGGATCCATGGGGGGGGGCATCCTGATGTAGATCTTTATCCATACCCCCTTGTTCCTGTTGTTGATCTGCACTGACCCCTTCTTCCTTAGCCAGGAAAGCCAGTGTGGTGTAGTGGTTAAGAGCTGTGGACTCGTAATCTGGTGAACCGGGTTCGCATCCCCGCTCCTCCACATGCAGCTGCTGGGTGACCTTGGGCTAGTCACACTTCTCTGAAGTCTCTCAGCCTCACTCACCTCACAATATGTTTCTTGTGGGGGAGGAAGGGAAAGGAGAATATTAGCCGCTTTGAGACTCCTTCGGGTAGTGATAAAGCAGGATATCAAATCCAAACTCCTCCTCCAGGTGTGTGTGCTATTTTTGGTCTGCTTCAGGGACCAAAATGTCTCGAGCCAGCCTTGCTACTATGCTTAAAGCATGTCAGCTGAAGGTTAGGAATCGCTGCTGCTCTTCAATGTAAGGATTTTCTCCTTGCCTCCACTCACATTCCTTAGACCTCTATCAGAACCCCTACTCCATATCCTGCCAACTCTGGTACAGGAGGTGGCATAAGGGCACAAGCCTTCTTAGTGGTAGAACCTACTTTTGTTGATTGCTGGCTGGCTCCCTCTATGCCTGCGCATGTTCCTCCATTCACTTCTCCTAATAAGTCTCCTTTGAGTGTTTGCTTCCTCTTGGATGAATTTAAAAGAGGAATGGACAGATTTATGGAGGAGAAGACTATCATCAATGACTAGTAGCTAGTAGCTATGATGGCTATGCCACAGTCAGACACAGTATACCAGTTGTGGGAAACCAAGGCAGGGGAGAGAGCTCTTGTTCTTAGATCCTGCTTGCAGGTTTCCCTGAGGCACCTGGGAGGCCACTATGAGAGCAGGATGCTGGACAATATGGACCGCTGGCCTGATCCAGCTGGCTTATATTATGCATTCCATCTTAAGACCTGATGCCAACTTTAATGGTTTCACCATGAGCCACCTTTCCCCTCTTCTCTACCTCTCAAAGTGGGACCACAGAGTTTCTGTTTGCCATAGAGTCTAATGACATGTTATGGAGGACTTAGAAGCTTGCACCCTATTTTTGTGCCACCCATAGCACTGCCACATTTAGGGCACATTGTAAATTTGATGACTTGGTCAGCACGTGCTCATTGATTATGTGTTTTTATTTGGGGCACAGTGCTTTTAGTCAGAAAGGGCAGATTGTAGCTTTTAATTATATTTTCCGTTAATGTCACAACCACCTCAGTCAGCACATTGGGTGCCTCTCTACCATCTCCTCTCCCCCACCAAGAGAAGACCAATTTCCTTCCTCCTGCTTTATATAATTGTTCAATCTTCCATCTAATATCTGGGCGTCATGGGAAACAACAGATCAATAATACCACTTTTTCAGAAAGAAGTGCTGATTAATTGTTGGCATTCCGGTGATATTAACTGTCAGGAAAGATTAATTCTTAAATGAAATTGCTCTTACTGATGACTATATCTGCTCCCTGCCCTGCAGGCTGCTTCTCTTCCTCTTTTCTTCACACCAAGTGTCAGATAAAGGTATAGGGTAAAGGGACCCCTGACCATTAGGTCCAGTCATGGCCGACTCTGGGGTTGCGGCGCTCAGCTTCCGGGTCATGTGGCCAGCATGACTAAGCCGCTTCTGGCAAACCAAAGCAGCGCACGGAAATGCCGTTTACCTTCCCGCCGGACTGGTACCTATTTATCTATTTGCACTTTGACGTGCCTTTGAACTGCTAGGTTGGCAGGAGCTGGGACCAGGCAATGGGAGCTCACCCCGTCGTGGGGATTCGAACCGCCGACCTTCTGATCGGCAAATCCTAGGCTCTGTGGTTTGGACCATACCTACAATCAAGAGTTTAAGGATCCAGGTCTCTGATCCTCAAAACTGCTTAAATTACGTACTGAAAATAATAAGGAAGAAGGCTTTAGAATGGGAGCGAGGAAACTTTCATGCAGTAGACTAATATATACATACACACACATCTCTTTGTTTCCTCCATCTGTACATCTTGAGGGCAGGACTCGAGCCAATGGCTTCAGGCTACAAGAAAGGATATTCTGACTAAACATTCTGACAATAAGAGCTGTTCAGCAGTGGAATTGACTCCCTCAGAAGGTGGTGGACTCTCATTCCTTGGAGGTTTTTAAGCAGAGGTTGGATGGCCATCTGTCATGGATGCTTTAGTTGAGATTCCTGCGGTGCAGGGGGTTTAACAAGATGACTGTGGTGTTTGTCCATTCTTTGGGGATATGTTTGTATTGGGGGAGAGAAAGGGTTAATAGGTTGACCAATAGGAAAGCCCGGAGGCGGAGCCTACCTGATTTTGAAGCTCAGCCCAGAGGTTTTGACAGTTAGTTCGGTTGGTTCTTTGGGGGGGAGATAGAGGAGTCAGAGTGAGTTAGAGACAGGGACAAGACTGAGAGGGAATAGAGTGACAGCGTTTTAAATATATTTTAAAACTTGCTTGTGTTTCAAATAAACTTTAATCTTCATTGTTTAACTCTACCTGACTGAGACTCAATACTTCACCAGGGAACCCTAGGTTTCCCCCCACAAAATTGGTGGTAGCGGAAAAATAAAGTAGTAGTGTACAGGACAATAGTCCGTGAAACAACCTGTCCATTAAACTTTAATTAGTTTAATGTTAAGTAAACGTCCAGTGCGCTTCCAACGCCATAAATCTTATCTCAGCAGAGAATTTCGTGCAGCGGTTGAAGAAGGCATGAGAGTCAGTACCTTTCAATGAAGAATCCTGGAGCAAGCACTTTGGAACTCAGGAAAAAAACTTTATTTACAAAAGAAAAACCCTGGTGATAAAGCACACATGCTTTTATCTCCGGCATAAAGAAAACTTTACTCTAAACTTAACTCATATCAGCAAACACGCCCATGGCCACAAACTGAGACTGCGAGTCAGGTCAAGGGGGGAAAACACACGGGTGAACTGACTATTTATACAAACTAACTCACATTCCTGGATGCTTAATGACTTCCAGCTGCTCAGTGATTAGAGCGACTTGTTACCTCTTAACCCTTTAGTACCAACACAACCAGGGGCTCTGTACGAATGCCACAATGACCCTTGGGTCCCTTCCATCTCTAAGAGAGAGAGTTCAAGGACACTTGAAGCAGGACAAGCGATGAGAATGGTCTGTCAGTGTTTGAAAAATAAAGGGTTCTGACCTTTTTACTCCTTTGCCTAGTCCTCAGACCTTAGTTGGCACAAAAGAGTCTTTGAGAAAGAGTATTCTTGCAGAGTATTGCTGCTTTTATTCTTAAAAAATTTTCTTCTCCAGCTTTTTACACACGCCAAATGCAACCAGCTTTCTGCTATCCAACCAACCCAACCCCAACACTAACATTGACCACTCTATATATACAGGTACCATTTGGTGGAAGGTTGCATGAGTCATTGTAGGCCGCTGACTCATGCTGACTTAGTTCTTTTAGCATTAAAGAAACAGCGGCCAATTTTTAGCTGTGACATGGTCTGGGGAGAGTTCTGAGATTCAGGTATGGACCAGGATGTTAGAGGGGGATTTTCCACTGGTGGCAGATGGCAGAGACTGTGACACTATGAGACCCGTGTAAAACCAACTTAAATAAGGACTTTATTTCAAAACAACAAACAGCAAAGCTTGTGGGTGTTTTTTTGCAGGCAGAGTTCAAACTGCAGCTTTTCTCCTTTTGTAGCCATGGCCAGCTGCAACCAATTTGCCCAGGGCTTACAGAAAATGTTCTTAAAGGTACAAACATGTTTCTGCGCAGAATGTTTCCCCAACACAGGAAAGTGCCGACTTCTGTCTAGAAAGCACACGGTGAAAGGCAAGTGTGGATGAACTGTAACTTATAAATCAGTGTTAAACATGAGCTATATTCTGCTAAATTTCTGGAAGTGTCTTTTGCATTGTGTGAAAGCTCACATATAATGTGGAAATCAACAGTTAGGGAAATGTTGGGGAAACAGAATGAACTGCTGTGCAACTGCAGCCTTACGACTGCATACAGAGAATAGAGCCTTGTTTACAGCTACATCTCAAACTAATGATTGTTCTGTTGGCAACTGATTTGAACATGGTCTTGAGCATTTCAGAGCAGCTTGAGCAAGCTTTGAATCTCAGTAGGGTAGACGGCCATGTATTGGCAGGTGCCTCCTCAGCTCCATGAGTGGTGGGAAATTTGATGGGTTTTCTCCTCCCATCAAAGGAGAGGAGCAGAGAATCCTTCTGGCATTCAGGCTAATTGAGGAGGATGAGTCAGAGCATCAGCCCCTTGGAACCAGTTGCTGGCTTGCTCGCTTGCCTGCCTGCTTGTTTATTTAATTCATGCTTTTCTGTCTCACTCTTCAGCCCTGAAGGGATCCGAGGGCAGCTCACCAATAAAAAATAAAAACATACAGTAATATCACCAATCTAATAAATAATTATTTTAAAAGCAGTAGAGCAATAAAACCAAATATAAAATAAAGGGTCGAATAGATTGAAATTTGTGTTTCTGCTGCTGCTATTTTTTAACCATCTGAAAAGACTGTATATTGATGTAATAGCCAAAGGGATAACAAAGGACCTTTGAGGAAGATCTCAATGTCCAGGCAGGCTTAGGTAGGTCCTGGGAGTATATAGAGCATAAGGTAGAGCTTTTAACAGGCATGAGAAATCTGTAGCCCATGACCTAATTTCATGTGTGAGATGAGAAAGGGGGTGACAGAGATTAGATTTAATATTCAAACCCTGTTATTGTATTATAATAGCACTCATAAGGTAAAGGTAAAGGTACCCCTGCCCGTACGGGCCAGTCTTGACAGACTCTGGGGTTGTGCGCCCATCTCACTCAAGAGGCCAGGGGCCAGCGCTGTCCGGAGACACTTCCGGGTCACATGGCCAGCGTGACAACGCTGCTCTGGCGAGCCAGAGCCGCACACGGAAACGCCGTTTACCTTCCCGCTGGTAAGCGGTCCCTATTTATCTACTTGCACCCGGAGGTGCTTTCGAACTGCTAGGTTGGCAGGCGCTGGGACCGAGCAGCGGGAGCGCACCCCGCCGCAGGGATTCGAACCGCCGACCTTTCGATCGGCAAGTCCTAGGCGCTGAGGCTTTAACCCACAGCGCCACCTGCGTCCCAATAGCACTCATACTGCCCTGCAATACAAAGCAAAAATACAGTGGTACTTCGGGTTACATATGCTTCAGGTTACAGACTCTGCTAACCCAGAAATAGTGCTTCAGGTTAAGAACTTTGCTTCAGGATGAGAACAGAAATCGTGCTCCGGCGGCGCGGTGGCAGCAGGAGGCCCCATTAGCTAAAGTGGTTGTCAGGGTTTCAGGGACAGAGAGCGAGGGGGAGGGGTCCCAGGGCGACGAGGAAGAGGACGACGATGACCCGAGGTTGTCAGTGAGTCCGTCAATTGAATCCGAGGATTCCCAAAAGGGAGCCCCCCTGGTCAGGCCAAGGGGCAGTAGAGAGGGAAGCAGTCAGAAGCAGGGGAACGAAGAGGGAATCCCCAGTGGGGGTTGGAGATCGGGACCGGCCTCTCCGTCGGAACGGAGTGAAGGGGGTGGAGTTGCCAGTGTGTCAGAAAGAGCAGAACAGGGAGCAGAGAGGGGAAGGAGTTCGGAGCAGAACGTCCTGCCGGAAGGGGAGGAGTGTAGTACCGAGAGTAGCGTAACGGTCGAAAGGAAGGTCAGAGGCAACGTACGCGCACCAAGTTCAAATGTGGAGGCGCGTGGAAATGAGGAGAGCCCTGAGGAGGAGCCTGGTCCCAAAGCACGAAGGAGGGGGGAGCAGGCGTCAGAAGACTCAGCCTCGGGGGAGTCCCGAAGGGAGGGAGCACAGGGGGGCAGGAAGACCCTGCGGAAAAGGAAGGAGAGGAAAAGGTGGAGCAGTACAAGCCTCTTAAGCTGGTGCAGGGGCGGAACTGACTCAGAGGGGACTTCTAACATCTAAGGGTAACAGATGCTGAGCCACGGAGCTTGGATGTAACGACAACAATGTTCTTCAATAAAACCTTTTGTATATAACTTGGACTGGATTTTGGTCTCTTGTGAGCTGGGACCTCGGGTGGCTCTGACAGTGGTGCTTCAGGTTAAGAGCAGTTTCAGGTTAAGTATGGACCTCCGGAACGAATTAAGTACTTAACCAAACTTGCCTATTCTAAATAATTATATCAAGGGCAATCATACATTCTGACTGCTATTCTTTTTGTTTGTCCCAGCTGAGTCTCTGGGAGCCTGATTCCCAAGTACCACCCAAATGTTCTGCCCTCTCCCTGGCACCAGGCTTTCGCATCTGTGGCCTCCCTTGGCCCACACTGGACATTGCCTGGCCTGACCACCAATCCATGTCCACTCCATCGCAAACACCATCATAATCCAATCCACCACTACCTCATGCTCCAGCTGCTCACCTTTGGTCGAAAGCCACAGGTAGGGAGAAATTTGATATGGTTCACATTTAAAAGTGATCTTGCCTAATTCAGTTTATGAAACAATGTGAGAAGCAAAACACAGCCATCCTTCAAGATCCGTGCTTCTCTGAATTTTGCAATGCATTTCTCCAGCCTAGGAACACGTACAAAAAAATTGATGGGAGGGGAAATTGCATATAAAAATGGTCCCAAGCTCCCTCCCTGCCTCTGGTCCTCATCCCATGAGCCACTTTTCAGCCTCTTCATTTTTTCTGTAAGAAATTGTTTAGGCTTCTTGGCCACTTTTCACCTTGGTCTACATTGCAGGGCTGTCATGAGCCACTTTCAGCAAGGCAGAACTATGGACACTATTTGTATTTGCAAGGATAATAATAATAATAATAATAATAATAATAATAATAATAATAATAATAATTTTATTTATACCCCGCCCTCCCCAGCCAAGGCCGGGCTCAGGGCTGCTAACAAGCAATAATAAAAACAAGTTGAATGAATACAACTTAAAAACAAGATTAAAATACAACAATTAAAATACTGAAACATTAAAATATTAAAATGCAGCCTCATCACAGGAGGAGAAAGAAAAAAGAAAAAAGAAGTAATACAGTCATAGCTTGGGATGAATATGCTTCGGGGATTTTTTGCATAAAGCAACTAAGAAATTAATAATAATAATAATAATTCTGATGAAGTGGAGCCATGCTAAGTGAAGCATATAATCAGTTGAACACAACACATTTTGGTTCAGGGGGCTCTAAAATACAGATCCAATGGCAGCTTTTCAATAAATTTCTGTCTTGCTGCATGCTGAGTACTGCTCTAAAACGTTGCAGTGCTTGTGTCTAAGGCATTTTGTAATCAATATGTGGCATCTTGCAAACAGACTTTTGATGGGGGGGTGCCAAATGATGGTGTGCCTACCACTGGCATACGAAAACCTTCCTGAAAGCCCTTTTCCAGGTATTTTGCTTCCTCTCTGTCGGGGAACTTACGCAGAAACTGTTAGAGGGGGATTTTTCACTGGTG
The DNA here is from genome assembly GCF_964106915.1 of Podarcis gaigeae. NCBI lineage: Eukaryota > Metazoa > Chordata > Lepidosauria > Squamata > Lacertidae > Podarcis > Podarcis gaigeae. The sequence continues at coordinate 36,117,157 of NC_139692.1, forward strand.
GCAGATGACAGAAGACTGTGACACCATGAGACCAGTGTAAAACCAAATTAAATAAGGACTTTGTTTCAAAACAGCAAAGCTTGTGGGTGTTTTTCTGCAGGCGGAGTTCAAACTGCAGCTTTTCTCCTTTTGTACCCAATCAGCCCAGAGCTTACAGAAACTGTTATTAAAGGTACAAACATGTTTCTGTGCAAAATGATTATTTCCTAACAGAAACAGCAGTTTCATCAGTTCTGCATATTCTGTCAGTTTGTTTTGTCATCTTTCTATTTTGGGGCTACCAGTTCCAATGGGCCACTGTTATTGTTCCTGGAATTAGGATGCTGAGTTTGTATAATACTGATGTGCTAATATTGTCGCATAATACTTATAATAGATTTGCTTCACTCCTTTTGCTTTTTCTCCATAGATCAATTAAAATGAAGATGAACTATTGTAAGTGACAGCCAGCAGGCCATGGAATCCAAGCACGCTGAGTTGCTAGTTTGTTCTACCAGCATCAAATGTTTTCTAAGCCTCTAGTTTAGCAGCAGGATTCTACAGGGTCTTGAAATATAATTCCTTTGGTAATTAAAACAACAGATGCTTGAAATTAGAATAACTCCTCATTAAGACTGCAATCCTAAATGAATTTACCTGGTTGTGAATTCCATTGAACTCACTTGGATTTATTTTTTAAAAACTTTTTTGGGATGTAACTTTGGTTCGTTTAGAGAATGGGATCACAAAATTGGCTAGATTTGACCTTAAATGCACAATGAATTTCTGCTCAATCCATATCTGGGGCCTTTTGCAGAGCAGGGGTAAAATGGTACTCAAATTTGAAATCATCTAAAGCCTAGGCAAGATCATATATTTGCTACCTTTGTCTTGAGGTGTTTTTCCCCCTTAAATGCCACATTGTCTGCCAGCTTCCAGGTGTTATCCACAGGCTGAAGAATGAATGAAAAAGGCCAGGCTGGGCCTCCAGCTGAGTGTCTCTTCTGATGCATGGAATCAGCAATTGACTTTGGCATTCTAGGCCATGGACTGAAAAAGATGCTGTTTGGATCAATGAGGTACTACAGCACAATGCTTTTGCCACCAGTCTCTGGAGTGTGTTGCAAAAAGAAAGCATTTTACTTCTGATGGTTGAAAATGAAGACCTGTCTGCAAATCTTAGCAGATCTTGGGGTCTCAAATTGCCGCAGCACCCTGTGTGGTGCCAAAAGTTGCACTCTATTCTAAATCATAGTTGTGGTGTCTCTAGTGGCACCCCCCCACACACACACAAAAGGCTTTGTGCCTAGTGCGCCCAAACTTAATGTATTGGTCACTTTATGCCAATGTCTGTGGGCAACATACAATAAAAATTAGCATCCGACATAGTTGAGTACATTGAACAGATGTGCAAAGTAAATGACCACAACTAAACAAAACTAGAAAACTAATTGAAAAGTTTGTGAACATCTGCAGACAACATGTGTTTTTCCCCAAATCAAAGTGAGTATGAACAACTATTTCACACTAGAAAGAGGACATCATGGGACACGCCCACATCATATCTCTGAAAGAGACATTATCATTATTCCATCACCATCAGCCACTGGGTCTAGCTAATTCCTTTCAATAAAGGTGCTGTGCAGTCTTTTCCAAGATATGGCCTCTTCAAGGCAGCCTAACATCTTCTAGCTTTTAAAAAAATGCAGCCAAGGAAAAGCTGTGCATTGACAACACCCCTCGGCTACCATCCCAGGGGACAATGGAAGAAGCTGAAGATTTCTCCCAGCTTCCACCAGCTGTGTGACACATAGGCATGTTCAGCATGATGAAAACTCGAGGCACTGTCAAAGTTGTGAACCCATTCATCCATGAGTGAAGCCAAAGGAGCAGTGGAGGGCAAAATAAGCTAACCTTCCAAATACAATTCCATGTCTCTGCGCTGAACCACATTTGTTGAGGTGGTATTACGAAAACAAATGGGTAAATCACACATTTGACATTCAAATTACTAAAAACTAGACTGGCTCTTAGGAACATGGATCAGGCCAAAGGCCAAGCTAGTCTAGCATTCTGTTCTCACAGTGGCCAACCACATGCCCATGTAAAAGCTACGGGTATCAAGTGATCACCTACAGTAGTTTGAAAGAACAGGGGATGCATTATCTAAATCAGGCATAGGCAAACTCAGCCCTCCAGATGTTTTGGGTCTACAACTCTCATCATCCCTAGCTAACAGGACCAGTGGTCAGGGATGATGGGAATTGTAGTCCCAAAATATCTGGAGGGCCGGGTTTGCCTATGCCTATTCTAAGACAATGTCTGCTGAGATTCAAATGTAATGCTAAAAACAAATTATTTCCTCCTTAAACTTATTAGTTTTTCTCTGACCTAAATAGCTGGGGGGTATATTATTATTATTATTATTATTATTATTATTATTATTATTATTATTTAAACAAAAGTTAAATTATATTGCACATGAAATTATCTATGGAGGAATAATTCCAGATCACAACACCTGGACCAACATTACTTTTATGAATTCAAATATATGTTGTAAATCATTGCCAAGGCACCGAAGAACATGACATACACCTGGAAGTTCTTGGCTGAAGTCCTGATCTGCCATCCATCCCTAGATATTTGCCACCATCGGTTTTGATCCAATGGTTAACTCTTTCTAGAAGAAGAAGAAGAAGAAGAAGAAGAAGAAGAAGAAGAAGAAGAGTAGTTTGGATTTGATATCCTGCTTTATCACTACCCGAAGGTGTCTCAAAGCGGCTAACATTCTCCTTTCCCTTTCTCCCCCACAACAAACACTCTGTGATGTGAGTGGGGCTGAGAGACTTCAGAGAAGTGTGACTAGCCCAAGGTCACCCAGCAGCTGTATGTGGAGGAGCGGGGATTCAAACCCAGTTCACCAGATTACGAGTCTACCGCTCTTAACCACTACACCACACTGGCTCACAATCAGTTCCTTCAATTCCTTATTGAATTAGATTTATGAAAATGGAAACCAGGATGCAGATAGCTTGGTCACAGGTGAGAGGTCCAAATGGAAGTTGATCAAAGCAACAGGGACTGGTGTTGGGTGTCACAATTCATCAAGTAATGGATCAGTCAACTTGCAACATGCATGGTTACTCCGAAGTAAACAGTACTGATGTCAGTGGCCTTTATTAGCAAATCTGTCTATTTAGTTTGTTTTCTCTCACACACACACAATATATGTTATCCAATTAAAGACATTTTAATTGAATTTAAGCTGGATCAAAAATGTTTTTAGACAGACAATCTTAAACCCAAGAATTCTGAAAATTTGTGTGCTCATCATACATGGAGTTAATTCTCCTTCAAGCTCACACAACTCTAGAAATTCACAAGCATTATTTACTAACTTAGAATATATATATATAGAGAGAGAGGGAAAAAAAATATCTTGTGCAAGTGGTGGTCACTGTGAACCCTAGAAGAGTCTTCAGACTGAAGTACCTAAGCTTTCCATTTCCACAGATACTGACAAAAAGCACATGCAATGGTGGATAATGGAAACGAGGGATTCAGCAGCAACTAAATGGCCATTACTTATTCCTCAAGCGTTCATTATTGTTACATGAATCATGATGAACTTGTCTGACATTAATATGAGCGTAAAATGTAAATCCATGCAAATGTCCCGTGTTGTGCAGCACCATTTAATGTCTCGTTAAACTCCTTCATGAGCTTCCTGTGTGACTGGAGATCTTTCATTAAAAAGCTCGACTATTACAGAAATATATGAAGAAGGGATAACTTGGCTATTGGGCACCTTATGGGACTGACAGAAGGTAGCAATTAGTCATTGTGAGAGACTATTAAATAAAGAGTTTTCTTCATTCAGGAATTAAAGCTCAAGTAACGAGGAGCTAACACATAATTTCAGCATCAATTAAGAGCCACTTATTTTTCCTTACTGTTCAGTTAAACTGTCAAATTTAATGAGGAGTTCATTTTATTCTTCTGCTTTTATCCTTTTGTGGCATTGACCTTAGGCAGTTGACCTTACAAGCCCATACTTATTGATGGACCCCAGTGGTCAATTTATTCAGAAGAACTGGGCTCAAACATTCTTCCCAGCCACCTGTTCTGGCTAGAAGAAATTTGACCTTGATCTCAACTGCTGTCACCATCTTTAGGTCCCTTCCATGGCTTTAGAGACTTAGGCATAGTGTGGAAGAAAATAAGGGCATTCTCCTGTTCTAAGTAGAGTTGGGGGAGAAATTAGATTCAGTTGTGATTTGAAGCTGAATTCCTTCAATTTGCACTTCTGAAACCAGGATGGCTGCTGGTGCACTAGGTGTACACCAGCCAGACAGCCAAGCTCTCCTCAGTGCCCCACACCAGGCCAACACATTAAATGCCAGAGACTGGTGGCACTGGCAGAGTCCTGAAAGGGCAATCCTCCTGGATTAACAACACCAACCCTCCCCCCGACCCATAGTCCACGATTGGTGAAAGACGGAGAAACCTGGGGGCGCCATCTCACACAAGGTGACTGTTTTGTCTTCGTGCACCTAGGTCTCCATCGCACAAGCCAGATCAACCCCCTTTGAGGTACAGAAGTCTCGCACGGTGGTGGTTTTATTGCCTATAGACCTGGCATTGCACAACAGACAGAAGTGGGTAATTCCTGCTCACCCTACCTTTGTCCCTCAGGATGCGGCGCAGATTGGAAGAGGTTCGAGCATATCCATATCTTAAACCCCTTTGCTTATAATATCTGCCCCCACCGCCAACCTCCCTCGCCCTTCAACTGTGATGATCCCAAGCCCCATGCTGGCCTTCCTTGGTAACACCAATGTTCTCCTTTCCCAACCCACTAATACACTGACAATTTTGGCAACACAGTACACTCCAATTAATTGAAACAAAACAAATCCAACCAAACATTAAATACCTATCTGACTAATTAACAATTATTACATTGCTTATCAGCCTACTACAATATTAACTAACTAATTAAATTAGACAATCTATCTATGGGACATCCTGTAAATTAAAACAATACGACCACACAATATATATTCAGGGATGAAGAATTGCATACAGTTGGCAGGAAGACAGTAATCAAGTACATACTAAAGACAGGCAAACTTAAATATAATCGTAGAGCAAGGAAACTAACCCAGTAACTGCACATGAGACGACTAATACAAAGGAAAGAGGAAAAAATTCCTCCTACCATCAATTCCTGACCCAAGAATCCCCAGATGAAGGTGTTTTAACAGGCTGGGGGGCGGTTTGTCTCAATTTCCTCTGAGACAAAAGACTGAAGCAGGAACTGGCTGGTATTAGTCCTTGTTGATCTTTCTCATTGTGTTGTTGGCAGCTTTGGGGCCCAGAGAGTTCCTGTAGCACCAAGAGTTGAGCCGATCCTCTCAAGACTGACTCACCCTGCAAAGTTAACAAAGTCCCACATCAGGTACAAGTAGAGGCAACTGCTGAATGCTGGCTAGCAGAGCACAGAGGAAGCCCACTAGTGGACATTTATGAGTAGAGATTGTGAAGCACCGAAGGTTTCTTAAAGAGGTACTACAAGAAACATCCCAAATCAAAAAAAAAGTATTCAACCCATGCAGTGTGATTGTATTAAGATGAATAAACTTAATTTCTTGTCTCAAGGGTACCTTCTCAGTATTAATTCTGTTGTATGGGTAAGGCTTCAGTCGCCAAATGGCGAAAAATTGTATGTCAGCATCACTGTATTTTTTCTGGAGATAATGTTCCACCAGAGGGGCACTTGTCACAGCATTCCTAATATGAGATCTATGTTCTCCTATCCTAGTCCTTAAAGATCTAGAACATTTGCCCACATACAATAAATTACAAGGGTACCAGACCACATAAATCATATTTTTGGTGGCACAATTAAAAAAAAAATATTTAATTGAAACCTAAATCCAGAAAACTCCTTCACAGGCAAAGCAAAGGGAGATGCCAAACAACCTGAGCAGCGATAATGTCCCCATGGCTCCTGAGTACTCCCCAACCTAGAAGCTTAGTCAGTGTGTACCAAAAGGTCCCTGGTGGATCTAGTATGGCGCAGCCCCAAAATGGGGGGTTGTTGACACCCCGGCAACATGTCAATCAAGTTCCAGTGTCAACGTACAAGGGGTTCTCTTCCCTGTCAGTGTAATCCAGGGAACAGAATAGCCTAGTATTGGGCTGTCTGATCTTGTCCTGAAGGAGTTCATTACAGGGCAGCCTATCACAACATGTGCGTGCCTGCCTGGTTACACTGGTCAGATAGCTCCGATGTTTCAACTGTAGCTGCAGCTGGCGGCTGCCACATTGCAGTCCTCAAGCAAAGAGGAATTGCGTTTCAGCCTAGTAAATTGCCCATATGGCAAATTCCTGTGTAGCTGTCTGGGATGAAAGGAACCATAGTGTAAATAGGAATTATGATTAGTGTGTTCCTTAAAGGGCTGAACACGTAGGCAATGCTCATGATCAAAAAAGAACATAGTGCCAAGAAAGGGTAAGCCAGACATGCTCATGACCCCATAGATGGTTAGTCATAAGAACATATGAAGAGCTGTCTGATGGGGATATGATAAAATAAAAATAAAAAATGGGGAATTATACATGAGGAACTGAAAAAAATGTTTAAAACAACAATTGGTAAGAAGCCGGAAACATTCCTTTTAGGAATTATAACAAATGACATCCCTGAAGACATGAAGAGAATCTTTTTATATGCAACAGCCGCTGCAAGGTTATTGATTGCAAAAAAAAAAAAAGGAAATCAGAAGAAGTACCAACATTGAAAGATTGGCAACATAATTTTTTCGAAATGATTGAATTAGCCAAAATGACGGCAACAATTAGAATGCAATCTAATCAAAATCTCGAACAGGAATGGAAATGTGTAGAAAAATACATGACCAAAAGATATTATTATATATTTCCACAAAGTTAAGTTAAGCTAAGCAGATATATAAGATTGAATGTTTAATTATTAAGATACAAAAATACAATCTCAATAATAAAGTTACAAAATAATAACAAGGAAGTCACGCATGGGTGGAGGGAAGACACAGAACAAGAAATAAGAAATGGATAAATGTTGGTGCATAATGGAATGTGAAAATGTGAGTTTATGAATATAATGTATATGTATTATTAAGTAAAGATTTCATATATGTACTGCAACATTCTGGAGACTCATCTAGTCCAGCTTCCTCTTCTCATACAGTGGTCAACCAGATGTCCCAAATAGGACCTGAGCACAACAGCACTCTCTCTCTATTTGCATTTCCCAGCAACTAGCACTCAGAGACACGCCGACTCTCAACTGTAGAGGTAAAATATTGCCATCATGGCTGGTAGCCATCTAGCTTAATCCAGCAGAGCTCTTCTTTAAGACATCAAGGGCTATTGGTACAGTACACAATTCTCTCTTTATCTCTGAGACCAGCTCTCTGTTTGTTCCAAGAAAAAGAGAGTGAAAAGGCTTTACATCCCATCAAAAAAGAAGACCAACACAGGTTTGCGTTTCCAGCAGCTTTCTTTCTGACTACAGGGTTTTTGTTCAGCCCTGGATTGGAACTTCAGAGAAAATGATCAGTTTGCATTGGTGTCGTTGGTATTGATCTTTCCAAGTGCAAATTAATGAAAGGGCTTTTTTATTATTGTATTGCTTCAGACCCTGTTGTCTTCAAGAAAATGACCAAATCTGCTTGTGATTCTCCTAACACTTGCTATTTTACAGCAACAAATAACCAGTTTTTGAGTTCTGTGCCTTCCTTTGCTTTTAAGGTTTTTTTAAAGGCAGAGAGAGAGAGAGAGAGAGAGAGAGAGAGAGAGAGAGAGAGAGAATGTATGTCTCTCTATGTGTTCTGGAGTAAAACCTAAACTGTTGATATGTTAATATGTTAATATAAGTATTGTATAAAATAATATTGCAATTTAATGAATTATAGGAGGGGAAAGTTCACAGTAGACTTCACTTTGCAAAAATATCAGCATATTTGCCACTTGGGGTAAAAGAAGCAGTGGTTATAAGGTACACCTGGTCCCTCTCTGTCTTCTTCCATTTGGGTAGAATTTTCTTCCTAAACAGCAATGGCTGGTACAAATTGGGGCTGGTAGGGTAAGAAGGCAGGGAGGCCAAAAGTAGGCAGAGCCAGAGCTAATGATACCTGAGCCAATTTTAGTTTTGTCTCCATCTAAATGGGATGTGGGTGGCGCTGTGGGTTAAACCACAGAGCCTAGGACTTGCCGATCAGAAGGTTGGCAGTTCCAATGCCTGCGACGGGGTGAGCTCCCGTTGTTCGGTCCCAGCTCCTGCCAACCTAGCAGTTCGAAAGCACGTCAAAGTGCAAGTAGATAAATAGGTACCGCTCTGGCAGGAAGGTAAACGGCGTTTCCGTGCACTGCTCTGGTTCGCCAGAAGTGTCTTAGTCATGCTGGCCACATGACCCGGAAGCTGTACGCCTGCTCCCTTGGCCAATAAAGTGAGATGAGCACCGCAACCCCCGAGTCGGCCACGACTGGACCTAATGGTCAGGGGTCCTTTTACCTTTTAACTGAGTTCTACAAATGGGCAATACTGAGACTAAGGAAGAGAAAGCTAACCAGGGCCACCCCTTGGGATGGCCATAAAAAAGAAGATTGGAAGGTGGAGGGTGCCTTAATGCAGCAGATTTCCAGTGAAAAGTGAACATGCATTTTGCTCTTATTATTGTGGAATGATTTTTAATAATTACCCCCACTGAACACCCCCAAGCCTATCCAGACAAGTATTGTAAACACTCCCCATTCAAATTCAACACCACCACCCCCATTTTAAGTTTCCAAATGAAGAGATCTGATTTCTGGAACAGTGCCGGAGTGATCCATGATTCTTTGGGTGGTAGTGGGGTGTATAATAACACTGCACCTTGTTATGTTTTGTTTTCTGCAGACTTTGTTCCAGATTTTGTGGGCCACAGTTTTCAGTGCAGGATGTTGGGCAGATTTTAGGGTAAACCATACACGGCACAGGTCTGTCCTTGTGGCTCGTTGGAAGTTGAAACTGCTTCACATGTGCAATAGTACGTTGTCGTCTTTATGAGGATATACGTTTGACTTTTATTACACCTGTTTTGCAAAAGTCCAGGAAAGAATCGGAATACCATTGTTTAAAACTACTGCTAGAGGACAAGAATCCCAAGACTACATTAGATGTAGCTAAATTCTGTGCGTCTGCAATCAATCGCAGGAAGCAAGTGGTATCCCATAATGTTCAAACCCCTAAATGTTAATTACAGGGGACACGCTAACAATTAATTTTAATTTTTATATTTAAAGCCTTGTTATATTCATATTGTCCCTTGTATTTCTGATATTTTTTATGATCTGTGATATTGTGTGTGTTGACGCTGGTCTGTGACCGTATTAATAAATTCATTCATTCATTCAGTGCGGGATGTTGTGCTTTCTCTGTTTTTGAAGGAGAGTTTCTGGAAGTGGGGAATAGGAAACACCATGATGAGTAGTTCTATGGCTGCTGCCAGAGGCAGTAAGCCTTTGAATACGAGTGGGTGGGAGTCACAAATGGGAAGAATGCTTTTGTGCTCAGGCCTTGCTTTTGGGCTTCCCATCTGGTTGGTCACTGTGTGAAGAGGATGCTGGGTTAGATGTAGCTTTTGTGTGATCCAGCAGGATCTTCCTATCTTCTTAACAATCCCTGCAAATTTTCCTCATGGGACTTGGTCTCCAGGTCTCTTTCCATCTTCCGCTTGGTCCATTGTTTTCACAAACTGCTGTGGTCACAATAGGACGCTGTGACCTGTATCTAACACTAGTTTTCTCCTTATGGTTGACCCATTCAAAATAATGGGCATGGCTAACTTGGATCAATTAATAGAAATGGGTCTACTTTGAGTAAAATTCCATTGCCTACAATCCAGTAATTGAAGTCTGGCCAAAGAAGAATAGAGGGGTACCTAGTGGGGCAGGGAAACTCAGCCCCAGAGGTCAAATGTTGGCCTCCAAGCCCCTCTATCTGGACCTCCAACATAAGAGGTCTATCTGGACATAAGAGGGGATGTCTGGACCAGACAATCGGAACTTCCTGTTTCTCCTGTCTGGGACAAACTTCCTCTACATGTGACCAGATGTGGGCGTGGCTTCACCTGTGCAGGTAACGACAAAAGCACAGGGCAGGACAGCCATCTCTCTCTCTGTGACTACTTTCGTCAAAGAAGCAACATCTGCTTAGCCAAAGATGCTCTCTTGGTTTCCAGCCAAGAGAGGACAAAGGGACTGTCTCCTTATGAGATAGCTTAGAAAAGTAACATACACCTAGAAACTAAGTCTGCCTTCTGGGATCCAATTGTGAACAGAATGTGAGTAAACTCTTTTTATACTGTGTTGTGTCTTATCTTTTATGAGAGAATAAGGGAAAATACCAGAACAGTTATTTCAGAGGCTTTAGCGAGCCTGAGTAAACACATCCGCTGTGAGTATAAAAGGGGAATGTTACTCTGCTAAATTGTGGAACTTGTTAACACAAGTTGGAAAGGCTATAATCAAACAATATATCCTCTCCTGCATCCCTGAACATTCCCACACATAATATCTTCAGGCCACACCTTCACTGCTCATACTTCACCCCCTCCCCCATGTGTTTTTGCATGTCTGGAATGTGTCCTCGAGCTCTGATAATGCCTCTTCCTTATCTTGATGGGGGATAGACAGGGTTGTGTGAGTGTGCATAGAAACGTGCATAGTGTACAGAGATAAAAACATACATTTTGTTCACCAATCACCTCTGACCCCACCCACCACTGGTACGTGACCCTCAGAAAGTTGCACAGGAGGGCATGTGTCCCTTGGCCTTGAAAAGAATGAGAGATGGGGGTATGTTCCCCACATCAATTGCTAGAAAGAACTGCATCAGTTTCCCCTGTCTAAAAGCAGACATGGCTGCACAGCCGTGGCCAGATGCCTCCTGGGTCTCATTTTATATACATCTACAGGTTTTGTAGCAAGGGAAGAAGGCTGCAGCCTAGCCCCATGATTTGATTGCAATGAGTGATGACATCTGTTCTAGAGAAATCCCATTTGGTTATGAGGTTAGAGAGTGCCGAGGATGGTCATGAGAGCATTAAAAGCAAGTACACCCCACCGGCTGCTGGGCAAGAAAGATTAGGATTTGATTTATATCATTAATAAAGTGTGAGTTCCCACAGTTTCCTGGTGTGCACTATGCCGGATGGATTTAGAAAGGTAGGATTTCATCAGCACTGCACTTGTCTTCAGGCTGTATGGGAGCTGAGACTCATAATTCAGGAAACTGAAACATCAGCCTCCAACTGTACTTAATTTTATAGTGGCAAAAAAATGGGATATGTTGCTTTTTAATTTTGGTGAAGCTACTTCAGGCCATCCTGCCTTTAAACCTGTCTGAATTTGCAGCCCTACCAGTACCTTTGGGTGATTCTTCCTCCACCAAGCTTGTCCATAAGTATAATCTGACAGATATGGTGGAGAGCCCAGCAAGCAGAATGGGACAGAGCTAAATGGCAGATCATCTGTTTTGCATGCAGAAGGTCACAGGTTCAATCATTGACATCTCTAGGTAAGACTGGGAGAGATCCCTTGTCAACATCCCTGGAGCACCACTGCCAGGTTACTGTAGATGTAGAGGGACCCCTGACTGTTAGGTCCAGTCACAGACGACTCTGGGGTTGCAGTGCTCATCTCGCTTTATTGGCCAAGGGAGCAGGCGTACAGCTTCCGGGTCATGTGGCCAGCATGACTAAGCCGCTTCTGGTGAATCAGAGCAACGCATGGAAACACCGTTTACCTTCCCAACGCAGTGGTGCCTGTTTATCTACTTGTACTTCGTGTTTTCAAACCGCTAGGTTGGCAGGAGCAGGGACAGAGCAACGGGAGCTCACCCCATCATGGGGATTCGAACCGCCAACCTTCTGAGCGGCAAGCCCTAGGCTCTGTGGTTTAACCCACAGCATCACCTGCATCCCGCCAGGTAACTGAGACAATACTAATTTCCTAATTTTGGTGGTTTGAGGTTGCAGGTGTCAGGAATTTTACTTTTTGAGATACGGCAACCCTAGTCGTCCGCATATTTGTTGATTACCCTTTCAATTGGTTCATCCATGTTGTTTATAAAGACACTGAACAACAACAAGTCCAGGACAGAACCCTGTGGCACCCCACTTGTCACTTTTTTCCAGGATGACAAGGAACCATTATTGAGTGCTCTTTGGGTTTGGTCAGCCAACCAGCTGCAAATACGCCCAGCAGTAACCTTGCCCACATTTTACCAGTTTCTCTGCAAAAATATATGGGGGACTTTGTCAAGGGCCTTACCAAAATCAAGATACACACTACGTTCATAGCATTCCTCTGTTCCAACAAGCTTGTTACTCTGTCAAAAAAAGAAGTTTGTATTTCCCAAAGCTGTGTGAACCGAAGCGCAAATGCCCATGAAAAATTGCACTTCTCTGAATTTTACAATGAGGTTGTCCTGCCAAATGATGTGTTCAACAATGTATATACTTGGGGAAAGTGCCCCCTACATGTGAATATCACATTCATCCGGTGCTATACCAGCTGCACTGGCTCCCGGTGGGGTACAGGATCAGAATTAAGGTGCTGGTTTTAACCTTCAAAGCCTTATACGGCCTTGGACCCTCTTACCTACGGGACCGCCTCTCCTGATATGTCCCACAGAGGAACTTACGGTCTTTAAATAAAAACATCCTGAAGGTCCCAGGCCACAGAGAGGTTAGGCTGGCCTCAACTAAAGTCAGGGCTTTTTCAGCTGTGGCTACAATCTGGTGGAACGCTCTGTCATAAGAGACTAGGGCCCTGCGGGACTTGATATCTTTCCGCAGGGCCTGCAAGACAGAGCTGTTCCACCAGGCCTTTGGTCAGGGCACAGCTTGACTCCCTCCTTTGGCAATCTTCACAGAACTTTAGCCTAATGGTTGCCATCAATTTGATTTGAATTAATTTTATAATGAAATGATTTTAGAATGTTGTACTATTTTATTGTTTTTAGCCGCCCTGAGCCCGGCTTCGGCTGGGGAGGGCGGGAAATAAATAAAATTCATTATTATTATTATTAATTATTAAGGGGGAGAAATGCAAACTGATATGGAAATGTGGAGAACTGAATTTGAAATTGGGAAAATATAGAACTTGAGAGAAACTGAAATTGGCAGTTTTGCCCATTAGCCCATCACTAATCCAAAGTGACATTTGACTGGGCCAGACCCTTCCTGACACAATCCAGCCAGGATCTTGCGAAGGAAGCCTTGACATGCATGAGGCTGCTCTGTGACACAGATCACGTAATGTCAGTCATGCCATGTTGTGTAATGTTTCCCTCTCCTGGCCTGCAATGATTGTGTAGCAATTAAAAAGGGGAGAGAGGAGAAAAATAGGGAAAGAAATCTGGGCAGCAAATGGTACAAGCTGAGTCATTTGGCACGTGTGTGTGTGTGAGAGAGAAAAAAACAGCAAGCTAGCAGCAGAGACAGGGATGAATGGGAAGGACAGTATCCTGTTTTTTATGTGCAAGGAGTAGGAAATTACATGCTTCCTAATGGCTAATTCTGTTTGGGAAGAAATTGAGTAGCAAGCAGATTGTGCCTATGCTGCTGCTGCTTTTTACAATTCAGACAGCCTCTGCTTTCACCAAATTACAAGCGGCTGCCTGAGATTTTGCAAAGTAGTCTAGAAAAATGTAGGCATCTACATTCTGCGCTCTCTCTCACTCTCTCTCTTGAAAACAGCAACTTTTTGAACAGGCACCTGATTTTTTAAAAAAGCAGGCAAGCTGCAGCCTTTGAGTGTTATGTGTTTCAGACCATTGGTCCATCTAGCTCAGTATTGTCTACTCTGACTGGAAGCAGCTTTCCTTGTTATAGACAGGAGCTTATCACAATCCTACCAGGAGACACTGGGCTTGGAACCTGATGCCTTCTACCACTGAGCTATGGTCCTTCGCCATGGCTTTGCATAGGCCAGGTTCAGTGGCATTGTTTTCCACACCATTTTGTTGTTGTTTAGTCATGTCTGACTCTTCGTGACCCCATGGACCAGAGCACGCCAGGCACTCCTGTCTTCCACTGCCTCCCGCAGTTTGGTCAAACTCATGCTGGTAGCTTCAAGAACACTGTCCAACCATCTCGTCCTCTGTCGTCCCCTTCTCCTTGTGCCCTCCATCTTTCCCAACATCAGGGTCTTTTCCAGGGAGTCTTCTCTTCTCATGAGGTGGCCAAAGTACTGGAGCCTCAGCTTCACGATCTGTCCTTCCAGTGAGCACTCAGGGCTGATTTCCTTATGAATGGATAGGTCACCTCTTCAGCTTTTGACACCTGCTCCACCCAGTCTGCTCCCTCTTCTCCCTCTGACCACTTATCATCCCACCACCAATTCCCTAGCTCTGAGCCTTCTTCCCCTGGGGGTTCCCTTGGGGAGTTCCTCAGCTGATGCCTCCCACCCAGGGCTGGATTTAGGTTTGATGAGGCCCTATGCCACTGAAGGTAATGGGGCCCTTTATATGTCCAGCTCTCCTTTGTCAACAACAAATTGCTGCTGTTTTTTGTGTTGAATATATGCTATAGGGTAATTTATGGACCTAATAGGTCCATACACAACACGAAACACTGCTGCCGTATGTAGGTTTTGGTTTTATTTTATTTGTTTTTTTATCTTACATTTTGGAAATGTACATCCAGGGTTTTTTTCCTTGGTTTTTTGGGGGGCCCCCAAGAGAGTGGGGCCCTAAGCTATAGCTTGTTTAGCTTATACAATGGGACCTCGGGTTACAAACTGCTTGGGTTACAGACACTTTGGGTTACAGTCTCTGCTAACCCGGAAGTAGTGCCTCGGGTTAAGAACTTTGCCCCAGGATGAGAACAGAAATCGCGCAGAGGTGGCAGTGGGAGGCCCCATTAGCTAAAGTGATACCTCAGGTTAAGAATGGTTTCAGGTTAAAAACGGACCTCCAGAACAAATTAAGTTCGTAACCAGAGTTACCACTGTATGTAAATCTGGCACTGCTTCCACCACT
Source organism: Podarcis gaigeae (assembly GCF_964106915.1). NCBI lineage: Eukaryota > Metazoa > Chordata > Lepidosauria > Squamata > Lacertidae > Podarcis > Podarcis gaigeae. Next base: position 36,132,212 of record NC_139692.1, read on the forward strand.
CCTCCGCATCCAGCCAGTCCACGACACATTTGTGCACATTCCTAATAATGTCTACATTGTTTAAGCTACCAAATACTCATTGGTGGAGGGTGCCCATTGGGACTGGATTGGGAGCCCAAAAGTAAGCAGAAGGAGAGTCAATGATGGACAACTAATTCTAGCTTCTTCTTTATTCATCTTGCTGCTGAGCTCTACAGGAGGCAGCAGTGAGGACCAAGGAGGGAGAAGCTGAAAGGCAATGTCACAGCTGGGCTGGTTGTACATAAGAAGGCAGGCTGTGGGCAGATTAAGATTGCTAGGGCAGTGTCCCTTTTGTCCCAGTGGGCTGGCCTCCACTGCAAATACTGGCATTTCCATTCATTTCCTTGGACAGAACAGTTGAGTAAAATGCTTATTATATTTTTTTTGCCCCCCTTCGGGTTAAATATAGATAAATGGCGCCAGGCTTGTGTTAAAGAATGGAACTGATATGCAAACCCATGCAGGCCAATGTGGCAGGTCCAGCTTTTAGAACTGTTCTTAAATGATGTAGCCACGATATCCATGGTGACTAAAGAAGCCAGCCTGATTTATATGCAGCAGAGACCCAGCCATAAAACAAGGAACACCCCCCTGACAGGTAAAAAGAGTTGTGGGGGGGGGGGCGCAGGGGCTCCGGCTTCTTGAAATAGGATTTATTCTGGGCCTGACACATTTTGGAACAAATCCTTTCTTTGTGTGCGTGATTTTAGCAGCAATTCTACCCAAATGCATGGAATGCTTCAATGAATGATGGGCACCTACAGAGTTCATTTTAGAAAACAAGAACTCATTCATGAAGACAACATGCCCCCCACCTGAGCCTATTCAACATTGCTCCTTAATAGGAAGATAAGATGCAGGAATTGAATGCATGAGAATACTTATGTTCACTTGCTTTTGAAATTTACTGGTGCAAAAATCAGTTGTTCTGCCCGCAAATTGACCTCCTAGCTCGCTCCAAACTTGAACTTTGCAAAAGTTCTTCAATTGACTTCAATATCAGTTTCTGTTCAGAGAACTAATTGTGCAGCTAATTACACAACTTAAGTTCCCAGCCAATTGTTACAGACCAGGGATGATAACAGTTGTAGTTCAACAACATCTGGAGAACCCCAGATTCCCCACACCTGTGCTATAGTATAAAAATACATCATAACAGGGGGGGGGGGGAATCCACCCATTATTCTGATATTTTCAATTCTCTTTTGACATATCTAATTACCAACCTTCATTTATTGAGCTCTTCAACATAATTATTCTTATTCTGCAACATAGATGATAATTAAATTATGTTAAGCTGCTCCCATGGTTTCCTAATTTATATCTTACTTGTTAGATTTCAATTTCCCATGTGTTCCCTTCCCTCATCCCATTCCTGCATTAAATTGTGATGCTTTACAGAAAAAAGCAAATCCTTAGGAAAAAAACCTCACATTAAAAACTTATCTATGGGGTTGTAGCCAACTACACAAAACAGGCCCATTGAAATCAAAAGACTCATATTAGAAGAGTTTGGATTTGATATCCCGCTTTATCACTACCCTAACGAGTCTCTTTTTTCCCTTCCTCCCCTACAACAAACACTCTGTGAGGTGAGTGGGGCTGAGAGACTTCAGAGAAGTGTGACTAGCCCAAGGTCACCCAGCAGCTGCATGTGGAGGAGTGGGGAATCGAACCTAGTTCACCAGATTACGAGTCCACTGCTCTTAACCACTACACCATGTTGGCTCCCATTAGTCATGCCCATTCTTTTCAATGGGTCTCCTTTGAGTAGGAGTAACTCCAGGCACAACCCCCCTTTCTTTTGAGCCAAAAAGTCAACGCTCCAAAGGATTTAATTCTAATCCATTATATTCCAACCCAAATCCAGGAGGTACAAATTAGATCTGTGTACTTATAAATATTGACTGAATAGCCATCCTTTAATGTGGTAGTGTCAATAAATTGGTTCACTATAGGAATGCTTGAGATGTTGGATCTTTGTGAATTACCATAAGGAATGCCCCAATGTTCACTTCTGGGTTCAACGTACGTACTGGAGATTTGCAAAGTGAGTCAGAATTTAGACTTTACAATTTTCTGAATGTTGCAGTGCTGGTTTTAACAGTTGAAACCATTCTTCACCAACTTGGGACCCTCCTGAAACTTTGGACCAACATCTCCCATCTGCCGCAGCGAACACTGGTTTGAACATATTCAAAAACCATTTTAAATGCATTTTCACAGAAAATGCATGTTTTTGATATATATTTAAATAATGCATATTAATGCAGGAACAGAACTAGGTTATGGGTAAAAAGGAAAATAAAAAAACATGTGAAAATTACTCAGCCCCAGTTTAACATTTCATTCGCTGCTAATGAGAGCGAGGTCTATGATGCCGTATAGAATATTAAATATCAAAAGCTGACTATTGAATAATTGATGATATCCAGGCTAGAATATCAGGGGCAGTTTTAAAGAAGCAGATTGACCAAGGTTTTAATTTGTGTTGCTTAATTGAAATGTCATATAGTTGACCAACATAATATAGGAAGCTGAAGTGGGTTTCTGCAGCAAACAACTGCTTTATAGCTATTGGTACTAATCTGCATAGGTTGCTACTCTCTGGATTTTTTTGTTTTGTTTTTAAATTATACTAATTATGTGGGATTCTGCTTGTTTATTTAATATGCTCTTTCAGTCTCTCTGCAGCCAGGAAAATGGTTTATGCTTGGCAATTTTGCTGTACGTCAATATCCTAGTCAGTTTCATGGTTCTCAACCCCCAACACAACTCCTCCTCGCCCTCACCCCCACACTATGAAGGATATTTTGTTCAGGCTTATGGAAGACTGAAAAATGAAATACATTGTTAAACTGGCAAAAATTATTCAGCGTTGTGATTTGCTTTTCATTGGCTGCATCAATTATAAGTAGCAAGAGTGTTTGGAAAATACATTTGCAACTTGTTAAGACTGCTTTTTGTAATAATTAAACCCTTGCTAAACAGTGCCTTATGGAGCATTTTAATCATTCTTTTTCCTCTCTGCGTCAGGTTCTGACGCTGCTTGTTTAGTATGATTGCTTGTTACCAGCTGAAGGTTTTAGAGGGCGGAGTGATAAAATATGGAGACAGCATGTTGTTTCTTGGGTGGTCAGGCTAACAAGCATAGCTAAAGGAAGAGGCTGCATGAAGTTGCAGGAAAGGAGGGCTGGTTGTTTTTGTTTTTGTTTACAGTTTACAGTAGTAATCTTTCAAAATTTGCAGTCTCTTAATTAAAAAAAATAAAAATACACAAGCCAAAATGGAAATGGGGAAGCCTGAAATTAAGAAGGCATGGAGGGGAGCAAGAATCAGAGAAGCTAAAATTGCAGATTCATCTATCTCCACCATGTGCTCCTTGCGGTTTGATTTAAGTTTTGAATCTTTAGTATTCCGTGCTGACAATTCTATAACCAGATTTGCCCCGAGTGCCTTTCTACTGAGTGTGTCCAAAAAAGCCAAAGGGAGTTATGGCTGGGTAGGATGGGGATGGTAGCCCAACAATGTCTAAACAAAGACATGTTGCAATATTTGGGTGTAAATGCCACATGTTTGCAATGAAAACTAAACACCTTATATTTTTCAATTTTGAGGAGGCAGCTGGGAGAGTTCCTGCTGCATCCTTGCTCAATGTGTTGGATAGATCAGTTCACTGATCTGTGCCTTTCACCACCTGCTAACTGAAGGGCTAGCTGAGTGGCCACTTGACCTCCCAACCAGCATCCCTCCTGGCCAGCACTCAATGATCCAAGGACTCCAGGGTCAAAAGCAGGTCCATTCCTGAATCCCCTTGAGTTGTTTGTCAATGTGATGTAGGTGGGGTAACTGTGTCCAGGCAGAACGATGTGGGTGGAGACGCTCCTTCACTCAGATGTTCTGAGTTGAATAAAGCATACTGGGAGGAGCTTGGATAAGTCGGGTGCAGACAGCCATGGATCAGGCTGGATGGCCCAGAAATGCGCATTGCTGTCAGGGGGTGGGGTATCAGACAGAAAGGCAAGGCAAGCACCAGGTGGAAAAACTATGTGCAAAGGCTAAGAGTTGACTACCAGCTGCATCTTCCTTGGAGAATGGGGAACAGTCTGGTTATTCTTCCTGCCTGATGCCCATCCCTGAAGCAGCACCATGCATGTTGCAAGGTGTTCCTTTGCTAATGGCTTTCCAGAAGACACGTTGCATGCAAAGGAGCACCCAGCATAATTTATCATGGGAGAATGGGAATGGGAGAGGGGAGGAGATGCAATGTCTTCTTCCACTCCCTGGCCATATGTTGAATTCCATTTGGTTTTTGTTTTGTTTTTTAAAGCCTGGCAAATAGAAGGAGAAGAAATGGAGGCAGTGGGAGATTTTACTTTCTTGGGCTCCATGATCACTGCAGATGGTGACAGCCGCCACGAAATTAAAAGACGCCTGCTTCTTGGGAGAAAAGCAATGGCAAACCTAGACAGCATCTTAAAAAGTAGAGACATCACCTTGCCAACAAAGGTCCGTATAGTTAAAGCTATGGTTTTCCCAGTAGTGATGTATGGAAGTGAGAGCTGGACCATAAAGAAGGCTGATCGCCAAAGAATTGATGCTTTTGAATTCTGGTGCTGGAGGAGACTCTGGAGAGTCCCATGGACTGCAAGAAGATCAAACATATCCATTCTGAAGGAAATCAGCCCTGAGTGCTCACTGGAAGGACAGATCCTGAAGCTGAGGCTCCAGTACTTTGTCCACCTCATGAGAAGAGAAGACTCCCTGGAAAAGACCCTGATGTTGGGAAAGATGGAGGGCACAAGGAGAAGGGGACGACAGAGGAAGAGATGGTTGTATAGTGTTCTCGAAGCTACCAACATGAGTCTGACCAAACTGCGGGAGGCAGTGGAAGACAGAAGTGCCTGGCGTGTTCTGGTCCATGGGGTCATGAAGAGTCGGACACGACTAAACAACAAAATTAAACATTAGTCCTGCTTTGAACTAATTCAGAACTGGGTCCAAGGCAAGGGATGTGACTGCTTCTCCCCGGATTGGGGTGACAGGGTGGATGAGGGGATGTGCACAGTCCTTATAAATCACCCCACATACCACCACAGTCACCACAACCCCCCTTTTCTAATGGTTGAATCATCCAATAGTTGAATGATTGCGGTTAGTAGTAAATTTATACAGCTCTAAATGCCAAACAGGCCCCAAGTGGTTTGCAAAATACAAAAACCAATTACAAAACTTTATATTTTGTTTATGATGTATTTTCAACAAACAGGCATATTAAAATATTAACATCCATAGTTAAAATAAAACACTCGAGCAACCACATTAAAATGCAGTGATTAAAACAGGAGTCTCAAGTCAGGGGAACCAATCATTTGAAGGTTTGATTCAGTGCTATCGCTGTAGTTTCTCTCTCTCTCTCTCTTTATATATAATCAATTCTAGTATATATATTCTTCAGCAGGGGTAATTGGCAGAGTCTATCAGGCAAGTCAGCAATAGTGCGCAGACCACTTTTCCATGTCAAGGGTAATATTGTATGCTGCCTATTGGATGCAGAAGAATGCATTAAAGGCAGGATTGCTCCAGCACCATCAGTGAATAATGCAAGAGCCTTGGAAATGCAGAAAATGTGACACGGCTGATAAATCTACAGCAGCCAGCACTAAACTCAAAGCGAGAGAACAGCCCATGACATAATATATGATTTCAGCCTTTTTCACTGCGGAGATAAATAATTCCAAATAGGGGTCAGTTCAGAGCATAATTATAACTTCATTGAGCACCATTATCGCTTTACACCTGTGTGGGAATCTAACCAATAAATTTTGGGCAGGCGGGAACAAATCTTGGCTCAGGCTATTCCTGAAATAAACAAGATGGTTTATTATAGAGGGGATTGACACTGTTTCAATTTCCCATCTCTGAGTGCCAGGGATGTTCAGGCAGCCTTAGCTCTGCCATTTCCCTTCAGTAAAAGAAGAGAGTCCTTTGTAATAATCTGCTTATTTATGGGTTGATTAGGTTAGAGCGACACACAAACAGCCCCTTGAAATTCTCCACCTTGTTTGTGAGCAGAGAAATTCAGGGGAACATTTCACAAAATGCCTACAGGAGGACGTGAAATCCTCCAAACGCCTTGGAAACAAATCAAGATGAATGAACACTGTCATGTAACAGCCACATTTTAAAAAATAAAAATAAAAATCAGAAGAAACGTTCAGTGGAGACCAGGCATAGTATAACTACCACATCAGGTTTGTGCAAGCAAATCAGAATGAATGCTGGATAATCTGGTTGTCTGGCAGAGCTCAGGATCATTGGACCTAGGAAACAATACCCAGGAAGTGCAATGTTGGGAAAGAGGAAGAGTGACAGCAACAGGTGCTAGGCAACAGGTGCTAGGGTGGAGAGGACAGTTGGAGATTTTTGTACATGTTATTTGGTTGCAGAACTTCATTGTAAAATTTGGAGAAATGCCCGTTTTGCAAGATGGCTATGTTTTGCTTCACACTTTGTTTCTCCCGATATGTAGATAACGCAGATAAACCTTTAAATGTGAACTGAATCGAATTTCTCCCCCTAAAGTTTGATGCAAGCATTTCCAAGCCTGTGTGTGTGTGTGTGTGTAAATATTGGTGTGATGTGTGTGTGTGTGTGTGTGTGTGTGCGTGTGTAGTGGTACCTCAGGTTAAGTACTTAATTCGTTCTGGAGGTCCGTTCTTAACTTGAGGTACCACTTTAGCTAATGGGGCCTCCTGCTGCTGCCGTGCCGCTGGAGCATGATTTCTATTCTTATCCTGCAGCAAAGTTCTTAACCTGAAGCACTATTTCTGGGTTAGCGGAGTCTGTAACCTGAAGCGTATGTAACCTGAAGTGTATGTAACCTAGGGTACCACTGTGTGTGTGTGTGTATACAGTGGTACCTTGGGTTACATATGCTTCAGGTTACAGACGCCGCTAACCCAGAACTAGTGCTTCAGGATAAGAACTTTGCTTCAGGATTAGAACAGAAATCGTGTTCTGGCGACGCTGTGGCAGCAGGAGGCCCCATTAGCTAAAGTGGTGCTTCAGGTTAAGAACAGTTTCAGGTTAAGTATGGACCTCCAGAACGAATTAAGTACTTAACTCGAGGTACCACTGTGTGTGTGTGTGTGTGTGTGTGTGTGTGTATGTGTGTGTATGTATATATATATATATATATAGGTGCTATCTCTAGCTCTAGCTGCAACTCCGTAACAGATGGCTAGGGCATGAAGCGGGTGCCAAATTAGAACACTCCAAGTTCAAGAGCGGTTTACTTTGTGTTGGCTTTGAAATTTGCATATCTTAACATTTGTTTCCTTTGGCTTTGGGGAGAGTAGCCCTTCTGCTGTGTGCAGAAGGAAACATTGTAGCATGCCTTCCCCTCCCTATCTCAGTGAAAACAATGCCTTTGGATCAGTATCCTCGCCAAGCCGCTAATCTCTACGAAATGAAAATTGCCATCTGTCTTTCACATCACTGACTGGAGCATGCAGATTAGTAATTTGGGGACTTCTGAGTAAAATATTGGCTAATGTACACGAAGGGGGAGAGAATTGTTTCTCCTCGGGGCTAGCTAGGGACGTTGGAGAATTCTGAAGAGAAGAAGAACGGAAATTATCGCGGTGTTCGCTTTTCCCCGTCCCGGATCCAGAATGGAAATAAATCCGGCGAATGGGTTTGATATTCACTGCTGCTTTCTTTCTGCAAATGACACATAATTGAATGCAACTCCACTCCCCAATTTGCATTGTGTTCCTTTTGCATTGGAATGAGTGAGGTGGAATAACGTAATGACTATGTAATTTGTGTCATTTATGCAATTTGAGTAATCATGCAAATTATAGAAGTTACATATTTTCACCACAGCGGGCAGCGAGATTTATAACATTTGTTGGTAGCAGATATAGTGCAGTGGTAGGGAAGCAATGCTGCATGTGACAAATGCAAATACAATTCCCCATACAAATGGGAAATCGTGCCGCCTTCTACCAAGAAGCAGACCAAGACATTTTGCTGCCTGAGGCAAAGGGCAAGAATGGGCCTCCTCTTATTCCATGTACAGAAATTGGACATGAATAGCACATGAATAAAACCACAGACATCTTACTGTGAGCAGAATAAGGGTCAGACGGCATCCTTTTACCCCTGTTATGATTGAAAAGTTCAGTTAACTAACTCAATTAAGACTCAGTTTAAAAACGGTGTTTTTAAATGGCGTTTCCATGTGCTGCTTTGGTTCATCAGAAGTGGCTTAGTCATGCTGGCCACATGACCCGGAAGCTGTCTGCGGACAAAGGCCGGCTCCCTCAACCTATAGAGCAAGATGAGCACACAACCTCAGAGTCGGTCACGACTGGACCTAATGGTCAGGGGTCCCTTTACCTTTAACTTTAGAAATAAATAAATCAAGAGATCAAAAGTATAGGCTTAAGCATATACAGTGGTACCTCGGGTTAAGTATTTAATTCATTCCGGAGGTCCGTTTTTAACCTGAAACTGTTCTTAACCTGAAGCACCACTTTAGCTAATGGGGCCTCCCGCTGCCACCACACCACCGGAACACAATTTCTGTTCTCATCCTGAAGCAAAGTTCTTAACCCAAGGTACTATTTCTGGGTTAACAGAGTCTGTAACCTGAAGCGTCTGTAACCTGAAGTGTATGTAACCCAAGGTACCACTGTACTTCCCAAATGCATCTTGCGAAAAGATGGGCCAGCAATCCAACTTCAGTTTCCCCCCACTGGGAAGGGCAGATGAGCATCACAGTAAGAATAAAATGTAAAACCATCACTTGTACTTGACCTATTGCTTTCTATTTCTATTTTGTTTTTGTTTTTAGGACCTGGATTTACATGTGCTCAGACTAAGGTAATACAATGTGAATAGGAGCAACATTTGCTTGAGTGCCCTGGAGGCTGGTCCATCAGAGTAAATGAGGCACTGCCCCACCAACTTCATTCTGCCCACAGCCAGCCCCCAACTCTTTTTCTTCTTATTTACACCCAGTCTTGGGGGTGACCCTGGCTGCCAGCTTCTTCCTCTTTTATCTCAGTGTTTAGAACTCAACAAAGAGAGGATGGGAACAAAGCTAGAATTAGCTCTGCCTTGCATTGGTTCTGGTTCCATCTACTGTTGGCCGTCATGGCTTCCACCCCACCAATCCCAGTGTGCACCAGCCACACTGCTTTTGTGTAAATTAGATGAAAGATCTATCTTGGTGGTCATACCTTGCAGGAAAGGTGGTGGCAGTGAGAGTAGCAATTCATTACAGAGTCGAGCTCGGGTGCTTGGGCTCCACCTCTTTTCCTTATACAGTGGTACCTCAGGTTACATATGCTTCAGGTTACATACGCTTCAGGTTACAGACTCCGCTAACCCAGAAATAGTGCTTCAGGTTAAGAACTTTGCTGCAGGATGAGAACAGAAATCAGGCTCCGGCGGTGTGGCAGCAGCAGGAGGTCCCATTAGCTAAAGTGGTGCTTCAGGTTAAGAACAGTTTCAGGTTAAGTACAGACCTCCAGAACTAATTAAGTACTTAACCCGAGGTACCACTGTAGTTTTGGAGAACAAGATAAAGAAGTCTCAGAGGGAGTTATCAGTCTAACTAGAGCTGGCCGATCTTCCTTGAGTGAATATAAAGTCCCTGGTCTATGAGTTGTAATCTGCACTAATAAAATCACAATTTGTGGATGCTACTTGGCTCCCTCCCAAGATCTGTTCACAGGCAGTTACAGATGCACAATGAATCTGATTTCTGGAGTGAGCTCGTGAGCTCCCCTTGCACATATTATCTACCCAGGGCTGCATTCTTCCTTTTGATGCTTATCATTGATTTTGCAATCCTTGCTGTAGGCTTTTAAGAGCTTTTCAAGGCCCTGCACAGGCATTTATTTTACCCATCATATTTTCCCCCTCCCAATAGACCCCATCCTAGACAATATTGCTGTTAACAAAATTATAACAGAGGTAATTGCTATAAAGCAGGGGGAAATGGATTATTAAACATGGTGATGCAACCATCAGTTCCAAGGAAGAATACTGAAAAGCAATGAGAAAACCTTTTCCGTTTTAAGCTGCAATTCTGTGTACAACTACTTGTGAATAGGCACCATTCAACACAGTGTGGCTTACTCCCAAGCAAATATGCACAGGATTGTGCTGTTAAATGTCACTGCGGCAAGGAAAGGTCCATTGTTCAGTGAAATTATTAATCAAAAGCATTTTTATCCTGCTCTTGAGCCAAAAGAGGCTGTAGTCAGTCCCTATTCACAAACTCTCAATCTAAGGGACATGAAACAAAACAAAATAGGATGGGGAGGGAGGAGAAGGGCAATCAAGCTTCCACACTGATTCGGAGAGATCTTGTTGTGACCTGCTGGGATGGATTTCTCAGTAAAGCCAACAGGAGCCACACAGTCTCATTTCTCTCTCTCTTACAGTCTTATGGAATTGCCACTACTAGATACATCTATCTATTATATAGATGTAGTTGATTATATGTAAACAAAGTGTCCTTGATGATGACTGTCCCTGACGTTTATAGTTACCTGGCTTGGAACATGGATTTACCCACCTTGTAATGTTTTGGAATATTATGACTGTAATAGGACAATTTCCCCAGTTTCTTCTCAGGCTAAGAATGTAAAATGAGATCCTTCATAGTGTTGTACAATTGGTTTTTAACTTCAGTTCATGTCCCCCCCTTCCATTATGGCCAATGGACATGGACTAATCCATCCATGACAATCATCTCGCTGTCAATGGATCACTCCCAATCTGCTCTGCAGCAAAGACCAGATTGGGGGGGGGGGTCTCTCCCACCACAATCATTGAGCCCATGATATATGGAGGCACAACCAATTGGCATACCCAGAGCTGGCACACTTGTGGCTGCCAAGGCATGAATGCTGAAATCATCAACCACCTTTAACAGCCTACCCCAGGCAGGCGGGTGTGGTATCTTATCAATTACCTTAAAAATGTACGAGAGGCCTGCACACTGGTGAGAGAAGCCGTCACACTGGCTTATGATGAGGAATTCCACCAGAAGGCTTCCCACTTACCTAGCACTAGGTGGGATCTGGTGAACCAGCCATTATGGATAAAGATTGTGGGGTCAAACATCAGCAAAAAAGAACCTGCTGTTAGCAGATACCCTAAATTCGCATCCAGGCACAAACCTAATTGCAAGGTTTGCTGGGAATTCAACCAGAGTATTTGCCAGTGCATGAACTGCAAATTTTCCTATGAATGTGAGAGGTGCTTCGGCGCACCACAGCACATTTCTTGTAATGGGGTAAACAGCCCTTTTTTGGGGGGGTTCATTCTCCAACTGCATGCAGAGCCCCCAATCAGGGAGTGCAAGGTATCCATAAACAATAGTTACATGTTCCTTGCGTGCTCTTTTTCAACATAGAAATACAAAATGAGAACACACTAATAGCAGAGGATGACAAATTTTTAAATAGCTTTGGAGGGAGGGGTTGCTAAGAAATCAACACTTTTCAGTTTCAGTTATTTTACTCAAAAGAATGGCCTTAACTCATATACCCAACACCCCGTCCTATGGCTATTGGTTTTAGAAGCTAAGACAGGAAGTCAATACTCCTGCTTAATGTCTGCAGATTGTGCTTGGCTAAGAAAGAATTGAGATCAGATTGGACTTGGCTTGAGAAGTCACATTTGATGATTGGTTTGCTGTTCTTGGTATAATATCTCAGTCTATTGAGAGGTAGGGGTGATTCAGAATCTCTTGTACATCTGAGGAGTTGTCTCACCATGTTTGCATTAGGATACAAAACGAGGTTTGTCTTGAGTAGGAATGTAAGAATGTTCCTCCCTGTAATCTTGATGTGCAGCACTGTTTCCATACTGCTGCAGTTCATCTTCAGCCAAAAATTGCATTGTTTTCTCTAAACCGTGTAACTTATGCAATATGTAACTAATTCAAATTGCATTGTCATTATATTATCTCACCCTATTCAGTTAGATACAAAGGAAACAACAAGCAAATGTAGGAGGGTGTGATAAATGATACACTGTTTGCAGACTGAAAACAAACAAACAATGACTACTGATTGCATTCATTGGGCTGGTGTCTGTTCCAAGCACAGGATGACCAAATCAACATTAACAATTTCCGTCCCTATTTCTATAGTAATAGGAATTATCCAACATCTATCCTCCGTCTTGAGTGAAAATATGTCTGTAGTACAAATTTAACCCAGTTAACAAGCATGTTGAACTGTCATGGTTCACAATAAAGTATTGTCAATCAATCAATTTCCTTTATTCGACCGATAGTCAGAAATATAACACAGAAATAAAACACAATACAGAATTATGAACTAAAACATCATAGGGGTACATGAATAAGGTAGGGCCACAGCACTAAACCTCTCACAGATAACCCATTCAATTGTACGTTTCCGACGCTTGAGTGCCAGGAAAAGGAATTTAGCCACTGACAAAGTTGTTTTCCTAGAAGACTTATTTAGCAGATATGCTGTCTGCTTTCCTCTTTGTCGGGGACTAAGCTGGGGTAAGTATGGGGTTATAAGATACTGTCTTAAATCGTTGTAGAAGGGACAGCTCATTAAAATGTGCTCTGTGGATTCTACCTCACCCAACGCACAATGGCATAATCTCTGGTCATATGGGACTCCTCCATATCTTCCCTTCAGAACCGCCGAGTCAAGAACATTCAGCCTAGCCGCGGTAAATAGTCTGCGGTATTCCACGTAGTGGATATCCGCCAGGTAGCGAGCTAGAGCAGCTCGGTACATCTGCTCCCCCAGAAACAGCCCAGGTTTCACACGGGCTATGTCCTCCTGTCTCGCAATATCCCTTAATCTTTGGGCGATCACCGCCTTTGCGTGGCTATACGTCATGGACTCTATATAAAGGGAGGACAACCCGCACTTCTGCACTTCCTCCACTATCTCCCCTTCCCATGGAGATTTAAAGTTATCCCTCAGAATCAAGGGGGCCAAACCCACCAGTCTGAAGCAAAGCTTAAGCCAAAGCCATAACTTCGCTTTCAGGGCCACATACCTAAAGGCTTGGCAACCGGTTTCCAATCTCATGATCGCACCTGCCACGGAGGGGGGGATCCTGAGTATGGCCCTGAGGAATTGGGTTTGGATAGATTCCAATTTTTCAAAGTCCCTACGTGAGCCCAAGGCAATGCCCACCAGTAGAAGAGAGAGGACTTTCATTTTAAAGAGTCACAAGGCAACTTTGACAGTTTGTGCCTGTTTCTTAGAGTACAGGGTTCTAATCACCAAGGCTGCTTTCGATGCGTTCGAGGCTATGTATTCTCTGTGCGCCAAGAAGGACCTATTTGATCTAACAACCTGACCCAGGTATTTGAAGCAGCTGACCTGCTCTAAAGGAATACCATTAATTGACCATAAATTAGGTTTCGGTCGAGCGGCAAAGACCATTATTTTGGTCTTGGCATAATTTAGTTGGAGCTCATGTTGGGTCACATATTCATGAAGAGCTCGAAGCATCCTCCTTAATCCGATGGGGGACGTAGCTAATAGGGCGGCATCGTCCGCATACAGCAGGACATTCAAGGCTCGTCCTGCCAGTTTTGGTGGATGGAAATCAGTATTTGCCATATGCACCACTAGCGAATTGATATAGAAATTAAACAGGGCAGGGGCAAGCAAACAGCCCTGTCTTACCCCCCTAGTGGTGGCAACCGGATTGGAGACTAGCCCCTTGCTATCTAGCCTAATCCTCAGGAAGGTATTTGTATGCAAATTAATAATCAGCAGGAGAAGGCGGCGGTCGATAGATGTCGCTGCCAATTTTGCCCATAGCTGGTTCCTGGGAATTAGATCAAAGGCCTGCTTAAAGGCTATAAAGGCGACGTGGAGGGCTTTTAGGCCATTGTCAGCATACTTGGTGGCCAAGTGATTTAGGATCAAGATTTGGTCTGTTGTTGATCTTCCAGGGCGGAAACCCGCCTGTTCCTCTGCAATGATGTTGTTGCTTTCCATCCAGGTCGTTAATTTGTTAAGTAGAAATCTTGAATAGATCTTCCCGATAACATTTAGCAGGCTAATTGGTCTAAAATTGGCCGAGTCTGTGCGTGGCCCTTTCTTGTGGATTAACACAATCAGTGCAGAGTTCCAGCTTGGAGGAAATTGTGCTGTTTTGTTTATATAAGTAAAAAGAGCTGCTAAGGGTGGACACCACCAATCCTTATTGGCTTTAATAACATCTATGGAGATAAGATCGTCTCCGGGTGCCTTGCCCGCCTCAAATTGGCCTGTAAGTGTTTCCACTTCAGAGCAGGTAACAGGATCCCACTCAGGCAAGGGGGCCAATACTATCCTTTCTCCGCTGGCAGTGTGAGCTGCATATAAATCGGAGAAGAAGCTTTCCCAGGTGTCAGCTGAAATTTGGGGTTCTATCCTTGACCACGGTCTACCCAGGTATTGAGAAATTTGGTGCCAAAAGGAGGAGGGATTTCTATTTTCTGCAGCTTTTAGAAGGTTGTTCCAATCATTTCTTTCTGCCGCAAGCTTCTTTTCCTTTAATAGTGCTTTATACCTTCTCTTGAGGTTCATTAGGTGACTGCTAGGTGCGGGGTCATTTGATGCCCTATATGCCAAGAATTCATTATATAGGTTGTTCTTGAAGTGTCTACATTCCTCGTCAAACCGCTTTTTATGAGAGAAATGGTTACTATTCATTACCGAGGCCTTAGTCAACGAAGGTTTTAGCAGATCTACTAATTTGTCATACATTGGCAGTGGCTCAACTGCCTGGACAAGGGAGTCCCTTGTCTCTTGCAGTCGGTCAGACCGAAGGAGTTCATTTATCCATTGAGCCAAATTGTCGGTCCATTTTAAGGCAGTGGGCCTCATCTGAAGCTGGTTATTTGTAATAGGCACACAGGAATAGGTAGCCAATTCTCCATCCAGGGTCAGAGAGAGTTCTAATGGAAAATGGTCACTTTCCAGCCTCGTTACCACCCTAAAGTTAGAAATTTTGGGAATTAGGTCTACTGATGTCCAAATAAAATCTATGGTAGAGGCTCGGGAGCCTGACCAGAAAGTAAATTCGGCAGGGTAATCAGAACTGAGAGCTCCGTTTAAAAGGTGAAAATTAAGAGACATCAAAGTTTGTCTACATTTAAAACCTGCGTATGTAGCAACACTGTCTTTAAAATTCCTGGGTAAAAGGTCTGAGGTTAAAATGGGTAGTGGGGGATATTTATTATATTTAGCAAATAATGATTTATCAGAGTGAGACAATCGGGCATTGAAATCTCCTGCAACTAGGAAGGAGGCTTCAGGATATTTCTCTAGGAGAGTTTCAAGAGTCAGTTGAATTCCCCTCCATCTTTGGTCCACCAGGTTTTTCTTGTAGGTTGGGTGCAAATAAACATTAATCACCACGAACACTTCCTCCGCTGTTTGTAGCTTTACACCCAGCATGGATGACGACTGGATGTTGATTTGTTCCACCTGCAGATTTAAGGCCAAAGAAACTAAGGTAGCCAGTCCACCTTGTGGTCTACCAGGTGATAGTGAATTCTGGTGTGCATTCAGGTAGAAGCCCTTATACCCTGATAAGGAGAAGCCCTCACAAGCCCAGGTCTCTTGCAGTAAAAGAATACGACTGCCTTTTATGTAGGCGACAAAGGATGGGTCCATCAGCTTAGGTTTAATGCCAGCTACATTCCAGGAAAAGAAAGTAAGTGATCTCCTGGTCACCCCTTCGAGTCATGCTGGGCCTTGCGGAGCCGACACGGCAGAATCCACCTGGGAATGCATGTGGCGAGGGGGGGGGGCAATAGGCTGGAAGAAGGAAGTAATTGTAGCTTGCTTACCCGGCAATTTCCAAACACCACTTACCGCAGCAGCAGCAGCCATGGATTGAGGCTTAATTTTTGGTGGCTGCGGGGATGGGTTCTGGTGCACGGGGGTATCACTTAGCGACAGGTCCATAGACTCTGCATTTAAGGTATGCTCTAAAATTGAGAGGGGTGGGCCTTTTGGGTCAGCGGTTGCTGTAGGGAACATGCAGTGTAAGGCAGGTGGAAGACATCCTTTTCGGTTTGCCTCCAAAAGAGCATTCAGTCTTGCCACAGCTTCCGAGTTTGACCAGAGGGTTGTCGAATCTTTCACTATATCCTGCTCAGGCTTGACATCCCGAGGCCGTGTACAGCCAGGTTGCCGATCAAAGGTTGTTAAAACGGGTTCCACTTGGGCTTGTGTAGACTGCTCTTCAATTGGTGAGAAATTCATCTTATTTACCTGAACATGATCTTCTGAGTTACGGAGACAGAGTAGCAATTCATCCAGTCTGTCCGTTATCTCCATTCGCTCCAGTTTTGGCAATTGGGAGAAGGATAGAAGTAACTCACGCTCCGTAGAATTCTCCAGATGTATAGCCTTTGTCAGTGGAGGCAGGGGGGGGGGGGTCAGTCCAGCTAATTAGATCTGCTGCCAGGGGATAAAGTATTGTAAGGGGTATGACTTTCTAAAGAGAAATAGGAGCTGTCATATGTAAGGTCATAATATTTTTCTCTCTAGACCAGGCTTCCTCAACCTCGGCCCTCCAGATGTTTTTGGCCTACAACTCCCATGATCCCTAGCTAGCAGGACCAGTGGTCAGGGATGATGGGAATGGTAGTCTCAAAACATCTGGAGAGCCGAGGTTGAGGAAGCCTGCTCTAGACTAACATTGGGGAACCTCTGGCTCAAGAGTTATTAGTCCCAATCCTGAGAGTGGGAAGGATCTCTCTCTCTCTCTCTCTCTCTCTCTCTCTCTCTCTCTCTCTCCACCTGGTGGAATAACTGTAGATGGAGGCAATTCTGGGAGGGGAAGAAGAAGAGTTTGGATTTGATATCCTGCTTTATCACTACCCGAAGGAGTCTCAAAGCGGCTAACATTCTCCTTTCCCTTCCTCCCCCACAACAAACACTCTGTGAGGTGAGTGGGGCTGAGAGACTTCAAAGAAGTGGACTAGCTCAAGGTCACCCAGTAGCTGCATGTGGAGGAGCGGGGATGCGAACCCGGTTCACCAGATTACGAGTCCACCGCTCTTAACCACTACACCACACTGGCTTTCCTGGCCAAGGAAGAAGGGGTCAGTGCAGATCAACAACAGGAACAAGGGGGTATGGATAAAGACAACAAAAAATATAAACCTGTACAAGGACAACTATGAGGTGGTATGGAAAGAAATTAAGAAAGATATGGATATATGGAGTAGACTAAAATTGTCATTATTAGGCAGAATCTCTGTGATAAAAATGAATATATTACCTGGACTGTTATTTTTATTTCAAGCAATACCAGTGGTAAAAGGGATAAGACAATTTAAGGATTGGCAAAAAAACTTAGCGAAGTTTGTCTGGCAGGGGAAAAGGCCAAGGATAAAAATGAAGATACTAGTAGATAAGAAAGAGAGAGGAGGTTTTGATTTACTAGACCTGACTTTATATTATGAAGCTTCGTGCTTGGTATGGTTAAAAGACTGGCTGACCTTAGAAAACACTGACCTATTAGATTTAGAGGGCCATGATAATAGATATGGTTGGCATTCGTACCTATGGTACAACAAAGTAAAGGTACATAAAGGTTTTCTAAACCATGTGATTAGGAAATCTTTATATGAAGTATGGGATCGGAATAAAAACCTCCTGGAAAGAAAGACACCGTGGTGGATATCACCAACTGAGGTGCTGACAACAAAAAAAGCAAACAAGGAAGGGGAAAGAGTAACATATAAGGATATTACTAGGAAAACAGCCCAAGGGATAAAGCTCAAACCATACGACCAAATTGAAAAGATGTTAACAGGGTGGCTGCAATACCATCAGATCAGTGATTTATTAAAGGAAGACAAAAAGAGAAATGGGTTCGAAGATAAAAAATCAAAATTCAAAATCGAGTTAATAGACTGTAAAGATAAATTTTTATCAAGAATGTATAGCTTATTGCTAGAATGGTATAAAAAAGATGAAGAAGTAAAGGAATCAATGATAAAATGGGCAATTGATATTGGGCATAACATTGAATTGGATGTGTGGAAAAGATTATGGAAGGAGGGTTTGAGATTCACAGGATGCATGGCTTTAAAGGAAAACTTGCTAAAAATGATGTATAGATGGCATTTGACGCCAGTAAAATTAGCTAAAATGTATAGGAAAAAAGAAAGAAAGTGTTGGAAATGTAAAAAGGCAGATGGGGACTATTTCCATATGTGGTGGACCTGCGATAAGGTAAAAAAATTTTGGGAAGCAATTTATAATGAACTCAAAAAGATATTTAGATATACTTTCCCCAAAAGACCGGAAGCGTGTCTATTAGGCTTAATAGGAACAGAAATTAAAATAGAAGATCAAAATTTGTTCATGTATGCTACAGCTGCCGTGAGGACCCTTCTGGCCCAAAGATGGAAAGTACAAGATATACCAACTATACAGGAGTGGCAGGCGAAGTTGACAGAATATGCAGAACTTGCCAAACTGTCAGGGAAGATCCGGGACCAGGGAGATCAAAGATACCAAAATAACTGGAGTAAATTTATTGAATACTTAAAGAAGAATTGTAAAGAGGTCAAGACACTAGCAGGATTGACATAATACCTCCAGTGTATAATAGTACTAATTTGAGAATGATGTGTGTGATGGAAAGAGGATAAATATACCAGTTGTGGGGAGGAAGGGGGGTCGTGACTCGGCAGAGTCAAAGGGAATGTATGGTGTTATTACAATTTGTTGGAAAAGAATATGCAAGGAAAACAATAAAAATTCACTTGAAAAAAAAAGAAACAAGGTCACCCAGCAGCTGCATGTGGAGGAGCGGGGACACGAACCCAGTTCACCAGATTACGAGTTTACCATTCTTAACCACTACACCACACTGGCGGAACATGTTGGCAGTTGGTCCCAGTTCAGCCACTGCAGGAGAACTTACTGTCTCACCTCTCTTGGATGTAGCCAGGTAGAGATGCCAGAGAATTTTTTAAAAAACGGGGCTCACAATTGCCGACCTATGCTCATTCATCCTATGTCTGCGATAGAAACCAATCCAGCAAATATGATCAGCATTCACTGTTGTTGATTTTGGTCCACAAAGAATATGCAACTGATTGCATTCCCCTCTCCCCCTTTCGCATTGTGTTTCTTTTGCATCGAAATGGATGGGGTAAAATAATGTAAAGGTGACATAAGTTACACCACAAGTAGACGCCAAGATGAATAACAGCAGAGGAATGGAAACAGTGCTGCATGCAACAACGGCAGGGTGGAATGTTAAAGCAGTGCCTTCTTCCATCACTAATGGATGCTGAGATAGATGTGGGGGGAGCATTAGCAAGTGGCAGCAATAATTGCAGTTCAGTCCTTTCTGTTGATCAGTTCCTCTTCATACTTCTGGGAATCTCCACATTTGCAGGAATTCAGAAAAATATATTATTCCTAGTGTTGGCAGTGACAAAGATAAAAGGAGCATCTGCAGCCTATATTGAGATAAACTGCTAATAATAAATACCTGTTTTCATATCTCCTGTGGCTTTTAATATCATCAGGACTTTTAAAAACCAAGCAAATGATGCATTCGCTAAGACTGATGGCACATTCATATATGCAAGGAGTTATTCATTTTCATGAGGAATCGTGTACATAGGAACTTGATCATGCAAAGAGATATGAGAATGTAATGCTTTCTAGGTTATGGGAATTTGCTCTCAAAGCAGCTCCAGCAGAGTGTCATCAACATCTGTACACACAGTTTGGTTCAGCTGCACTCATTACTGTCAGGCCTCAGGAAGTGTCAGACTTCAGGAAAAGTTGAGTTCCAAGTAGGTATGGGGGGAACTTGCTTCAGTTCACATTTAAATGCAAACTTGCCTGTGTTGTACTTCCTGCAACAATAGGGAAATGCTCATTCACAGTTATCTGAATTTTGCAATGCTCTTCTCATGCCAAGCAACATGGACAAAAATGCACACACCGGAGTCAACTGTACATAAGAATGCATATATTGGTGAGAATAAAATAAAATAAAAATACATTATATTAGGGAACGTTGTTTTGCCAAAATGAATGTATCAGGCAAAGTTGCATAGAAATGTTTACATATTAGTGGAATTTTGCACTCAAATGCTGATGAATGTTTGCGAGGACTTTTAAAAAAACAAACCTTCTCATTTTTTATTTTTTTTAATAATATTTATTGAACATTTTCAAATATAACAGAAAAAAGAAAAGAAATAAAACATCCATTTTATAAGCTTGTTTTCATTAGCATCTTTCCAGGACTTCCCCACCCCACCCCCTCTTGTATTCCAATTCCTTCAAATAGATTCAGCAAGTTCTTACCCCAAATTTTAAACTTATTATAATTAACCCAATGTTAAAAATGTTTTTCCATCCCCTAAAATCGACCCCGCTCCCTTCCACGAGTTCCCCTCTTTAATATGCAGAACAGATTAAAATGAAAGAAAATAGAAAAATGAATAAAATATAATTTAACACCCTTTGATTTCCAAATTTCCCTCCCCCCCTTTCCCAGTTACGTTCCCCAATGTCCATCAATGCCTGTTGTTATCCTGGAGATCCCACATCTAGGCCGAAATCCTTCACAAGTCCACTTTGCCGTCTTTTTAATAGTCTTTGCCGTCTTTTTGATCATCTTTAGTTTCGAGCGTCCAATCTTAGAAAAACTCTATCTCAAAAAGGTCCATTTCTTCCATCCAGATCTCTGTATTTAAGAATAAAAACTCCAATTTTGTTTCTTTAGACCTTTCAAATCTGGATGTCCCAAATGTTCCCACTCCCAACTTTGTCCAATTCTTGTTGTTCATGTTGTTTTTATTGTTCTCTCTCCTCACTTTCCTCTAGTTTCTTTTCCTGCTCTCCTGCAAAAATGTTCCAATTCCAAAAGCTTCTAAATCCCCTACAGAGGCTTTGTTATTCAGGAACAAAACTTTACGTCAAGTCCCTTCCATTCTTCAATAGATAAGTCTATTGTCTCCTTTAGTGTAGAGACCTCTGTAGACAAAATAGTGTTCCATTTCTGCAGTTTCCCAGGAGATAAAAAGTCCAATTCGAATTCCATGCCAGCAATACTTGTAGTGTCCCACAGCCCCTCTAGAGGGATTATAGTAACTCAGTTTCCTTCCAGATCACACCCAACTTGTTATTCCTTGTTTTAAACAATTTATATCTAATTTATATCTAATTTGTAACAAATGTAACCGGCAAAGTCCTCATAACGCAGTTCTCTTTTTATTCTTCAGCTTTGACAGCTCCTTTGACAGCTGTCAAAGCCTCTGTTTCTCCTCTCCAGGCGCTCTCGCGGATCACTCCCGGTTCCCGGGGGGGGGGGTTGCATTTTAGCTCACATTCTACTTTTCTCCTCCAGCCCAGTCTTATAATTTTCCATCGTGAAATTAGTAACTTTGTCAAACTTAGGTAGCACTCAATCTTAGCTGTTAAATCCTTTGCTTTAAATCCTCTATGACAGGGGGGAGGCTGACTTCCTTTTTGCACCTCCCCCGCTCGCTCCGAATTTAAAATTTAAACTTTTTTCCCTTTTTAAGTCCAGTTTCCAATTACTCACGGGTTGTTCTTTTAATCCGAATTTTCAATGGAAGAAGTCAGCGCTCTCCGCCAAATGGCATGCGGCTTCGCTCGGCAGGGGGAAGCGGAGGACTCATAGCACCACACACACCCCCGGCACCCGTTCTGTAGCCTTTAAAAAGGCTCCTTCGTGGGTCGGGGGGCGCAAACGGTGCCCGCCGAGTCACCATGCCCATGGGTTTCAGCGCCCATGGTTTTTGAGGGTCCCTGCGACGCCGACGCGGTAGAACCCAGCCCCTGCCGAGCAGGCTCCCTCCGGAGCTCGGAGGGAGTCCGCCATTCGGCGATGGCGCCAACCCGGAAGTCCAAAAAACAAAACAAAAAAACCTTCTCAAATTCATTTGGAAATTGGAAGAAATGAACTTAAGATCAGAAAAATAAGGAACTGAGAGAAATTTAGATTGACATATTTAACCACCCTGAGTTCTTGGGCTCAGAAACAGCTGGTTCTGGTTCAAGAGGAGCAAAAGGAGCAGGTGTGTGGTCCAAAATAGGCAGAGTTGACTTTGAGGTTTGAGGAGATCCTTGGCACAGTGTCACATCCAGGGCCGTCTTTAGCATATGTGGTGCTGGGGTGCAAAAAACTGCCCAGCACCCCCAGCTTTTTTAGGGAGGGCAGCTCAGAGTTGTTGAGCTTTTGGGGGGCACACAATTCTCTCCCATGCTGCTGCGAGTAGAGGGAGGAGAGCAATCCATGAAGGGGTTTAGGAGGGAAACTGTGCAATCCCAGGTGCGCAGGAAGGCAGAACCGGCTGGCTGCCTCAGCACTTGCAGCCGAAAAGCCTGCGGGATTCTGATGGGCTCTGCTCTGCTCAATAGCAGCTGTTGGTTGGCCCAGCACTTCAATCCCCAGACTCCAAATCTCAGCCCTGGACACTCAGCCTGGTGTCCCTGAGAGCCCGGCACCCGGGTGCCCCACACTCCTAGCATCTATGGGTAAGCCGGCCCTGGTTATTTTAAGTAGAGACCTTTCCCAGTCTGCATCCTCATTGGAGTTGATGTTTTTGTGTGTTTTAGTTGTTTAATTGTTTGCGTGTTTGCTTCCCTGGGCATTCTTGTGAGGAAGAATGGGATATAAATGTAAAATATAAAATTAATAATAAAAAAGGCTAAGAGTACTGTAAATTGGCCCAAATCAACATTGTGCCATGCTGACCAGGGTCTGTTTGTCTAATATATAGAGCTGACAAAGACAGAAAGAGTGCCAGAAAAAAAAAAGAGAGAGAGAGAGAGAGAGAGAGAGAGAGAGAGAGAGAGAGGAATTTCTGACATGGAAACACTTGTCATTTCTAGTGAGAACATCTTGTGACTATTTTTAAGAGTCCGTTTGAGAAACCTGGCAATTTCTGGCAATCTCAACAGAGACAGCCAAGCATGAAAAACAGGATGAGAGAACACGAGGAGGGGATGAGTCGAGATATTTTGGTGTATGTGGAACTATTGTGATAATAAAAATGCTTGGCATCATCATATATAGCAGTTTGGGGTTGGGCATATGGGTTTTGTAATGAAATAAAATACAGGATCCAAGCTTGGGAGGGGGGTCTTCTCTGATTTGAATGCCGCTGGATGGGAGCACACACTTGGGAGTCACATGCAGCTGAAATCGTATTTTGTTAGTATAATCTTATGCTTTAGCTCTTCAGTAGCAGGATGACTTTAAATCTTAATAAAGTATAAATCCTGTCAGCACCATCCATGCTTCAGAATGAATTATTTATCAGAGCCACTCCATCTCCCTATACATTTAGAATACTTGCTTGGTGGTTAGAAGGAGTCACATACGGAACACTGAGTAGAAAGTATGAGGCCCTAACACATGGTCCTCCAATCGGATCCCCTTGGATTCTCTGTGTCAAAAGTGAAAAGGATGGCACTGCTACGACAGTGGGCCCACTAGTCAAATTTAATGCACACCTCAGTTTTCAGAACCTTGAAACAAACAAAAAAGGATTTGCTGGGAAATGTGCCATCGAATCTAATGCGCACCTTAATTTTCGCAACATGATTTGGTCAAAAAGAGAGAGGTGAGTATTAGTAAAGGTAAAGGGACCCCTGACTATTAGGTCCAGTCGTGACCGACTCTGGGGTTGCGGCACTCATCTCACTTTATTGGCCGAGGGGGCCAGTGTACAGCTTCTGAGTCATGTGGCCAGCATGACTAAGCCGCTTTTGGCAAACCGGAAATGCTGTTTACCTTCCCGCTGGAGCGGTACCTATTTATCTACTTGCACTTTGACGTGCTTTCGAACTGCTAGGTTGGCAGGAGCAGGGACTGAGCAATGGGAGCTCACCCCATCGTGGGGATTCGAACCGCTGACCTTCTGATTGGCAAGTCCTAGGCTTTGTGGTTTAACC
Organism: Podarcis gaigeae; assembly: GCF_964106915.1. Lineage (NCBI taxonomy): Eukaryota > Metazoa > Chordata > Lepidosauria > Squamata > Lacertidae > Podarcis > Podarcis gaigeae. The sequence continues at coordinate 36,156,232 of NC_139692.1, forward strand.
CACAGCGCCACCCATACGGTAGTTCATTATCTCCTTGACATCTGAAGGGAGGGTGTTCCACAGGGAGGGTGCCACTACCGAGAAGGCCTTCTTCATTTGTTCATTTGTTATAAAGTGTCAACTGGAGAGAAGATTCACAATGAGATGAAGCAGTGAGAATACATGCAAACTCATGGCTTTAAGAGTAGTCAGCTCCCCACCCCTCCCCCTGCCTTTGCTTTGCTTACCATCTAGCCTGTTGAAGAGTTTCGGAAAACCCAAAAGCTTGCACACTTATCTCGCAATAAATTGGCCTAACAAAGGTTTATTCTTTATCCAGAATGAAACTCATTTTTGAATGCTCCCCACCTCAATCTAAAAAATAAAATAAAAAAATCACACTCTGCTGAACATCTGCTGAACATCTTTCAGATCTGACATACACAGAAGCCCAGATCAGCTTTTTAAAAAAGGCAATTTGAGTTGCAGATCTGTTTCTCCACAATAGACTGTTTACTAAGCCCAATCAATCTGGGTTGCAGTAATTTGCACTCCAGTTAATTGCATGCTTTATTTAAAAGCAAGACCCATTGATTCCAGCAGCACTCTTCCAATAATTAAGGCGCTCACTGCAGAAGAACAGTTCACTCTGGCCAGTGGAAATCTGTTAGTTCCCACATGATCATGTAAAGTAGGGATGGGCATTCTGTGACATTTCAGACATTTTTGAACTACAATTCTCATCACTCAAGACTATTGCCCATGCTGGCTGGGGCTGACAGGAGATGAAAGTCCAACAACATCAGTCATGAGTCCCATGAAAGTGTGACAAAGAGAGTGGCACCATCCTGAGGAAGAATGAGAGAAGCTCAGAGAGCTGGAGCAGGAGAAGATCCTAATAGGATGGAGGAAGTGTTGGTGGACCCTTAAGAAATGTCAGAGTGCTTGGAAGGTGCTGTCAGCTTGGAGGATGGGGAGCTAGAATTGAGATTCAAGAAAGGAACCATGCATTTTCCACTGATGACACTGAGCAGACCTCCTCCCTTGCTGACAAAGGTCTGTATAGTTAAAGCTTTGGTTTTCCTAGTAGTGATATATGGAAGTGAGAGACCATAAAGAAGGCTGATCACTGAAGAATTGATGCTTTTGAATTATGGTGCTGGAGGAGACTCTTGAGAGTCCCATGGACTGCAAGAAGATCAAACCGATCCATTCTGAAGGAAATCAGCCCTGAGAGCTCACTGGAAGGACAGATCGTGAAGCTGAGGCTCCAATACTTTGGCCACCTCATGAGAAGAGAAGACTCCCTGGAAAAGACCCTGATGTTGGGAAAGATGGAGGGCACAAGGAGAAGGGGACAACAGAGGATGAGATGGTTGGACAGTGTTCTCAAAGCTACTAACATGAGTTTGACCAAACTGCAGGAGGCAGTGGAAGACAGGAGTGCCTGGCATGCTCTGGTCCATGGGGTCACAAAGAGTTGGACACGACTAAACAACTAAACAACAACAACCATGGAGCACCTCTCACTGTCAGTGAAGGGCCTCCAGAGAAGGAGGCTATTCAGAGTAAACTGGATGCTCTGCTAGCATTGCCCTCTACCTTCTAGCCTGGCCTCCTTGACTGAGGTATGTGTGTTTTAATCCAGCTTTTAAAAACAGAATTGTCTTTTAGATTTTTCCTTGTTTTCTTTTATTCCAATGTTTGTGAATATATTAAAAGTTTCACAAGGCAATTCAATTTATTGAATATAGCCAAAGGCCTTCACAGGGAACCACAGAGGGCAAAAGCAAGGCTTTCCTCTAAAATCACACAACCTAAGTCTATAAAAGTCTTCAGTGTAAAAATTTAAAATTCCAATGCATTAACATTGCTGGAACAAAGCCACCAGAGCAAATTTGACTACCAGATATGTAGTATTTATCAGCTAAGAGTTCAACTATCACTTCCTGGGGCGATCGATCTGAGAACCAATAAGGAATAGGAGATGCAAAAAAGTTCTTCGGGCACTGTATACAAAAGGCAAATCAACAAATAGTGCATGATATCCTCAACCTGATTACATCCATAAATTCATTCCCATGCCATATGAACTATTCCAAGGTACCTCCCTTCGGAGTATGCTGTTGAAACCTAAGTTCAACAAAGGCTCTACATAAATGTTGAAAAGTCAGTGTTTTAAAGTAGTGAGACCTTGAATTTCAGGGTACCAAACAGAGTGACGGCCCGCAGTAATGGAAGCTCTGTCTTGGATGGTGTCATGGTCAAAGATCTAATTTCTAAACTCGCATGAATTAAGGGATAAATACTTTTCCATTTGGAGATTATAAACCACCCAGAGTAGCTGGGGATACCCAGCCAGATGGGTGAGGTATAAATAATTTAAAAAAAAATATTAAACAACCCTAAGTTTGTCTTGACATTTTTGTCCCCAATCTCTTGTCTTTAGTTGCTCCAACCAGCAGAGCTTGGTGGGAATATGGTTCTCCAAAGCATTTTGTCTACTCCAGTATCTAAGATAGTCTAGATCAGAGGTTTTCAACCTTTCTGAGTCCACAGCTCCCTTGACCAACTACATTTTTTCTGTGGCACCTCTGTGGGACTCAGGAGCCCAGTTATGTAATCCTTTCCCACAGAGCTGGCAGTCTCTCACCCTTTTTTCAAACACCCTTCCTTGTGGAGTGTTCCCTCAGCCTCCTCTCCTCCCCTCTCCCCTCTCCTTGGGAGCCCTCTGGGCAGCCACAGCTGCCGCCCCTAGTCTCTGAGTTGCCCCCCCTGCCCTCCAAAGAGGTGCCTCCTCACACTGCTCCACAGGGGCCTGGGAAGCACTCTCTGGCCAGCCCAAGAGGCACCATTCACCTGGGGAGCTTGTAGCCAGGGCTGCTGCAACAAACAGTTGTGCAAGCCTTTGGAAGGCAGAGACACAAGAGGACATCAGAGGTGGATGGGAAGGAAAGAAGGACAGAGGCTAGGATTGCCTGCGGGATCCCTAACCATCATTCAAAGCACCCCAGGGTGTCATGGCAGATTGGTTGAAAACCACTGCCATAGGTAATTAAAACCCAAAGGCCTGGCAAAAAAAATTATTATTATTTTCATCTGGTGTATAAGGATCTATAACGCTGGGGCAAGGTGAGCCTCCCACCACAGAAAAGGACCATCTTTGTGTTTCTTCCCTCCAGACCTCCCATCGAGGAGGCACATGAAGAAGGGGGCCACAGGTGATGTCTGCAGGATACAATTCAGTTCATATGGGGAAAGATGGTCAATAAGGTTAAGGGGTCCTGAGCTTCTGGTGGTTCCCTCGCTGCGAGAAGCCACGTTACAGGGAACCAGGCAGAGGGTCTTCTCAGTAGTGGCACCTGCCTTGTGAAACGCCCTCCCACCAGATGTCAAAGAGAAAAACAACTACCAGACTTTCAGAAGACATTTGAAGGCAGCCCTGTTTAGGGAAGCTTTTAATGTTTGATGGACAATTGTATTTTAATATTTTGTTGGAAGCTGCCCAGAGTGGCTGGGGAAACCCATTCAGATGGACGGGGTATAAATAATAAATTCTTATTCTTATTCTTCTTATTATTCTTCTTCTTCTTCTCCTCCTCCTCCTCCTCCTCCTTCTCAGTGTCCCTCCCCTATTTCTTTCTACACTGCTCAGTATTGACGTTGGGATCCACAAAGTTGCCTAGATTTGCAGTGCAATTTCATGCCCATTCACCTGCAAGCAAGTGCCATTGCATTTAATGGTGCTGAAGCCTGTGGCCTCCCATCATCATGGCTGATGATCAAGGATGATGGGAATTGTAGTTTAACAGTGTCAGGCTCAGCACAAGGTAAATTATATCATGGAACACATTTTCTCCCAGCTTGAGAAACTCAAAACATCTCTCTCTATGTGCGTGTGCATCCCATAATGATATGGATTTAATTTCCCAGACTTAGAAACACTTTAGAAGCTCTTCAGCCTGTCAGGTGTGATTTTCAACAGAGGCATTGGCTGCGTTTTATTGAATAATGATGCCCTTATAAGCTTTCCGCTCACATACATTCGAATCAGCTAATTTTTAGCCATAGATGCTGCAAGATTTAAATGGCAAGGCACGGTTTTATCTTCTGGCCATAAATATGCAAGGTCCTTCTTACTCTTGCTCATTTGCTATTCTTCCACATGTGCATCCCCATTGCTCGCCTCCCTTCATTTCATAGCTCTTTGGCATTGTTCAAAGCACTTACCATTTTTATGGGACTTGTCTTAACTAGCACTGGAATTGGCCGAAGCCTGAAGCCTGCACTGAATTGGGTTAAGACACCTCCTGATCTCCCCAGGTCAGTTAAGCCCACCAGAAGCAACCAGGACTGTACAATGGCAGGGAGGGGGACAGCAGGGAGAGTTAGACAGCCTCTGCAAGGAGTAATGTGGTGCTCTTTGCAAGAGGACTTTCAAACAGCCCCACATTGCAATTTGGCTGTACGAGACTTTTCACAACAGGGGGGATGCATTTGTAGAACAGGACTGAACCATGTGGTGAGCAAACATTTTAATCTTGCTCTCTGCAGTGCAGTAGGGAGGGATGGGAGGAGAGGTAGCGTCACCCCCCCTCCCAACTGCATGTTTAATGTTTAAATCAGATCAGAGCCCAGATCAAGATTAGGTCAACCTCAGATTGCTCTAGGTTTGAGCAAATCTGCAGTCCCAAATCAAGCCCTGAATTGGATGGTGGGGGATGGTTTCCCAGCCGTACTAAACCATATTTGACACCTGGGTGCTCAGGAAAATGCCCAGAAGTGTCATTTCCTTCTGGGGTGCATGAGATCTGTAGAGTCCTATGCCTTCCAATTCAATGAATTGGGCCAGACAACATCCCATGCACCATGGCAGGATGTTATGTCATTGAGCCTGCTTATTAGTGTTCAGTTCTTAAGCAAAGAACCTGAAAGGCCTTCTCTGGGCTTTCAATATAAGGCTTACACTGTTAGTAAGGAGCAGGTTTCTCTCAGGCAAGTTTCCTTGAGAAGGGGAGGGACTAGTAGAGACGGATGGCAGGGGGAAGTCAGGCATGATTTCTGTTGTTGTTGTTGGGCATCAGTTGTGGTGGTTTTTTTGGTTTTTGGTTTTCAAGAGCAGAAAATACAGATTTTTTTTTTTTTCTCTCTCTCTGCCTGAGAGATCTTGGGAAGCCCAAATTAGCTATGAATTGAGCCAGGGGGAAATTACTGATTGCTGTTCATTCGGAAAATGTCCTATCAATGGATCATATGTTTGTTTTTTGATTGGTTGGTTGGTTGATACATAAACAAGTCATTAGCTATGGGCTATCCAAGGCACCAAGCTTTCCATATAAGGAAGTGTGTGTCTTCTCCCATGTCCCTGTGCTCTATAGGTGTTTGGAGAAGCTTTGGATGGTGCTAACATGACTTCTGTCCTTGTGAAAAGATAGGACATATAGAGTGAATCCTGCGAATAGTGAATAAAATTTTCAGCACACCAGTTCATAGAATTAGATCAGATCAGACCAAGTAAGGAACCACTATATTTTCAATCTTTAGCAAATTCCCCAACAGCCACCAACACATGAATTTCATATCCAAGATCTATTGGTCTGTAAGTATAAGACAATGGAGATTGTGTCTTGCTGCATCACATGGTGAAATCACTGAATTGCAGGTGGAAGCTTCTCAGTAAGTACCATCAGAGTCCAGCTACTCAAGTTGGTCATTGGCTTCCTGAAGAGCAAGAAAGGGTATAAGGGGATTCCTTTACCATCCGAGCCTGCTTGAGCTGTAAGGTCTACCTGAACTCAGGTGCATTCCTGCATCCTTGAATGGCTTTCATTCTTGACTTTTGGTTCGCTTCTTAACTTACTCTCCTTATTTGTTCTTTGGGTCTCACTTTCTCTCCTGACATCTGGCTTGGAGCTTGGCTCCTGGTTCACAGCCCTTGGCTCACCATGGACTACTATCCAAAGTTCGGTCCTGATAGTGCCCTTTATTTGTACCTAGTATTTATGCTCGCAACAGTCTTCAGCCCAGCAATATATTTTCAAATGAACACAAAGCGCTTCCAATGGCTTCTTAGAGCAATTGCTGTTGAATTTGCTGAAATATTCAATTAGTTCCATCCCAAGAACTTCTAATCAATATGGCATTGTTGCTGTGGAGTAACATAATCACAGCAATTATTAGGATAATTCTATCCTCAAGTTGTTGACATTCACAGCTGGCAGCATATATTTAATTAATACTTGAAATATTATTCCAATACTTGTTATTCTGCTTTCCCATTTATTTTATCTCTGTTTTGTTTTCATGGCATACATAAAGAAATAAACAGGTCTGACCAGTATTGCTTCGGATTTCGTCAAAGCACACACCTGCATTGGTCACTCACACTGGTATCAGGGCTACAAAAAAGAGGCAAAGAAATGGAAGGAGGTGTAATCTGCTTCAGTCTACCTGTGCCTCAAATTCCAGACATTATCCTTGTTAAACTAGGAATTCAGGAGGAAAGGAAGACAGTGCTAAAACCATGGAACGGGAAAGAAACAGAACTGGAAGAGTGAGCTCATATTTAATTGAAGCTCTGGAATTAAAACATTTTCTAGGTCTGAAATGCGTTGACTTCAGGCTCAGATTAAGACCTAAACACATCCTTTTATGCGTGCCCTAGAATGCAACACCCTCTTCTTTCTCTTTCTTGTGAATTACATGCCCTTCCCTGTTTGTGGATGCATATTAATTTTGCACACACCACCTTCCATATAAGTTCAATGCTTTGTTTTTCAGAGGGGCTGTGCTGTTCAGATCTACAGCCAGGAGCCCTTAGGCCCTAATTAACATTGGAAACCTAACAAGCGAGCAATTATTAACTTGTTGTCTTGATTCTGACGTTGTGTGTCTTTGTGGATAGAAAACAGAGGCACTAAATTGGCACATCAGGACTTTAGAATGAGGGCTGTGCTTTTTCCTGGAATGGAGAACCTGAAGGTCTCCAATTGTTGTATGTTGCGGAGCTCTTACTGTCATCAACCTCAGACTGCATGGGCAATGGTCTAGGTTTGTGGGAGCTATAGGCAAATGAAAACTGGGTGGTCCTTGTTCCTCACCACTGACTTTTATATGATCCCAATAGCCACAAGTTTCTTGTAACTACATCTGGGGATATCAGAGAATTCTGACAAAAACAGAAACAGGAGTTCATTCATCTGCCTCCTGTCTGGAATGAAAATCAATCCAGCAAATGCAACTGGCATTCGCTGTTCTTGTTGATTTCAGTCCACAAACAATGTGTAAATGGTTACTTTCCCACACCTTTGTGCTGTGTTTCCTCTGCACTGAAATGAATGTGGTGGAATTACGTTATGGCAATGCAGTTTACGTACTGAATTACGTAAAGGGCAGGATGGGGAGGTTAATAACATAGCTTTTTGGTGGAAGATTAACCACAGAAGAATGGAAACATTTCCACATGCGGTGAACATAGGGCGGAATGGCAGGTAATTCCTGCTTGTATCCCATGATAATTATTTGGGTAATTGCATTGAAAATCCCTGAAAGGATATGGGGACAGGGACAGACCAGACACAGTTCTAGCAGGTCTGTAGAAAAATGCATTTCCCCCACAACTCTCTGTCCTTCTTTTCCTTTGGCCTTGTTCTCCCCTGAAGGGGCTCCCCTCTTTGCTGTCACCCTTGCTGGTAGCAGGCCTGCCCCCACAACAGCCCAAATTTAAATCCACCAACCCAGCTAGATGGTGCAATTCGGCTAGGGAGTGGAGTGACAGGTGTTGCTGGGAGCACTGGCGGAGGAATGGGGGGGGGAGCAGACCGCCCCAGCACCATCGGGGAGGGAGGACCATTGCAGAAGCCCCCCTGGACATGCACCACACACATCCTCACTGCGCCAGGCACCACACCCCCGCAGGTGGCACACCACACCCCCAGGACGCACGCCACACCCCCAGGGCGCACGCTGGCCATGCCCCCACCTGCTCTCCGCCCCCGGTGCCGGAGTATGCAGCTTCGCCACTGGCTGGAAGCTGCTGAATCCAGGCCTCAGGGCTTCTGTTCTGCGAGAATGCATGCAAGCTGAGGAGCCCCACTGGGAAGCCAGCAGCTGGTGGTCTTGGTCTGTTCCTGGGATCCCCCCTCTCTCACATAAGGGTACCATGCAATGAGACACCACCAGTCCTTTCCCATGCCAGCAACACTGTTTGGGATGTGATTCCAAACAGGACCAAAGCGGAAGAGATGCTGGATTTTCAGACTCATGTGCAGGGCTTTTAGAGGCCCTAAGCACTTAAAATGTTTTAGTGCCCCCATATATACTAATTCAAAATATAAACAATAAGAAACCATATATCATTCATCTCTATTATTACTATTTTTTATTGCTGTGTTATTAGTATTATATGCATATGTATGTGATTTTTTTTTCTTCAGTTGTGGGAGCCTTTTTTGTGGAACCTGTTTCAGCTGCACCATATGGTCCATGGTAAATCCATCAGTGGAAAATTTCTGTGTTGCTCCCCTTCCTTTGATGCACATGCCTATTTTCTTAATCCAGACCTGCTCATGTGCCATGAAAACTTGGCCTGGGGTACTGTGAACCTCGACTTGAGGAAAGGAGGGCATGATTTGCTTCTCTGCCTCAGACAACAAAAGTGGTGTTCCAGGGGGCTCTGAGCAGGTCTTTTTTGTTGTTGAGAATGGCTAAACCTCCACCATTTATCAGTTTTTAAAATAAACATTGTTGCACATTATTCCTTTAATCGTCTACAGATGCACATGAACACTTCAATAGGGATATTCCCTTTACGCTTTTTGAATTTCTCTTTCAATAGCCCAATTAGCTCAAATGGGACTGAAGCTGATTCCAGCTGCGGCTCCTAGGAGGATGTTAGCAAATCCAGGCTAGATTTCAAGATGGAAATTGACAAATGCATCATGCGAAATGTTAACACAATCTTCTTGTAAACTCCTTGAGTAAGAAGATTATCTCCCGGAAACTCGGAAGGATCCAGCCTCCCTGACAGCTGATGCTAAGACATGTATGCTGTTAAAAAAAAAAAAGAAAACGAGAAAAAAGACTGGCTAGCTGGCAGGGGAAAAGAATGTTGTTGCCATGGTGTTCAGCACTGTCGTCATTCCATAAGGTTTCCCAGCTGTGTATTTGGGAACGTGTGAAGAGGAACACATATTGAGAAAGCCACTTCCGACATAAGGAGGAGATGGAGTTGCGGGCACATGCCCCCAACAACTGCGCGGGGCTGCCTTCAGCCCTGCGCGACCTGGGGAATCCTCGGGCCGTGTCAGCCCCAGGGCCAGCCAATCGGCTGGCCCCGGGGGCATGGCCTGGGTCACTTAAGGTCAGCGCAGCCCCGGAATCTCCCCTTTTCGTCCTCACTGCAGCTGCGGTTTCCCACCCACCCTCTAGGTTTTCCCTCTGACCTTGCTATGGACCACGGTTGGTTGTTGAAAGGGGCCTGGTAAGAATTTTTCCACTTGGCAAATTGGCACTGGCCATTTGGTTTTTTCACCTACCTCATAGCAAATCGTCACAACGTCCTTGATTTGGTGGTTAGGCATTGGTAGGGGTATTATTATGCAGATGAGTTGGGGGGGAGGAGCACCATCACCTCCCCCAAATATTTAAGGGTAGTCTGGTAAAGGATTCGGGGGGCGTTGCCTCGTCCAAAACCTATGGAGGCCTGGGCCTAGAGTGCGCCCCCGAGCGGTGACCCCTCGGGGAGTGCCTAGGGATGTGCATCTCAGGGGCTCCCCCTGCTGGTGTTAACCCTTTCCGGTTTCATGGCGGATAGTCTGATAGGACCAATGCCTAAAGCCAGTACCGTTCTTACCTGTAACCAATAAAGTTGTGGCCATTTTTTGCCCATTAACCTAAAATAACGGTGTCCTGTGTCTTCATTTATTCCAACTGGTGGGAGGAGGGAATCACCACGCAAAGGGCCATAACTCAGAGGAAGAGCATGTGTCTTGCATACAGAAGGTCCCAAGTTCAATCCTTGGCCTCTCAAGGTAAGGCTAGGAAAATTCCCTGCCTCAAATCCCACAGAGCTGCTGCCACTCAGTGTAGACAATACTGAATTAGATGCACCAATTGTTTGGCTCAGTATAAGGTAGCTTCCAATACTGAATAGGACCGGGCTGCTCACTCTGCCACACACTGCACACAGAGCCTGTGCAAATATTATTTCTATGTAGTGCCTTAACATCAGGGCTTTTTTTTTTCAGCCAAAAGTCACTGAAACTCAGTTCTGGCACCTTTCAGAACTAAAGATATTTGACTGGACCTGAGACCTTCTTTGTGCAAAGGATATGCTCTATCACTAATCCACTGACCTTCCCTATTGAAAACCAACATGTACAGCCTTTACTGAGAGTGTGTTAACACACATTGTAAACTACTGTAAATGTTCAAAAGACTACTCATGATGCTGGACCACTCACCTAGATGCCAACCACCTGAGCAATGGAACTCTTCAAAAGGAGGCATTTGAACTTGAGACCTACTTTTTCTTGCAATTGTTCCAAGCCTTCATATTTAAACCTAGGACCGTTCTGTACCGCTTTATTAATTTTCCATTAAATTCGTTTCCATCGGAATCTATTAGTCACTGTTAAGTCCGAGCTACTGCACTCCTATAGGCACATTAACCTCCACAAAATAATTAAGGGCTGGATTTTCAGCTGGAGACCTTCTGTGTCACCTCTCAGGAACCTAATATGTCTTTCAATGGCATGGAATATAATGAGATGTTCAAATATAGAAAATTGAGCTACTGCTTGTTTCAGTTATGACATTTATCCAGTCAGTGCCGTCCAACTTCTTGACTGCATTACTTATAATTTACTTTTGACCTTGGGTAGCCAAGATCAATCTTTAAGGGAGCTATCCTTTTAATCTGCTTTATTTTATTAGTCTTTAATGACTGCAGCACATTTTCAGATGTGCAAATTATATATTAGGTTTGTAATCCCCCCAATTTTTTTTTTTGTCCTTCTCTATGAAGTTACAAAGGAGGAGAATATGTTTGAAACAGAGCTCAAATGAATCTGCTTCAAATGGACAAAGAAACCTCTTGTACAACCTTTCAGGGGAATATTCTCCAAACAAGCAGAGCCTCACCAGTGGGCAAAAGTAGTGGTCTCAGACAGCAGATGCTGAAGGAACATAAGAGCGCAGCTGGATTAGTCTAGCGGCCCAACTAATCCAATATCCTGCTCTCACAGTGAACAATGAGATGCCTGTGGGAATAGGGCTGGGTCCTTTTAGAGCCCTCCTATATTTTGGGGCCCCCCAATGTCCCAAACACATGGAGCCAAAGCACAGAGACTAGCGTGGCATGGCTCTGGTGGCTGGCTCCTTCTCCTCCTGGAGAAGGAGGGGGAAGGAGGGCCAAAGCAGTCTCCTGCTGGTGGCAGCTTCAAGAGGAAGAGCTGCAGGCCATTGAGTCACATGGCCACCACATTTGGCTCCACCCCGAGGCTCTTCCCAACTTCCTAACGTCATGTGCATCATGTGTTTGATGCCCTTGATGCCTGACATGTGTTTGATGCCCTTGCAAGCTGGTGCCTCTTTTGGGGAAAGCTACAAGCAGGACCTGAGTACAACAGCACTCACCCCTCCTGTGCTTCTCTGACTGTGGAGGTAGAACATGGCCATCTGGGTTAGTAGCCTTATCCTCCATGAATTTAGGTAATGCTTTTCTGAGGTGAGTTGGTGGCCATCACTGCCTCTTGTGGAAGCAAATGTCATAGTTTAACTATGCACTGTTCAAAGAAGTGCTTTCTTTGGAATCTTCCAACATTCAGCATCCGACATTCAGTTCTAGTGTTATAAGAGGAGAAAAACTTCCCTCCACCTGCTTTCTCCACACCACACATAGGAAATGGGGTGGCAGGTCCCACTTCCTGGGTTGTTTCCTTCTGCAAGCACCATGTGGCCTGTCCTGTGCCTTCTAAACTAGCCTGCTGTTGTCACATGCAACGAAGCTGTCCAGTCATCACTGTTGAAGAAAGATTCAGCAACCAGACCAGCTGAATTCTCTACATGGAATGGGGCGTGCTGCCAACTTGCCCTTTGAGTTAGGTAACAAAATGGCCTGGGCCATTCCTTTCTCCAGCTGTGATTGAAATTCAAGAATATTTGTTGGATATAACATATATTATTTCATATTCCCAATGTAGGCCCCAAAGCAGCTCACTGCATAAATTGAAACAAATACAACCAATGGCACACAATAAATATGAATCTTTTAAAAATGGCACTGAAATATCACTGAAAACGCTTAAAAGGACATACAAAAAGCCTTACCATGTCAGTTAGTTAGTGTTCAAAGACCTGTTGGAATAAAATTATTTGCCTGCTGGTGAGAGGAAAGCCAGAAGGGGACCACTCTGACCACCCATGGAAGGGAGTTCCACAATCTAGGAGCAGCCACCAGGAAGATCTTCTGTCATGACCTCACCCAATGTCCCTGTGAAGGTCCAAGAGATAGGCTCCTCAGAAGATTTCAAAGCCCAGTCCAGCTCACATAAGGAAATACAGTTCTTCCGATAGCCTGGACCCAAGCTGTATAGGCCTTTGTAGGTCATAACCAATGCTTTGAATTGTGCCCTGTAATTTCCCTGTTACATATATATGGTGGATATGCAAGGAGGTGGTCATTTTTCCTTCCCTTCCCATTTTGGAGGGCTACAATTAGTACTTAAGTCTGAGGTTGCCCACTACTTTTCTAAGGGTTATGTCCAAACACTTCTGTTTAAGATTAGATAACCTTTTTACTGTCTGTACTTGTTTGCAGATGTGATGATTCTACCGTAACCAAGATGAAGTTTGGTGCTAATGTAAATCTGATCCCATTTTGCTAATCAAGCAGATTTCACTATACATCTGTTGGAAAGCAAGAGAATCACATTAGGAATTATTTCATTTCCAGTCATGCTTCTTAATGGGTGCTTAGTTTTGGCCAAGTCCTATTACATCTATCCTAATGAGAGGGAATGCTAAACTCCTTCACATAAATGATGTCAAGCAATCACTGTAACAATATATACAATGAAAGTGCATTATTAAAATGAAATGTTTTATGCAACACATAAAGGCTCTGTTACAGATCCAAGATGTTTAGGTTTTGTGGGGCTGGGTTTTTTTTTATAGCATACATTCAGCACCTCTGTGTACTGCTATGAGTTTGTGTGGGCCAGACCTTTTTAACCCCTGGACCCAGCAAATGTTAAAATATAAGCCAGGCTAGCTCTCTGATAAGGTAACTGCCTGGGGTGATGGACCATTAAAAGATGGGACTCTATGCCAGACAGGAGATGGGTGGGGCCGCTCTGCCAACTCTCAAATACAGTCATACCTTGGTTTGTGAACAGCTTAGTTGTCAAACAAATCAGCTCCTGAATGCTGAAAACCCAGAAGTAAGTGTTCCAATTTCCAAACGTTTTTTTAGAAGCCAAACATCCGACGTGGCTTCTGTTTGAGTGCAGGAAGCTCCTGCAGCCAATCAGAAGCTGTACCTTGGTTTTTGAATGTTTCGGGAGTCGAACGGACTCCTGGAATGAATTAGGTTCGAGAACCAAGGTACCACTGTACGTAGAAAGATAAAGCCTGAGTTTGAAGTGTGGAATTTTGTGAGCTAGAAGCAAAACAGCAAGCAGAGGGTCAGAGAGCAATGTTTGATATCTGCTTGAATTCAAGACTGGGCTATGGGAGAAGCAAGACCCCTCCATCGTAGGCTCAGGTTGTATATATGTGTAAAGAAACCATATATCCTAAAGATACCACACAAACACAGACGCTGGGTAAGTGCCTGGAACCCCTGTAATCTCACACTACTCAAAGATTGGATCACGAATAACATGGATCATAAATAAAATGGATTTACGTGGCTTGACATGTCAACTGCCAGGTTAGCAAAGAGTGAGATGATGAGTTGCTACAAATTAATGTACAGGCTACCCACATTTACACTGACTGGACCAATAGCTTCAACCCTTCCAATGGTAGTGCCAGGAAGAGATGGAGAGTGGAGTGTTTACTGTATGTGGAGTGTGTGGGTGCTAGGGAAGCAGAAGGGCTACAATGGAAACCTAGATGTACTAGGGAGAAGTTTGAATGGAAATGGCATTGTGAGGATACAAAGACAGTGAGATTGGGGAAGTAGAAAAGGTAGACATTATGGTGAGTGATCAGACAGTAGCTGCCTGTCCTGAGGAAAGCAGAATAGAAGGAAATGGTTCTCTGAGTTTCCCTATGAAATTGAAATACTTTATTGTCACTTGTACAACTTGTATACAGTGAGATTACACGAGCACCCCCCCCCCTCAGCTCTCTTAGTTTTAATTCCCCCTCGTTTACTGATGCACACCCACCAAACCCGAAAGTCAGTTGCCCTGTTGTTATCTTTATTCAGCAGCCTAACAGCCCACGGATAGAAGCTGTTCTTTACCCTGTTGGTGCGACTAATCATGCTACTATATCTTCTGCCTGAGGGCAGGAGATCAAGAAAGCGCCAGCCAGGGTGTGAATCATCCATGAGAATTTTCCTCACTCTCCTGAGGCAACGTTCTTCCTCTATTTCATCCAGCGGATTCACGGGACAGCCCATAATATCTTGTGCTGTATTCACCACCCTCTGTAGGCACTTCCTATCAGTTGATGTCAAACCAGCATACCACACCGTGATGCAGTATGAAAGTATGAACTGCAAGGGCAAGGTAGCAGGTGTTTGGTGGGACTTTGATGACTGGTCTGTTCCATGGCAGAGAGGCTTCCAACAAGCTTGCATTCTGTTAGCCAATCTGTTTCCATAAAAAAGAAAAAAAAATGCTTGATTGTGGCTTCCTACAAGGGTCATGACTTCCTGACTAACCCAAAACAAAATAACAAACATGGCTGAGAGACAGGGAGATGAGACAAGGAGAAGAGATCTAGGGAAGAGTAGAGGAGATGCATTGAATTTTTTAGCTTTCAAAAATGAGGGGTTCTAAAACGTTGCAACATGACTTGGGAATTCAAAATACTTCACCCGCTAAAATGACATGCCCTAATGTAGCAGCCTCCTGGGGTATCCATAAAAGCTGGAATTTTTTTGAGTCTGAGGGATGTCCATTTGCAGCGGTTCTCAACCTGTGGGTCCCCAGATGTTTTTGGACTACACCTCCCATCATCCCTGACCAGTGGTCATGGTGTCTAGGAATGATGGGAGTTGTAGTCCAACAACATCTGGGAACCCACAGGTTGAGAAACACTGATTTATAGGAAAGAGAGTTCACAATGTGTGGTGTGCCATAAGCAAAAAGTGATTATATTTAGGAGTTTATTGGACAGAGAGGAGATTAAATAGTAATTAACCCAAGTACTGGATCAAGACTATGCAGAACAATATAGGTTTCCCACTGCAGAGTTTACAGGATAGTCATGACAGGTCTTTGGCCAATCAAAGGCAACAACCAATTCACAAAGGTGTGCCTCTTGGGGAAAAGCAATGGTCCTTTCCCAGGGAATGCAAATTAAGATTCCATCTAATTACTTTGCTTGCTGAAAGGAAACCTTCAGGATATATTAATGGCAAAAAATGGAGATGCGCCTTCATTAGATATGGAGAAGTTTCTGGGAACAAATTAGGTTTCTGCATATTTTGTCACCAAAGCTATTGCTCAAACTAGCCTAGAGACATCAGCCAGCTTAAGCCAGTGTTTGCTGTCTCTGTTCCTTTGCAATGGCACCACACTCCTTCCACAGAGAAAAGCCAAATCGCCAGCTGATCTGAGCTTCCCAGTAATAAATAGGCTTTTGGTCTAATCCAACAGGGCTCTTCTCACATTCTTAGTCTTAGTCATATGTCTCACAGCTTATCAGGTGTATAACTGGTTCCATCCATCATATCTGAATAGCATTTGGTATAATCCAATCCTTCCTTCCTTCAAAATATTTGCAGCCTATATCCTAAAAGTTCACAGCACATTCCTTCTTTCTCAGAGCATTATTCCTCTCCTAGAAATCACCTGTTTCTCACCTTGCTTGTCTCGGTTCTTCGTAGCAAATTGCAAAAGCTATCTTAATTGGTGCTGACAATAAAGGCACCATAAGATGTTTTCCAGAAACTTCATCTGAGTCTCTGTTGTGTCTGAAATGCAGCTCAGCTTCCTCATCACCTTGGCTGTTCTGTCACCTATCTCTAATTTTACACAAATGTATGAATTTGTTGGTTTTTGTTTAATCACTTGACAAGTATTATCAGTAATCAACTAAATTCTGCATCAGAAATAAATATGGGTGAACATAACATTGAAATGTATGGATTTACAAACCCCTATACGGGACTGTAAAGAGAACGCACTTGAGGAAATGTGCAGCCTAGCAGTCAGTTTCTTAATGGAATCGATGTGTACATACCTGTTCATATTTTGGGTTAATTAATGATACTCTTCTCAACATTCTTCAGTAAAGTGGGGGAGGACTAATTCTGTGCCGACCTTTTCAAAACAATGCTTATAGTTCCACCACACCACCAGTCAGTATAATGAATAAAGCATACATTTAGCATCTAAGGTTGCTTTCAAAGTCAGAACCTGGATGTAAAACATGACAGAAATGACAGGCGAAGCTGTTCCTCTCTGCTGTTCTCTCTGGGTTGCAGAAAATGATTTCAGATGTTATGTGCTATTCATATTTCTTTTGGAAATCCAGAACTTAATTTAGGAGAGATAGGAATGAAAAAGAACCATAAAACAGGCACAGTGGAACCCATTTAAATGAATGGGAAGGGAAGGAAATGTCTAAGGAAACAAATGCTCTCCAATGCAGACTGTTAAGGCAGCGGGGACTTAACTGTCTCTAAAATGTAAGTGACATTATCATTTATTCCGATCTTTATAGAACAAAGAATTCTGAAGAATAGACTTGCACAATATTCCAGCTAGAGTGGAAAGAATTGTACTTTACAAAGGAACACACCAGTTGTAATCCTATCAAATCATTCACCGATTTGATTGTATGGACTGAACAGTTTTACTGTAGTGTCATTGTGATGAAGACCTGTGAGTCTACTGTGTTACTGTTACATTAATGGGTGAAAAGGAGAAGGAGGTTTTATTGCACAGTACAAGTTTGCAAGGATTCTAGCATTATAAACACAATGTAGCTGAAATCCAGAAGTCTCCCCCATTATCAGAGCACAGAGACCTTCTGTACTTGTTGACTCCCCAGAAAAGGTGTCAGAGAATGAAAACAAAAACAGGAGGAGAAATTGCCAGTGCTTATTCATTCATATCTGAAACTGAAATCAATTCAGTGAATGTGATTGGTTTCAGTCTGCAAATGATAGCTAATTGATTATGCCCCCCCACACACATCACATTGCAACAAACAGTGTGGAATTATGTAATGGCAATAACATTACACAACTTATGTAATTTCGCCAGAGTGTTACAAATAATGTAGTTTTGGGGACAGGCAGACTGCAGCAGCATGGAAACAGTGCTGCATGTGATGGATAGAAAACAGTGCCTTCTTACATCCCTGCTCTCCGGGCATCTTTGAAGGATTGTGCTAATGTAAAGTTATGCTGGCCAAAGACACCTCATACCTTTCATTGGGAGGAACGCAAGCTATCATGAACCAATGTATGATGAAGTAAGCTTTCATAAGCCATTTTCTAACTGGGGTATGTTCTGGTTAGGATGTTAGGAGAATACAATGAACATGTGTTAAGTGTTGGTTTCTCCAGGATTATGAGGACTTTGATACTGCAGCCATTTGCTCAAGTTCTGAAGACCTTGTTCATTATCGCACTGGCATAGGCAGCTATGTGCAGATTCTATGGCCACATTCACGCCATACCACTTCTTGTTACACCTTTGCCTTCTGTCTCTCTCAGAAGATGGCTGCCTAGACCATACATTTAAAGCACTTGGACAGCCATGGCTTTCCCCAAAACATAATGGGAACGGTAGTGCTGAGAGTTGTTAGGGGACCCAATATTCCCTTCATAGAGCTGAAGTTTCAAGAATTCCCTGAAAAGAGGGGTTACTTATTAAACCTCTCTGGGAATTGTAGGTCTGAGAGGGGAACAAGGGACTCCCAACAACTCCCTGCCTCTTCAAATCTTTGGGGTAATGGTGGAATTGAGTGTGGAAGTGCCTCAAAGAAAGCCCTGTTTGGATGTAGTATTCTCATTGACCATGGGACGCTGACTGTTGTGGAAGAAGATGGAAATGGGTTACAAAGGGGAATAGATAGGCTGTCCTGGCCAGGACCCTGTGCAGGAGCACTCCGCATTGCAATTTTCTTTGCAAGCTGTAGGTCCCACTTATAACATTCTGCTATGCAACATCTCCTGGCTGTGACATGCCTACTAGCAATGATGGTCAATTAATGGGAAACTTCAGAACTGAAAATCACTTCAGACTAATTTGGATGATTTGTCATCCAGAATAGGTCATGCCCACCCAAGTGTGTTTGTGTACAAAGAGTGGGTGTGCACAAAGTTAAAATGGTGTGCTTATTTGGACAGAGGTCAAGCCAAGCTTCTAGCCCTCCTGGGGGGGCTTCCTGGAGGCATCTGAGCAACAGGATTTCCAACTTGATGGACCCTTGAAAGTCTGCTGACATGAGAGATGTGTCATTGGGTAACAAACCTGCCAAATTACAGACAAGTAGGATCAGATGAATTTTCAGTAATGCTCTTATTAATCGGATGTGGGTGAGACAAAAAGGCATCCATATTCCTCCATGTGGTTTTTGCTTATATTTATTTATCCCTCCTCCAAACCACCGTGGTTGAAAGTTAGACATGTCGGTCTCCCACTCACCCCCACATTACCCTCATATATTTTATGTTTCACTTGTGATGGAAAACGTCATGCTGGCATTTCCCTCTTGGTTAGCAAGTAAGACAATATTGTATGCACTTTAAGCAGTGTCACAAGGCACACTGTGTGGTCCCTGATCTGTCCTGTCATAGGAGCTCCATTTCACTCTTTTGATGCCCCACCCCCCATCACTGGATGTACAGTGGCATAACAATGTTGTTGCTGTTGCAATCATAGTGTGGGAAGGAACCTAAAAGATAATGCAGTCTAAACACTCTGTCAATCCAGGGAATTCGTTGCACTAGTTACCTAGAAGGGCAGCCACCCAATCTCTGCTTTAAAACCTTTGGTTGAATGAGAGTCCACCCTTTTCTGATTGCATAGTTGCCTCTTGTTTCATGCCAGAGCTCATCAAAGGCATGCTGGTAAGAGATTGTCAGGGCTGGAGCAAGCTGGAGCTATAGTAAAGATTTCCACAAATCTGACGAAACTGAATTCAATTTTGGATTTTGCCATTTCTCTTTAGAAATTAAAATTAGAGAGACACTCCACCCAAGTTAAAAAATTAATGCAACATCACCACTGTCAAATTCTAGAATTCTACACCTTTCCTCTCTAAAATCCTTAGCCCAACAAGATGCATAATTTGAAATTCAAATGAATTCTAGTTTAAAGAATATGGGTTGCATCCAATGACTGAGTCTTATTCCAAGTAGACCCATTGATTATTATTTTGTAATGACTTAGGCCCATTAACATCAATGGGTTTCCTCTGAGTAGAATTTTGTTGGAGATAGATATCTATTCAGCCATCTCCAGTGGGAAAGCAAGAGGAATAATTGCTCCCAATTTAATTTCATTAGAAATCTTCATTAGAAATCTTGAGGAGGGAATGTCCCCATTTGAGACTGCCTAGATTACAACCTTCTAGACATGTCCTTTTCATGGAGGATAAAGACACAGTTTTTAAAATTCATAAATAAAGGAAGAAGGCAGAGAAAACAACTCTCCCCCCCCGAACTACTTAGCTAAAAATATTTATCAGGGTGAGTTTAAAACATAGAAAGCAAGGTGGTAACCTACACATTTGAATTGCCAAAATTGTTATAAAAGTTATAGTTACTCTTGAGAAATACTGATAGTAGGCAGTTAGGGGGTACAAAGGAACTGTCTGCCTCCCCCACCCCACCTCACACACATTTCCCATAATTAGCAGTGCACACAAGTGTTAAAATTTGTAGCCATTTATAGAGAAAAGGACACACAGAGGCAGAGACGCTAATGTCTTTTGCCTTGGTTTATAACCCAATTTCCATCCTTCATTGCTCGCCTTTCGTAGCACTTAGTACCCCTGAAGAGCGTCCAAGTCTCAAGAATTTGCATTCATCAGCAGACCCTGTGCAAATCTTGCCTTTTTACTGCTATAAAATTCTGGCCTTTTTAAAAAATTCATTATTAGGATCTCTCTTTTTTTCTTAATGTAGCTAGCTGGTCATATGACATCATCTGGGCAAATACTCTTTTGGAAGCCCGATAAAGTTTCTCTCTCTCAGGGCTTTGTCCACCATCATAATGTATTTATTGATCATGTTTTTCATCTCCTCTGTGAATGGGTCAAATCCCTTCTGCCTAGCTCCTGACCGCTTGAAGTTCCCATCTCGGTTGTTCTCCACACAGAGCAAGCGGTCCTCCGTCACTGTGGTGTTCAGGAATCTGACCATTTCTTTCAGATTAGGGAGCAGGGCCTGTTTCAAGTCTTCGTAGTGGATGACGAGGAGACGCTTGCCATATTTGAGCCAGTCCAACACATGGGAAGCCCACCAGGAAGCATAGCTGTTTACAAAATCGGGCCACTCTGCAAAGTGAAAGACAATATAAAGGATATTGACTTATCTGTTTTCGAACCCAGCTGTTGCCAAATAGAAAAAGGATGGCAAAGGAAGGCTGCTTTAAAATGATATCAGAAGCAGATACCCCCTTTCTGTTAGTGCTATTTGCGTGTGGCAAAATTGAGGGGAAGGTTGCTTTAAAATTATTGAGGGAGAGGAGGCGAAGAGTCTTTTTTTCTTGGAAAACTCTCTTCTGAAAAGTATTAGTTCACTTAGGCCTAATCTGCACATTTAATGCTTAATACATTATACCACTGGGACATGGGTGGCGCTGTGGGTTGAACCACAGAGCCTAGGGCTTGCCAATCAGAAGGTCAGCAGTTTGAATCCCTGTGATGGGGTGAGCTCCCATTGCTCGGTCCCTGCTCCTGCCCACGTAGCAGTTCAAAAGCATGTCAAAGTGCAAGTAGATAAATAGGCGGGAAGGTAAACAGTGTTTCCGTGCGCTGCTCTGGTTTGCCAAAACATTGCTGGCCACATGACTCAGAAGCTGTACGCCGGCCCCCTCGGCCAATAAAGTGAGATGAGCGCCGCAACCCCAGAGTCGGTCACGACTGGACCTAATAGTCAGGGGTCCCTTTACCTTTACTAATGCTCACCTCTCTCTTTTTGACCAAATCATGTTGCGAAAATTAAGGTGCGCATTAGATTCGATAGCACATTTCCCAGCAAATCCTTTTTTGTTTGTTTCAAGGTTCTACATTTATTTTTACATTATACCACTATCACACCACTTTAAACGGTCATAGCTTCCCCCAAAGAATGTTGGGAACTGTAGTTCATTAAGCTCTGCCCTTCACAGAACTACAATTCCTAGTGTTTCCTGGCAAGAAGGATTGGTTAAACCATTTGGGGAATTGCAGCTCTGTCTCCTAACAACTCTCAGCAGTTCCAAAGGATTCTTTGGGGATATTGTAACACTTTAGGTGTATGGCATAGCTGTCAACTTTTCCCTTTTCTTACGAGGAATCCTATTCGGTTTAAGGGAATTTCCCTTTAAAAAAGAGAAATGTTGACAGCTATGGTGTATGGTGCAGATGTAGCCCTGATCCTTACAAGTGGTGATGCCAGAGACAGAACAAGAAACTTTTCTGCTTGAAAAAAACGATGGTAGATGTTCCTCCAACATGAATAAATGTTCATTTGGGACCAGGGTATCTAAAGAACCACTTCACCCCATGTATCATTGCCCAGCAACTATACCTCTCACTACTGAGCATCCCACATGTGCTGAGCTTGTACTAGAAACTGAGCTTTTAGTGCAGTAGCTCCAACTCTATGGAATCAATTGCTAGCTGAAATGAAACACGCACCTGAAATCATGGTGTTTAGATACCTACTGAAGATGCTTTGGTTTAAGAATTCTTTCCCTGAGAAACCTAGTCATTTATGGAGTATCAGTTATATACCTACATAAACTGTTTTATTTTTTTTTAGAATTAGCGTCCTTGAAATGATGTTCCTTCCAACTCTGTACAATTCAATGACTATGTTACTGTTTGTTTGTTTTAGAACTGGGTGTTGTTTTTCTCTTATATGCTACTTTGATGGCTTTATGCTTTGAAACAGTCTATTATTTTGACAAATGAAGAAAACATGAAGTCAGAAAGTAATGGCTTAGAGTTCACTTACCTTTGCTTTTCCAGTTGCGATCTGTGGCATACCCAAGATGGCCTGCACACTTCCGGTTGAATTCTGCCACCAGCGACTTGTATGGATTCCGTATCAATAAGATGGCCGAATCAAACATTTCAATTTCTTTTTGGCCACTCTCGTGAGTTTTGACACAAATAGTTCTCCTGCTTCTCCAGTGATCCTTTTCCCCTTTAAAACCTGTGTGTATGTATATAAAGTGTGTGTTTGTGTGGATAGATAAATAGATAGATAGAAACATATAGATAGATATGATCTAAACACAATAATATATATCTTAAACACTGTAATTAGGCCAACCATTATAGTTTTGTCATGGCCCTACCAGCAATTCCCTCTTTGGTAAACTTCCACTATTTCCTTGTTTGGGACCCTTCTCTCCCCAACTTGCCCATGAGCTCCTGTCTGTCTTTTTGTATCCTTGGTACACTCCCCTTTTCCCTCCCCCCCTTCTCCCTCACCTTCTGGTAACCTCTACACACAGAGCCAGTGTGGTGTAGTGGTTAAGAGCAGTAGACTCATAATCTGGTGAACCGAGTTCGCTTCCCCACTCCTCCACATGCAGCTGCTGGGTGACCTTGGGCTAGTCACACTTCTCTGAAGTCTCTCAGCCCCACTCACCTCACAGAGTGTTTGTTGTGGGGGAGGAAGGGAAAGGAGAACATTAGCTGCTTTGAGACTCCTTCGGGTAGTGATAAAGCGGGATACCAAATCCAAACTCCTCCTCCTCTTCCTCTTCTTCTTCTTCCTACCCACCCCTATCATGAATCCTACTACTACATTGCTCTGATCTAATGTGACGCACACCCCTTTCCTTCCCCTGTTCAGTGAACCCACTTTTAGACAAAAACACTCAGGGCCCAAAGCTGGCAGTGTGCTTGTTCTTAAAAACAAACAAACAAACAAACAAACAAACAAACAAACAAACAAACAAGACAGGCACAGCTCAATAGCCTACCTTTATTATATAGGGTTCCATCAAAATAGTAGCTCCCAGTGTAGAATCCTGTAGCGTGTTCTATCAAATGACGAGCCCAGGTGTTGCCAGCTCCAGGGAAGCTTGACAATGCCACAAAAGCTTTGGATTTGGTGGGGAGAAACATCCGGTCAGTGCAGCGGGTGTCTACAACCAGATACAGATGGCATTTCATTGTTAGCAAAGTAATCTCCCCCCGCCCAACAAATACACACACAAAATGACAACAATTTACAACAATTATTTTTCACATGGTTGCACTTTGATAAATTCAAGATTTAAATTCTAAAAAAAGCAAGCTATATATTCTAAGATCAACTCTTGTGTGGCCATTAATATCTCATACCTGACTCCTCTTTTGTTTGATTCTTGCAGATGCAGATGCCAATTTAAGTATGCATATCAGCAACAATAACTTACCCTGAAGAAGCCACAATTCCCTCCCCCCCGTGGGTGGGAAATCAATTAATTGCCCCATAAGTTGAGCATAATAGCAATAACCAAGCACACCCACATACTTTACTTCCCTAAACACACACACACACACACACACACACACACACACAAACACACACAGAAGGCTAGATAATATTTCAGTTTTTACATTCTACTGCTACATCCTTGAAATTTTAGAGTAAAGCTGGCAAAAATAAAAATGAACACCTGTAAATTAGAGACACCTTCCAAGAAACATGGACCCCTTTCTTTAACTATGTTGATGGCCCAAATCAGGATCTTGTTACATCAACAACTCAATATTCTCAGTGGAGGGGTTACATCAAGTAATATGTTTGAATGTTGAAAGTATGTGTATGTCTTATCTGTACTGTTGGATAAGTGTTTTTTAGTTGCATTTGTATTTGTTTAAAAAACAATAAAAAGTGGGGGGGGGGCGTGCATGTGTGTGTGTGTGTAATGCAAGACTCATAGTCAAAGAGAAGTGATGAGTCACTAAGGAAAAACACACAGAGAGACATAAGGCCAGGAAGGTAGGCATATCACTCCCTCCATGCTTTGATAGCTGCATTCAACTCCTGGTATTTTACAGCAAAACACAAATAAAAACCAGTTAAGCTTGATAAACAACAGACACACTAAGCCATGGGTAGGCAAACTAAGGCTCGGGGGCCGTATCTGGTCCAATTGCCTTCTAAATCTGGCCCATGGACAGTCTGGGAATGAGCGAGTTTTTACATGAGTAGTATGTGTCCTTTTATTTAAAATGCATCTCTGGGTTATTTGTGGGGCATAGGAATTTGTTCATTTCCCCCCTGAAAAAATATAGTCCAGCCCCCCACAAGGTCTGAGGGAAAGTGGACCAGCCCCCTGCTGAAAAGGTTTCCTGCCCCCTGCCCCAAACAAATGCAGTTTCACAGAAGCAGGAATAGAAGTTGCACTAAAGGAGAGGGGAGAACAGCAGCTATTTAGGACCAAAAGGATTCTTATCACCCAGCATCCAAAGAAATCATTTTTTAATTACAGTTCTGACTTCACTCATTGGCTAAAGACAATGAAAGGTTGGAGTAGCAGGTTGGTTTCATCTCTGAAAGTTGCATAGGACATTTGGCTTCATATCTTTTCTTCTAGGAAGACTAGAAACTTGCTCGTTTTAGAGAGAGAGAGAGAGAGAGAGAGATTTCAGAGTACCTTTTGTACTCATCTCTTGACATTCCTGGTCAGATTGGCTTGTCACTTTTTTAGTTTTACCTTCCACTACAGTAGATAACTATTGAATTAACATATTTGCCCTGCAAGCCTTTTTTAAAAAAACAACCACAACAATATATGTGGCTTGGCTCTTTTGCATTAAGTCTTTTCTCTGTGAGTTTATTTTATTTTATTTAACAAAGAATCAACTATCTGCTTGGGGTGCATTGTGGTTAAGACTGCACAGCTTGATCTATTGAGGCTGGTGGTCTTGCTTTTGGAACAGGGGGTTGGATGGCATAATAATTTCATCCCCTCCAGCCCTAGAATTCCAGCTAAGCTTTTCTATCACCATAAAACAAAGGATTTTCTGCCTACCAGCAAGATAGATTTGGACACGCTTAATGTTTGTCTCTTAATTATCTACTTAAGACTTGTCTGTGCTAGCGGTTTCTCCAGGAAAAGATCCAAATCAGACATGTTTGAATATATACTCCCTGACTCTTATTTCTCAATGCTGGTCTTGCCTATCTGTATTGCAATTTTTTTTCTCCCTTAAGGGAAGATCAATATTGCAAGTGCAGTGGATATATTCTGCATTACCACAAGATGAGAGAGAAAGAGAGAGATGGATTTCCCTGTGCCATATCATCCCAGTCAAAATCAATGTCAGTTCATTGTGAATAGTTAAGGGAAGTGTAGAACAGCTTTAATACATTTCAGTAGTCTTATTGACTCTCTTTTGGTCTCCCTTGAAAATTTTCCAATATTTCTCCCCAGGATGAGCCCCTAAGGTTCATCTACACATATGTCTCCTGATTTCTGGTCATGGTTTAAAAGTACAGGCCTCCTCAGAGGATGAACCATGGATTTTGAGGTCCTGGCTCCCGAACCAGCCCCCAGAACACCTCACTGCTCCAGAACCTCTGGAACAGCAACAGCCAGCACTTTCTGGCCTGAGGAGGTTGCCTCCAGCTCTAAGGACTCCAGCCCAGAAGATCTAGTAGAACCAGTCTCCCCCATGCTGTTGTTGAAGCAGACAATGAGCCCAGGTTGTATGCAATGCTAGTCCTCCTCAGGGTAGAACCATTGAAATGAATACACATGACTCACTTAGATCCATGACTTTAATGGATCTAAGCTCAATACAACCCCCTGTAAAAAGGCTTCTCCTCTCTTGAAGGGAGACTGCTAAGGTCCAGTCTGGGCTTATAGTTGTTTAATGCACACTTTACATCAGTTTGTGCATTTTTTAAAGAGTCATTTTTTATTGGTTTTGTATATATAGAAAAACAGATACAAACAAAAAGACCACTAGTCAGAAAACACACACAAAAACAAAGGGACATTGGCGATTTCGGTGTGCAGAAGAGGAAATGTAATAATACAGATGAGCCTGTGTGTGTGTGTGTGTGTGGTTTCATTCACAAGTTCCATACAGAAAGAGAGGCAGTAAGTAAGTGCTGCTACAAGTAGTTTTAATTAATACAGGATATAAGATCCTACCATATTGCCTCGGATTTGTCTGTCTTTGATACACCATTGATGACTGTGGCCTTCCCTGTAAATTTCTCTAATATAACAATTTTCCAGATGTCAGTCCAGCATGAGGCAAGCTGAACCTTTGGTAATAATTTTGAATTTGGTCTCTGCATTTTTGTATACATTACTTAGTTGGAGAATGGCATTGAAAAATCTGGAGAAGAGTAAATTTCAAAAGATGAGTGCATTTCAGAGAGTTTGCCATTTCAGAAAATAAGAATAGGGTAGGTTTACCTTTAAATGCAAATTGAATTGAATTTCTTCCCCATTCTTAAAAGCTAGGTGGAATCTACACACATATAAAAAAAAGCTGTGAAAATGATTTTTTTAAAAAAAAGTTTTGAAAAATACTTTGAATTTTGCATAGCTCACTGTCGCCATCTAGTGTCCTATTTCTATATTTTACTTTACAACACATTTAAAACGTTTTATTTGCAGCTGCTTAGCTGAGTCTGTAGACTCAGGGCACTGTCAGACACACCATCATAGGCAATGGTGGGCAGTTGTAAGTCTGCTCACCCTCATCCAATGTCCTGGAACAGCTTGCAGTGTTCACTGCTGATTTCTCCTGTTATGCATTCATAAAATTATGGCACTACTTAACCCGACAGCAAGTGTCTTGCCTCATTGCTTGGGGTGTAAGATGCACAGCACCTCCCTGCACATAGTTATTAATATTATATATATTCAACCTCTCTCTTACCTTGGACAGGAGTTTGATAGACAAAGAGATAGTCCCCCCTCTTTGACTCTTCAGCCGTGCTGCTGCCATTTTGCAACCTGCTACAGAATAAGCTGTCTGAGCTGTTGCGTAACGGGAAATGAATTGTTGGGAAGCCGCAGCGGCACTGGGGTCCTCTGATGGCTGCCAAAGGGAATTCCTAGAAAATAAAATAAAAGGCTGGAATTTTTAAAAAGGCTAGCAAACATTAGAAAGCATCACCTGGAACTGAAACGAATGTGAAGGGAAATCCTAAAGTTCAATTTTCCTCTTCTGAATTGCCCTGTCTCAGATAAATATTTTCCTTTTCCAAACCATTTTTTCTTCACATTTCCTATTGTGGATGCTGTCAGAATTTAGAGGGTTGATCAGGCTGACTACTTAGCCAATGAATTGTGTGAGTTAGACTGGATTGATCAGTGCATACATTGCACAGTAAGAAAACAGTGAGTTGTGTTCAAGTAGGTTCTACTCCAAATAGACCCACTGAAGGGAAGGAATCTAAGTGTGTCAGGTCTATTAACTTCAGTGGGTCTACTCTGAGTAGAACTAGCATTGGAGTTCCCAACACAAATCAATTCTGGCCATAGGCGCCGACTCCATGGGGCCTGAGGGGGCCCGAGCCCCCTCAAAAATTCGTTTGGGGGGGCTCTGCCCCCCCCCAATAATTTAAGAAAATTATTAGTTATATTATGCTTTGTAAAATCACAAAATTATGTTGGTATTTTTTATTTTCCTTGTTTGACGATAGTTACCTTTTAAAATACATTCAGTAATGAGTTAAAACAAATAATTATTACGGTAGTAAAAGAGGCGGCGGGAGTAGTTTTGCTCGGTGCGTGCGACTGGCCCAGACCCTCTTTCCTTTTCCTCTCTTCTGCTCTCCCGCCGGGCGCCTGAGGGAGAGTTACTTAGCGGTTCTGAGGAGCCGCTGTTGTTTCGGCAGGGGAAAAACTGCCGCCCACGAACCGCCGAGCTCCCTCTCTCTTTCCAGCCTCTCTCTCTCTCTCTCTCTCTCTCTCTCTCTCTCTCTCTCTGGCCAAGGAGGAGAAGAAGCCCTTCAGCCAGTCTATGGCCGAGTGGCGGAGGTTCATCTTCAACCCCAACAGCGGCGAGTTCCTGGGGCGAACGGCCAAGAGCTGGGGTGAGGAGGGCGGGCGGGCGAGCGCGCGGGGAGGAAGGGAGGGGAGGAGGGCGGGCACGAGGGGCGGTGGGAGGCGAGGCGCAGCGGGCACTTGCCTTGCCCACCACGTATCTCTCTCCTTCTCGGTCTCTCTCCCTCCCTCAGCTGGCGAGGGGGCCACGAGGCGGGCGGCAGCAGCAGCAACGGGCCGGGAGTGGCTCTTAGAAAACTTCCCGGGGCAGGACCCCGGTATGGCCCCCCCCCAATATTTTTTATAAGTCGGCGCCCCTGATTCTGGCCAGATATGGTTTGGATTGGCATGGGTTGGCACAGGTCAGCCCAGGAGTGGGGGCCCAGAACAGATTTAGGGACAGGCTTTCGACAGCTCTTTAAATAGCCTCAGATTCCACCCCTCCTCATAGCATCATCATAGTCTCCATTCTCTGCACGGTCACAAAAGCGCTGCATCCTAGCCACTTTGTGCAACGTGACAGAGTAGGCAATACAGTCAATGAAATGAAATAAACAATGCTTTTCAACATGAATCCCAGCTCTGTCTGATTCTGCAAAAGGTGACAAAATGCCTTCTCTCAAATTCTGATCATGCTCAAAGGCCAGACCACAATCAGGACCATGTGCCTGTTCAAGCCTAGGTAAAGGAAACCCCACCAGCAAAAGAGATGCAAACTCTGCACATGGAACAATGAGGCCCAATTAAACCATGTTACATAACTCTTGATAAAGCTAAAGATGTTCATGGGCACGCACACACACCTCCATTAAACCTGTTCATCTTTACAGTGGGGGTGGGATAATTGTGGTAGGTCTTTCCCCAAGCAATGCATAAAAAGTGTCTGATCAAAGCAGCAGGACACCTAGATGTGTCCTATGCAAAATTTCCCTGTGTTGTTCTCATGCAGCGAACACAGGCTCTGTTGGACAAATGTAATGATCCACTCCTAATGAGGTAATTTATGGAGAGTCCCTAAGGCTCTCTTCCAGTGTTCTGGCAGCATGACGAGGCATTAAATAGTTGTCAACATAATTGGGTTCAAACCATCCCATTCTGACTTCCCCTTTAGGTTAAATGTGGCAGGGAGAAAAAATGGTGGCTCTTTTAAACTATTTTTGTGGATGCTACAAGGAGATTCAGTTTGTTTGGATTTAAAACTCTCTTTTCAAAAAAGAAAAAAGAAAAAGAAAAAGCAAGGAACAGGTGGTGATCGAAATTGTAGACACATTTACCAGGGAGGAAGACCCATTGCTCACAGTGGGGCTTCCTTCCGAGTAAATTTGTAGGGGATAGGCTGCGAGTCATTCTCTAAAAAATAGAACTTGTTACAGGTGTGTGGTGTAGAGGGAGACTTTGTGTCATGTTCCCATATAGGGTACAAACTGGTGGGGGACTATGAACCTTGGGGTCATGGTGGATAGCTTGATGAAGGTGCTGACTCAGTGTGTGGCGGCTCTGAAAATAAAAAAAATATAAATTCTGTTTCAGGGTTCATTAGAACACGGATTGAAAAGAAAACTGCCAATATCATAATGCAGCTTTACAAATCTATGTTGACACAGCTCTTGAAATATTGTGCGAGACTCTGGTCACCTCACCTCAAAAATAATGCTGCAGAGCTGTGAAAGCTTCAGAAAAGGGCAGCCAAAATGATCATGGGGTGTGAGAGTTCCTGTCTGAAGAAAGTTTCACCATTTGGAGTTTTTTTTTTTAGTTTAGAAAAGAAAAGGCAAATAAGAATGGACAGGATATAGGTTGGAACAGATAAACCTCAGGTCCCTCCCAACTCTATGATTCTATGGTTCTGTGAGGAAGTGGATAGAGAGAGGTGTGGTTTCTCTCTCGCTTTCAAATAACACTAGAAGGAGAGTGTTGGAAGATTCAGGACAGACAGAAGAAAGCCTTCTTCATGCAACACAGAGTTAAACTTGGGAATTTCGTCCTGCAAGAGGGAATGGTGACCATTAGCTTGGATATGCCGCCTTGAGTCCTTGTCAGGGGAAAAGGTGGGGTAGAAGTAATGGTAGTGGTGGTAGTAGCTTTTTTTCAGTAGGAACTTACTGGAACTCAGTCCCAGCACCTCTCAGGTGTGTGTCATTGTCATTATAAGAGAGCAAGGGAGGTGTTCATTTCTTAGAAAATTAGCACTGAGTATGGAGCTTGTTCCCTGGTTCTCTAGGGGCATTGGCAGTCCAGTATCCAGTGTGTAGAGAAGTGAGAAGTTTGGATTTGATATCCCGCCTTTCACTACCCGAAGGAGTCTCAAAGCGGCTAACATTCTCCTTTACCTTCCTCCCCCACAACAAACACTCTGTGAGGTGAGTGGGGCTGAGAGACTTCAGAGAAGTGTGACTGGCCCAAGGTCACCCAGCAGCTGCATGTGGAGGAGCGGAGACGCGAACCCGGTTCCCCAGATTACGAGTCTATCGCTCTTAACCACTACACCGCACTGGCTCTCAGGAAGGTGTTCATGCTGGATTCTGGCACTTCATTTTCTAGAAAAATAGCACTGGACGAAGCACTCAACATCTGTACCAGGAGTGGGGAATCAGTGGCTCTCCTTGGCAGCTATTGCCTGTTGTTGTTGTTGTTGTTGTTTTTTAAAAAGGGGAGCACCTTAAATAATTTGTTGTGGGTGTGTATTCTGAAGATAACCATATTTCAATTTGCATTTGAATCCAGGAGGTGTAGCTCAGGCATGTTCAAGCATTCCTAGCTGTGGCTGGTCCACAATGAGGCACTGCTACAGAAAAGGCCTTGATCCCTAGAAGGCACTATCACCTAGAGAAGAGCCTCTGAAGATGCAGAAAGACTAGGCAGGTCCATAGGGCATTAGGGCATTTATTAGATAGGTGCTTTATACTTATAGCCCAGGTCATAAGCGTAAAAAGTTGTAGTGGTCAACAGAGCACCTTGAATGGTGGAAGTCAAGCGTCATGCCCCCTGTATCCTAGTATGCTCCTGAGGAGGATTCAGTTTAGGGTGAATCACAGAACACTTCACTCAGGCAGAAACCCACAGCAATCCCTTCTACCCCTTGGCAGCCTGGGGATGCAACTCATACATGAGAGCTTAACCTGCTCCACAGCCACAGAGAAACATGTGACTACAGAATCAGATGCAGGTCATTTAAGGATTGTAGACAGGGATGCAGGCCACCTTTTGAAGATTCAGGTGAGACTTCCTTTGCTGAGACAACATATTTCTGTAGCTCAGCTAGCAGAGCCCACTTGGAGCTAACCATGGTCCTGATTGCTGCACACCAGCACTGCCATGAACTGAACTGAATTCCCTTAACAATAATTGTCCTATCTGGACTTATTTTGAGTGGATCTGACTTACTTCCACCTGAATTAGGCAGTTAGGCCGTCACGGCATTTAAATGCAAGGAAAAATAAATCCAAATGAGTATACAGATTGAGATTTCAGTCACCAAATTAGAGAATAAAACATCTCAGACACCAATTTAGAGAATGAAACATAACAAAAGCATACTTTCTCTGCCTGGAATGTCGTTGACTTTAATTTGTTGGCATTTGCAATAATCAAAAGAAGCTTGCTCACTCAACTTACTGTAATGTTTTCTTTCTTTAAGCATATTAAACTGTCACATCTCTGCACATTTTACCCAATGATTTGAGAATTTTTGATGATAATGCTGCTTTATTTACAATATTATGATTTGAGCAGCCTGGCTTTGCTCTGGAAAATGCAGAGCAATTTTCAGCTCCAGAGAGGATTTCTAACAGCTCATTTCCACAAAACAAATAACACCAAGCATCTTCTTCTGATTTATAAGTAAAGGCATTGAAGGAGAATGTTGGAGAAATTATGATCAAATGGGAACATTTGTGGGAACTAGGATAACATCTGAAGCATACCATGTTGGCTATCTTTGCTCTATTTTATTGGCTGTCAGAATACAGCCCTCTGTTCAAAGGATTCCTCTAGTTGAAGGGCTCTCCTGCCCACATCTGAATTAAATAGGAGTCTCAAGAAAGGAGAAAAGGGGGGCAGGGCTTGAAAACTAAAACTCTGGATGACCCCACTCATTGTTTTCATCAACATGAGGGACGAAGCTGCGCCCTGAGGAACCCTGCATTGAAGGCTCCATGGGGCCGAAGAACACTCTCCAAGCATTCCCCTTTGGAAACGGCCTTCCAAGTAGGACCAGAACTACTGCAAAGTGGTGTCACCCACCCCTAATTCAGAGAGCCACTCCAGAAGGATACCACAGTTGATGATACTGAAAGCCACTGAGAGGTCAGGGGAAATTAACAAGGACACTTTTCCCCTTCTCTCTTCCAACAGAAGTCATCAGACAGGGGAACCAAAACATTTTCAGTGCCAGGCCTAAACCTTGATTTAAATGGATCTACAAAATCAGTTTCCTCCAAAAGTGCCTGGCTCTGGTACTGCAACCACCTGCTCAAGAAACTTGCCCAAGAAGGGAAGATTAGCAACTGGCTGGTAGTTGCATAGATTTTCCAAATATTGGGAGGGTTTCTTGAGCAGTGGTTTCAACACTGCCTCCTTCAAGCAGGCAGCGACCACTGTCTCTCACAGGGAGGTATTAATCAGCTGTCCCCTCCCTGTTAGTTTTTAGCAGCCAAGGGGAGCAAGGGTCCAGAGCACAAGTGGTCACTCTGACCAATCTAAGAACCTTGTCTACTTCCTTGAGCCTTACAAACTGAAACACATCAAACACAACCGGACTAGGCAGCGCTCTGGAAACCTCTCAAGATTCATCTGCTGTAACCATGGAGTCAATGTCCCGGCAGATGCAAGTGATTTCTTTCCCTCAAAATGCTTTGAAAACTATTGGCTAGCCATGTCAAAGATTGAAAATTGTGTTTCCAAAATGGGTAAACACTCAACAGAGTTCCATCTATAGCAGCGTTTTCCATTTTTACCCATGGTGCACACTCATTTTCTACAATGAGAGAAACCATCTGCCCAAGCTGGCAAGCATCATAATAGTATTCAAGGCTTGGGATTCCCCCCTCCCACATTCTCCAATAAGCATCTATACAATACCCCCCCCCCCAAGCACTGGACAGGTTGATATAAAAATGGAACAGCTCAGCTTCCATTGCCAAAGAGCTAGGTGGCCTGCGGGAATGCAATGGTTGGGAAAGATCCATCACTTTCAGCCCCTTCTCTGCACTCACAAGGTCTAGAAACTTGTACTGAAAATATAAGCTGAAATACCTCTGGATGCTGAAACTTTTGAAAGCTGCCAGAATTCAAAGTTGTTAGGTGTCACTGAGGAAAAGCAGCACAGAAATCTGATTTGCTTTGAAATGTGCATCATCAGCTATGGTTCTAAAATGCAATTATACACGCATTTCCCACCCCAGAACCTCGGAGCGCTCTCTCTCCCTCTCTCTTTTCCTAGTATCAGGCTCCAGAGGCACTAGGAAACTGATCAAAATCAGATGAAGGGATGGGGAGAAGAAAAGAAAGGGAACTGTCCTTACTTTCTTGGAGCAAAATTCGGAGCACATCTCCACTGTCAAATTGGCGTGTATCAAAGAGACCGGCAAGGTGTTTGTTAAATTCTCTGGTGCTCTGAAACACCCTCGATAGATAATATTCTGCCCTGCAGGGATAAGAAATAGTTATCTCTCAAGAAACAACAACCGTAGCAGCCTCTTCCTATCACAGGGAAGAATATTAGTTTCAGAATATATATTCTCATTCACTATTTGGATGCAATAATTGGCATTGAGATGGAAAGTGAGAAAATTTGCTCTGCTGAAATGAACACACAGCTTCTAGTGGAGTACTGACTGTTAAAGTGTGCCTTAGCACAGAAGAGTTGAAATTAAATCCCCCCTCCCCCAAGGAGGCCTCTGCTATTGTTTTCATGCCATGGTTTTCTTTTGAAGATTCCCTCCCACCCCTCCTGACTTTCCCCTGCAAGGCTTTGAAAGCTCTGATAAAAATCTACAAAGCTTTTCATGAGCTGCACCAGGAACAAAATGGAATTTCAATGAGTTTTGAAACACCTTCAGGGAGCCCCATTCCGGGGCTGTGCGGGTGTGTTTGGTTACTACTCCATCCACAGTGTGATAGGAATTTTATGGTTTTAGATATATGGCAACGTTCATAACCACATGTACATAGATCAGCACAGGAAAGCCAACCTGGAACCATTTTGATTCCTAAACTGAGCAAATGTTTCTCTGCATGGTCAAAATGGAAAAGTCTCCCCATTGTCTCTTTCCTCACAAATGCTGTCTTAAGGACACATTTAAGATACAAGGTGTGAGCATGTGACCTGGCCCCGGAAATAAGTATTTTACCACTACAAAAGAATGGCCAGGCTCCCCAGGAAATCCAATCAAGTAACCTGCCAAACAGGAGATAAACAAGGACAAGAGAAAAACAACATTTAAATTTCTGTGATGTAGGTGGGATGTATCTGAGGGGTGGTCTTAGGTTACACCCCTTCTGTGATGTATGCATAATGTTTCTGGGGGTGGTCTTGATCTACAGGGTGGCAATTTCAATAGTCTTTATAAGGCCTTGCAGGCCATTGTTCTGGGTCCTCTTCCTCTCCTGCGTGTGAGGGGAGTACCCTGCTGCAACAGATCAATAAAGATCAGACTTACTAGCTGCTTTGCTTCTCAATATTCTCTGGTTGGCCTCTGTTATTTTCTCCTACCAATAGGGAACCTATGTAAGGACTCTATATGGGCTCTTGGATACCCCATAAGGGAAAAGGGCATATTTTTATTTACAACAACAGCACCTTCTCATATTCATTCTTTTCCAAGCCAGAGAGATTATATGCAACCTTCAGGAGCTAAAATAGATTTCTGCTGCGGCAGCCAAAGAGACAGGAACATGTGGGCCGAATCGTGGATTCATGGGGTTGTAAAGAACTGGAAGCAACTCAGAGGTCATCTGACCAAAGCAACGCTGCCTTTTAAATTTAAATGTCACATTCATATAGTTTGCATGGTTATGTTATATTAATTTTGCTATTCATGAACGGCAGCCTCAGAGCCCTGGATGTGCCAAAATAAACTCAGAAATAACATAAATAATAATGAGGTCCCTCACAGAGCAACTGTATATTCCTGTAAGGGATGTAATAAGGCATAGCTTAGCATTCATAGATCATAGAACTGTAGAGCTGGAAGGGACCACAAGGGTCATCTAGTCCAGCCCCCTACATTGAAGAATCTTTTGCCCAACATGGGGCTCAAACCCCTGACCCTGAGATTAAGAGTCTCATACTCTACCGACTGAGGTATCAGATGACCATAATCCCACACTGTGTTTGTCGCATGCAGCATTGCTTCCAGTCTGCCACAGCTCCTATTCTGCCCAAAACTATGTTATTTACCTGGCTGCCCACGGTAGCAAATTTATGTAATTGATGCAGTTTGCAAAAGTAATTATGTAACTTACATAAATTGCATGGTCAATACATCATTCGACCCCATTCATTTCAATGCAAAGGAAACACAGTGATAATCAGTCACATATTGTATGAAGACCGAAAGCAACAGCAACCAAGAATACTGATCATATTTGTTAGATGGACTATACACAGCACATAGTTTAGCTACGGGACTCTCTCCCACAGGAGGCAGTGATGGTCACTGACATGGGTGGCTTTAAAAGAGGATTAAAGACACTCATGGATGAGAGAGATATCAATGGCTACTAGCCCAAAATGGATATGTTCTGTCCCCACAGCAATGCTTCTGAACACAAGTTGCTGGAAACCACAGGAGGGGAGAGTGTTCTTGTGCTTGAATCCTGCTTGCTGGTTTCCTACAGGCAATTGTTCAGCTACTGTGATGGCAAGATGGTCCATTGATCTGATCCAGAGGGCAGTGGTGTAGTGTGGGTTGCTAGCACCTGGGGCCACACAGAGAGGGTGGGAGGAAGGAAAGAAAATGGACAGAGAATGCATGCACATTCAACTGCCTAATGGTGTCCAGGTGATCCAGGAGATCGCAGCTGCAAAGATAAAAAAGAAGAAGAGTTGTTCCATTGCCTGGAGAGGTCACTTCCTGGTTTGCATGGAGAAATCGTTTTCAATGGAGCCCAACGACAGAAGCACGCAGCTGTACTAAGGCAGCACCAGGTGTTGAAATTTTGCACCCCCTAAACAATTTTGCATCCGGGGCAACCTCACCTGTACCCCCCTGCTACACTACTGCCAGAGGGCTCTTCTTGTGTTCTTATGGATAGATTTGTGTTTCTGACATGGTCCCAAACCAGGTCCCAAGATATATGGGCTTTATATGCAGTGCTTTCAGGAGCACTGACACATGCTTCCATCAGGCTGCCCCATTTACCAGCCTATCAGTTGCATTTTGGGACATTTTCAAGGGCAGCCCCATATTACAGTAGTCCAAAGGAGAAGTTACCAAAACATGGACAACTTAGGCTTGGGCAGTTAAAATAGATTAAGCAGTGCTGTCACCCTAGCACAATAAATTAGCTTCTTCTTTTAAAAAAAGAAATAGTCTTTTGTGGTTAGGAAAATAATGGGGCAATGCATTGGGATTAACAAATGAGTAACAGGGAAATGCGGAAACACCCTGCAAGCAAATAGGGATGACTACTGGACACATAACAAATCACACAAACAAATAAGAATGAATGCTTCATAAAGGCTGGATGCAATTTTATCTCCCATGTCAGCTTTGGGCAAATAAAAAAGGATGAATGTTCAATAAACAAGCCATATGGAGTCTCACAGATCTGGTGTCTGAGGCCCTGACCACATTCTGAACCATGCCTTGACCCTCCCAATTCTCCACCCTTGTCCCTGGACCTCAAGAACAAAGGTGGTTGCTGACCACCCCCAAACTGATATGCATTGGGTCACCAGAGAGCTTTATTTCTGGGGGTTTTCATGGGAGAAAAGGTACAGCCTTCCTTCCACCTCGCCTCCCTCAGGAGGAGAAATAAATCAGATGAGGCTCAGCCGTGATCCAGCAAGTGACCAGGTAAAGAAGAAGATGACAGTGAGGATTGAAATCTCAAACCATCCTGGGCACTTGCTTGGATAATCATTGGCAGTGCCTTGGTCAAAATCTCCATCTCTTAACTGAAACAGTTAAAAAGATTTGGTTTCAGAGGAGAAAGTGGGGGAGTTCTAGTCCGCAATTAAAGAAATCTTACTCAAGCGATTGTATGCATTTAAATTGATTAATTCAATTAAGCTGTTGATTAGATCTGCATAGGAGTGAAACAGTTGTCCAGATGGGGGAGGGAAGAAGCAGTGGCATAGCGTGGGTTGTCAGCACCCGGGGCAAGGCAAGTAATTTGCGCCCCCTAATCCGTGGATTTGCGCCCCCTAACCCTAACCCCCAGATGTTGCGCCCGGTGCGGCCGGCCCCCCTTGCACCCCCCACGCTACGCCACTGGGAAGAAGCATTATTTGCTTGTTCTTAGGTGATGTCTGCATGTGCACAGTAAATACTATCCTGGAAAAGGGGTTCCCTGCTGTACATGAGAGAAAGAATAATAGAATCAAAGAATTGTAGAGCTGGAAGGGACCTGGAGGGTCATCTAGACCAACCCCTGTAATGTAGGAATCTCCATTAAAGCATCTATGACAGATGGCAATCCAACCTCTGCTTAAAAGCTTCCAGTGAAGGAGAGTCTACCATCTTCCAAGTAAGTCCATTCCACAGCCAAACAGCTCTTATCACCAGAAAGCTCTTCTTGATGTTTAGTCGGAATCTCCTTGATTGTAACCTGAATCAGGTCCTACCATCCAGAGCAGCAGAATACAAGCTTGCTCCATCTTCCATGTGACAGTCCTTGAGATACATGAAGATGGCTATCATATCTCCTCCCAATCTCCTCTTTTCCAGGCTAAATATACCCAACTTCCTCAACCATTTCTCATAAGGCTTGGTTTCCAGACCCTTCATCATACCGATCACCCTCCTCTCAACACATTCTAGCTTCTCAACATCCTTCTTAAATTGTGGCATGCAGAACTGGACACAGTTCTGGTCTTACCAAGGCAGAACAGAATGAGACTATGACTTCCCTTGACATGTACACTGTACTTCTGCTACAGTCTAGAATTGCATGAGCTATTTGGCTGGGTGGGGGGCTGCTGCATCACACCATTGAGTCATGTTAAGCTTGTGGCCTACTAAGATCCCTTTTCACATGTACTACTGGCAGGCCAGCTATGCTCCATTTTAAATTCGTGCAGCTGGTCATTCCTGCCAAAGGGAGGGGAGGGGCTTATCAAGGGTGGGCATTCAGAGGTGGTATTGTCATCTTCCAATGTGAGAAGAAAAGTGAGTTTTGAATTATGGTTTCACTCTGAGTGAGAATTCCGAGGGATAATATGCCAGCCTCTGAAGCGCGGTGAATTTTGATATGTTGATATGTTGTTATTTATCTTCTATTGTCATCACTTGCGCCTGATGCTTCTGCTGTCTGATGGAATATATGGTTATATTAAGCACCTGCTGAATGAACATTGTACATTGCAGTTGAAATATTGATTGGGTGGTTTAGCTGGCTAGGGTATTACAATATGTATCATTGCTGCTCCTTGAGCTGGTGGATTTACTGGGTTTTGCCAGCCAGGTATTGGGCCTCCTTTTCCTTGCCTGCAGAAGGGGAGTGGAATACAGGCACCCCTATAATAGGGATAATGGAGAGAGAAGTCTATGATGGTAAAGGTAGGGTGAGCTAGGTAAGAGGAAGGGGTGAGATTTCTTACATCTATTCCATCTTCTCATCTCAACAATTTCTAGATAGTGCTTGTCACCAGCCAGCCACCACCAGCATGGTGGCATTTATTTTTAAATCCATCTTGGTCCATAAGAAGACAACACTCATTCATAGAACAATGCTCCCCCCAAATATATATATATACTTGAAATGGTTTATTTAAATATCTAACCAGATAGCACTGAGTTCAGCAATGATGCAAATTCCAAGATTTGTGTGAGTCTCTGCAGAGTGCATAATAGTATTTTTTTTAAAAATAAATTAATAAACAACCTGTTTTTTAAAAGCAATGAAACACCATCTTTGGTGGTAGGAGTTAAAATTCTAATGTTCCTTTCCCACAGATAGCATCCATGGGGAGTTGTAAGTTTGAGAAGAGTCTATATGACTCAGTGGCTGAGATGTGCTGTATAAATCGAAGGCGTTTTTATTCCCAATTGCATCTCACATGAAGTCTGAAGGAATGTAAGAAAAGAGATGAAAGGAACCTTTCAAAAATTGGTTGAATTCTAAGTTCTCATCCAAGAAGCAATGTCCGTGCTGGGTGGCAGCTGGGACAGGAGAACCAGTCATAGTCAGGATGAGATCTATTCTAGTCTGGAAGCTTCTCAGGATGTGCCAATGACCAATTCGAGCTGGAAGACTTACTTGGAATGCTTAACCACCCAGACAAAATGATCCCATGTGGATTGTGAAGCTAGGGTTGGGGAAGAAGTTAAATTCAGTTCACATTTAAAGGTGAGTTTCTCTAATTTGCACTTTCCAATGTAGCTCAATTGGCAGAGCATGTGGCATTTAAGCCCATGGTTGTGGGTTTAAGCCCCAAGTTGAGCTGCAGAGCTGCATTGCCAAATTTGGAGTAGTGCAGATTATGAAGGACAGGGGTGTGAGAGGTGTGGGATGATTTGAGAAGTGCAAATCAGGTGGTTTCACATTAAAATGCAAGCAAGGTTGATTTTCTCCCCAAACCCTTTGGAATTCCTTTGTCCTATTTGGTGATGGTATCCATATAATCAAAGGCAAAGGACATGTAAAAAGGTAAAATTATTGGGAAATGATTTATAATGAATTGGAAAAAAATGTTTAAAACTACTTTCCCCCTCAAAAAACCCAGAGTCGTTTTTTGTTGGGAATAACACATACTGAGATCCCTAGGTGTCAGGAAAGGTTATTTATGTATGCAACAACTGCAGCCCCTGTTTTGTTAGTGCCCAAATAGAAAGTGAGTGAGGCCCCAACTAAAGAGGATTGGCAACTTAAATTGACAGAATATGCAGAACTTGCAGATTTAACACATAGAATAAGAGAACAAGAAGAACATACATTGAAAGAAGATTGGAAAACATTTATTGAATATATGGAAAATAACTGTATATACAGCTGAAAATGCTGGCAGCACTAAGATAAATTGAACAAATAATTTTTGATGGATGTAAAAATGGAAAACTGATTTGAACAGTTATAGCAAAATATGGTGTATGATATGTACAATGAACCATGGAAGGAGAAGAAGGGAAGTCACTGGATATATTTAAGTTTGTAAAATGTTTATTTGGAAATGTAAAATTGAAAACTTAGTGAAATTATTCTTTAAAAAAGAAGATGGAGAGTGTCATGAGAACTAGGGATGGCTTCTGACCCCCTCAATGTGAATCAGCAGCCCCCATTGTTCCCTCAACCCCCGTTATGGTCTTTCCATTCAGCTCCACTGATTTGCTTTGCTTCACTCTTGCTGCTTATAAAGAGTCCCTGTAACCATGGGAACCAAAGAAATGAAGCGCTGGATTACTGACACTCCAGCAAGATTTCGATCTACAAACAAAGTCCACCTCTTGCATTTGAGGCAGAGGCAGGAATACGAGAATGAAAGCTCACAAGAAGGCATGCCAGCAAAACGGCCCACTCCTGCTTTGATCTTAAGCTGAGAACCAATTCCTTCACCAGTGGGAAGAGGTGGAAAAATACAGAGGTGCCCAAAAAAATCACCATGAACTTATCATGAACCGGTTTTGCAAGGGCAGTGACACTTTGCAAATGAGCGGTCAGTCAGATTGCAGTTCGACATCTCCCGGAATTCCTTTCAAATTCATATGAGCTGGGGCCTCTACATTCAGAAAGAATGTCCCTTTTGTTACCAAACGCAAAGGACTGGGGCCAGCAGCAGAGAGTGCCTGTTTCTATCTCAGCATCCAACTGTGATTTTGAGGATGCTCATTTCTGCCCATCGTATCATCGTACTTTAAGGGCAAGTCATAAACTATGGACACAGGCCTAGTTCTCAGACAGAGCTGCATAGGTGTCAACTGTTGCTTTTGAACCAGAGACTAGAAATGTTTTCTGGTCTGTCCCAGGTAGATTGTTGTCCTGATTCACTATCCTGACATTGTCCCTGTTTTTGTTTTTCCATGGTGTCATCTTAAAAAGATAGTTTGAAATCTTAATACTATTCCTAGATGTCATAAGAACCAGCTGGATCAAGCCAATGGTGCATCGTCCAGCACTGGGTTCTCATGATGGCCAACCTGGTTCCTGTTGGAAACCCACAAGCAGGACCTGAGCACAAGAGCACTCTCTGCTCTGCAGGTAGAACATAGCCATCATGGATGGTAGCCAATGATAGCCTTATTTTCCTCCATGATTTTGTCTAATCCTCTTTTAAAGCCACCCAAACACCAAGTCGCTCTGAACGTGGGGCATTCTACCACAGTTAAAGCAAAGGGGATTCTCTGCAGAGCAACTATCTGGCCCCACCTGGCTCTGCCAGTGGAGAATTTGCTCATATAGGTACACGGCACACAGATAGCAAAACAACCCTGGGGAAGAAAATGGCTGTATCTTCCCTTTCATATCAATGCTTGTGTGCTCAGAGAGGGTAGGGAAATGAGCAGCGATGGTAGGAGATGGAAACACAGGGCCAGGGGTTTCCAGAGACTGGGTGTGGATGTGTAAGAGTGTGGATCTTGAACAGTGCTGAATTCTTCCTTCCTCTAATGCTGGACCGGCCACCAGACTCATGAAAAATGTCAGCTCTCTGGTGGGAGGCCTGTGGAGCATGGAACAAATATAATGGGAATCTCTCCCATGAGTGAAGGCTGATTCATTATGGCAAGTGGGGCAATGACTTAGCCAGCCTCCACCTGCCAGCCTTTTTACTTGCAGCCAGACCAGCGGGTGGCAGTGGCTGTCACCCTCCTCCTCCTTCTTGTAGGACTTGGCAGGGAGGAGGATGGAGCTAAACTAGAATTTCTCAGCTCTGCCTGTCATTGGATCTGTCTCCCCCTGCTGTTGGTCTCCCTGCCTTCTGGGCACCAGTCACTACTGCCTGCGACGGAAGGAGA
Source organism: Podarcis gaigeae (assembly GCF_964106915.1). NCBI lineage: Eukaryota > Metazoa > Chordata > Lepidosauria > Squamata > Lacertidae > Podarcis > Podarcis gaigeae. The sequence continues at coordinate 36,198,686 of NC_139692.1, forward strand.
ATCCCCATGTCATTCCTGATCCATGCTGTTATTGTAATGGAAGACACGAGGGGAGCAGGCATTCTGCTGCCCACCCCTGCTGGTAGCAAATACTCACTTAAGAGCCTTACATCACTTACGTCGTTTTGGTCCAGCCCATGGCTGCTCCTCCACACGATAAACAGATAGCCTGTTGATGCCTCCACAGATGGTTCCTTTCTCTCCTTTGCATTCATTGTTGCACTCCTCCTGCTTTGCCAAAGTCGTGGGCAACTTGTTTCCACAATAGCATTCGGCTCCGTACTCCAAGCCAGCATAGGTGTAAGCCCTAGATGGGACAAAACAAACCCCCTCGCTGTAAAATCCAGAAGTTTTGTAGCAAACCTCGACTCAGCACATCATGGCATTTAATTTATATCAAAGCTGTACATAGTGTATGCAGTGCTGTCCTTAAAGACGAGGTGCTCTGCATAGCTCAGTTGGTTAGAACTTGGTGCTGATAACACCAAGGTTGCAGGTTTGATCCCTGTGTGGGACAGCTGCATATTCCTGAATTGCAGGGAGGGGATTGGACTAGATGTTCCTTGGGGCACTTTCCAACTCTACAATTCTATGATTTTATGGTTTGGAAGCTTCAACTGGCACAGAATGTGGCTGAAAATGTCCTGATTGGTTCAGCCAGCTGGAACTTTGTAGCATTTGTTTCGAAGAGTCTGCATGCTATGGAGGATAGTTCAGTGTTATAGTGATGACCTCTAAAGCCCTACAAGACTTAAGACCCAGTTATCTGAATGAATACCTCTACCAGGATTGTCCTGTTGAGGCTTGAAGACAAAATATGAGCTCTGCTCATCAGACCAGTGGGCCCATCTAGTGCAGCATTCTGTTCTCAGTCACCAACCAGAGAAGTCCATGAGCACAACAATGCTCTCCCCACCTGCTTTTCAGAGGCACATTGGCTAGCACCCATCTCTGAGTGATACTCATGGCTGAAAAACTCAAGAAAGAGTCTTGGTCACAGCAGAAGCAGCACCACCACCCTTTGCACCTCCCAGTTGCAGAAAGCCTTTCTCTTTAGGACATGGCTTAGTTTTGGTGCCAGCTAAAAACTTGCCATTTCCTCCAGGCTACTGACAGAGAGGGGTGTTGATTTTGGAGGCCAGGAGTGTCAATATTGAGAAGGAAATTTTATTCTCTTTTAATGTTTTGTTGATCTATTCTTGTGTTTCGATGTTTGATTTTGTGGTACTGCATAACCTGCCCTGGGATCACTTGTCAATGAAAGGTGGGAGGAACAACAATGAAACAAACCAACAGATGAATAAACGAAACGAAATAATATATGTACCGTAAGTTCCTTTCTTAAGCGAATGGAATTTGAAGTTCCCTTGAATTCTGGTAAATAGATGTAAACGCACAAAAGACACAAATATATTTACATAGAGAAAGATGTACATATATTTTACCTCTCAGAGCATGCTTCCTGGCAGTGAGAAATAGTCATTTTTCTCAAGTCATAAAACACAGCACCTTTCAGAGTCCTCTCCCTGGAATCATCACCGAAGCATCCAATGTAAGTGCCTTGAGTAGATGAAAATAGCACAGTGTTTGAAATAATATTGTAGACTGGAACATTTGATTGCAAATGCAAGGGTTTCCCACCCTCACTGCCAGATATGTATATCCTGTCCCAACTCCTGTGGTCTTAGTTCCCCGAGAAGATGGAATGACTTTTAGACCACTCCATGGTGCTGGAATCTAATCCACCGCTCTGTTTTCACAGATGTTGACCAGATGCCCAAATGGGACACCTACAAGCAGAACCTGAGTATGACCGGGACCTGTGAATCCCAGTAACTAGGATTCAAGGGCATATGGCATCTGACAGTGGTGGTAGAACATAGCAGTCATGGCTACTGGCCATTTAATTGGTCTAATTCAGTGGTTCTCAACCTGTGGGTCCCCAGATGTTGTTGGACTACAACTCCCATCATCTCTGAGCTCTGGCCTTGCTAGCTAGGAGTGATGGGAGTTGTAGTCCAACAACATCTGAGAACCCACAGGTTGGGGAAGGCTGGTCTAGTCCCTTCTAAAATTGGTCTAATCCCCTTTAAATGCCATCTAAGTTGATGGCCATCATCACATCTTGTTGTAGCTAATTACATAGTGCTTCGTGAAGTCTTTTTGTCTGTGCTGAATTGGATGTCCACTAGCATTATGAGAGAGGGGGAAAGAACTCTTCAATCCACTTTCTCCACATCGTGCCTAATTTTTATGCACCTTTGTCTCCTCTTGCTCATCTTTGTCTTTAAACTTTTTTTTGGGGGGGGGGTGCTGGAGCCATGAAGCTAAGAGTAATTGAAGGGTTGGGTTGAGGAGTAGTAACTTTTGTCCTGTTCAGACAACATATTCCTGATGAATGAATGTGTTATTTGGGATGGTGTAAACCATTCTTTTTTTTTTTTTTTTGCTCCCTAGCCAAATGTGCTCATTCACATTCTAAGCAGGATCTACTCACTAAGAAATAACACAAAGATAGGCTCTCTCCTTATGGTTGGGTGACCAGATTTGCACAGGTGTCCCAAGTATACAATTCAGTCAATATATTGAATGATGGTGTTCCACAGATTGATTCAGAATAAGCAGATAATTGTATGGTTCCAGGTTTGTGCGCACACATGCACGAACATGCACGCACACACACATTATATATATACGAGGAAAAAGCAGAACTCTGGAAATAAGATGTTGAGACAAGGAGCAATTTGCAAATGTGCAATTAGGAAGTTCGTACAGTGTGAACAGACGCCCACAATAACCCAGTTAGGAGGTGCAGGCAAGAGGAAGCTATAGACAGCTTCTCTATGTTTCTTTGGGTTGTGTTTCACAGGACTAATTTTTCCCCTTTGCAGATAAACTGAGCCTCCCCCAGTATCCCCCTCAAGGAGCTACAATTCCCAGAGTTCTCTGGGATGAGAGATTGCAGCCCTGTAAAGGAAACAAAGGTCACCTGACAACTTCCAGCACCTTTAACAAGCTACGCTTCCTAGAATGATCTCAGGGGGAGCCATGACTGTTCCAAGTGGTACGATACTGCTTTAAATGTATACTGCTGTTGGGGCCGGAGACTGTGGAGAAAAGGCACCAACTTGCATCAAAGATTGAGGGGGCCTGGTCATGTATGCGATTTCACACCTGTTACACAGGCCGGGCATGCTGTGTAATGTCATACACGTGTCACACGATGTTACATGTTGGGGACAGAGTCATAAGCACAGGGCACAGCGGCTCCTTCTCCTCTCTCTCTTGGCAGCCTTTAATGACAGGAAGAGGAGGAGCCTGCCATGGAAGCCATGCTCAGCTCTGTGCTTGGCCTCCACCACCCCCTGATGGTAGGAAACATTGTGAGGGCCTGCCCCCCCAAAAAAAAACATTATTGGAGGGGCAAAAACTCTTAGCCCCACTTGATTTGACACCTCTGCAGCAGTCTCATCTGATATGAAAGGAGGCTGGTCCATTAGGGTGAATGAGGCATTGCCCACCAATCTCATTCTGCCCCGCACCTGCCTGGCAGTTTTAATAGCAACCAGTCACAAGGTGGCTCTGCTTGGCGATTGACCATGCTGGCTAGGGTTGATGGGAGTTGGAGTTCTAGCAGGGCAAAAGGATCACCACTGATGATTTAGATCAGGCATAGGCAAACTTGGCCCTCCAGATGTTTTGGGACTACAACTCCCATCATCCCTAGCTAATAGGACCAGTGGTCAGGGATGATGGGAATTGTAGTCCCAAAATATCTGGAGGGCTGAGTTTGCCTATGCCTGATTTAGATCATGCATTTCCCAATTTCCACTTCTCTATTATTCACTGGTGGTTAGTCAGTTACTGCACTCACTAACCTCTGCTTGTCCTAAGCCAATCTCCACCTTCCTACCTCCTTACTTGCAAACATGACAAGGGGTAGCACTGCCCTCCAGCCTCCTCTTCCTCAATCCCAGTGTTGCCTTCATAGAACTCAGCAGGGAGGAGGCTGGGGGCAAAACTGGAATTAGAGGTCTCTGCCTGTCATTGGCTTTTGCTTCACCTCTTATTAGTGGCATAGGGTAGGTTGCCAGTGGCTGGGGCCATGCAGAGGCGGGGTTGGAGGGAAAGAAACAGACAGAGTACACATGCACATTCAATTGCCTAACATTGTCTGTGTTAACCAGGAAATAAGAAGAGCCATTCAGCTGTCTGGAGAGGTCACTTGCTGGTTTGCATGGAGAAACCATTTTCAATAGAGCCCAGCAACAGAAGCACACAGCTGTACTAAGGCAGCACCAGGTGTGGAAATTTTGTACCCCCTAACAACCACCCTTCTATCTCCTATTTGGGTGCCCTGACTTTTGCCCCACCAGCCCAAATGAGCATCAGCCACCACTGACATCTTTAGAAAGCCACTTACCTTTGCTTTCGGATGTGTGTTTCAGCCTCTTCATTCCCACAGACTGCATTGGTTCTTGCTCATTTACAAACCGGAGAAACCATCTCCTTCGTAATTGCCTCAGTTCAGAGTTTCTAGACATCAGCCACCGCGGCCCATACTTCTGGTCCGGTGTTGGTCCATGGAATGTATCCATGTTCACTAGAAGTTTAGGAGTCAAATGAGTGTTTTGCACAGGTCTCGTATCTGCGCTCCCAGCACCTACCAAAGAGTCCACAACTGGCAGGGCCTGGTTCCCAGAGGTCCCACGGAAACCTTGCTGGAGGACAAAGCGGGATCGCTGCAGTAGCAGGAGGCTACCAGCCATCAGATAAGCTGCAGTGAGGAAGAAAAGCAGAAACTGGGTCCTCCGAAGAAACTTCTGTGGTCTGAAAAAAGGTTTGGCCATACCCTTGCTGTGAACCTGGGCTCCTCACGCCTTTAGCACACCGCTAGGCTTCTCACTCATTCCTCCCACAGGTCCATCTCATTATCTTGGAACCTTTCCTCTCTCAAAAATGTTTTCTTCCACTATCACGGTTGGATGGAGATCCATATTCCTCTGTATTCAGGATGCTTTGGTGCTTTAAGGATCCTTGAACTACTGTTGCTGACCATCACAAGCAACACATCACATTTCACAGCCCTTGTTGCAGCGCTTCACATTTCAGAGTCCCCCAGATCTGCAATATTAAAGCAAAATCTGTTCAGTTCCGAAGCGCAGTGATTTGTTCTCATGGCGTGCGCCCTTCCTCTGAGTGAAACACTCCCCCATCTGTTGTTTATCATTCTACACTTTAAAGACAATAATCCCACAAGAATGGCTGATTGGGGGTTGCAAAGCAGCCGAACACAGATCTTCAGCTGCATCAACGCATTGTTTCTCTTTTGCTTCAAATTAAAAGGGAGGTTCTAATTTGGAAAGTTTGGGGAATAGACGAAATGTACACTCCTAGAAACACACCTGGGACTCTTTAATTGCAGTTGCCAGGGATCAACCCAAGGCCCTGAAGCAGATGTAGCCAGTGGGGTGCCCTCCAGGTGTTGAACTTCAACTCCTACCAGTCCCAGAAAGCATGGCTAATAGCCAGGAATGAGGGGAACAGCTACTTCTCAAGGGCACCATATTGGCTATCCCCGCTGTAAACATGTGAAAGCATGTTCTCTACCATTGGCAAACTAGTCCAGTTCCCTGCCTATTGCAGGATGCAACAACACACTGTGATTAAATACGTCTAGCAAAGGAGAACCCACTGCGGGCTGGTGTGGAGGACTCCCTGGTCCTGAATGGGGTAACTGTGCCCCTGAAGGACCAGGTGCGCAGCCTGGGAGTCATTTTGAACTCACAGCTGTCCATGGAGGCGCAGGTCAATTCTGTATCCAGGGCAGCTGTCTACCAACTCCACCTAGTACGCAGGCTGAGACCCTACCTGCCCGCGGACTGTCTCGCCAGAGTGATGCATGCTTTAGTTATCTCCCGCTTGGACTACTGCAATGTGCTCTACGTGGGGCTACCTTTGAAGGTGACCCAGAAACTACAACTAATCCAGAATGCAGCAGCTAGACTGGTGACTGGGGGCGGCCGCCGAGTCCACATAACACCGGTCTTGAAAGACCTACACTGGCTCCCAGTACGTTTCTGAGCACAATTCAAAGTGATGGTGCTGACCTTTAAAGCCCTAAACGGCCTCGGCCCAGTATACCTGAAGGAGCGTCTCCACCCCCATCGTTCTGCCCGGACGCTGAGATTCAGCGCCGAGGGCCTTCTGGCAGTTCTCTCATTGCAAGAAGCAAAGCTACAGGAAACCAGGCAGAGGGCCTTCTCGGTAGTGGTGCCCACCCTGTGGAACGCCCTCCCATCAGATGTCAAAGCGATAAACAACTACCTGACATTCAGAAGACATCTTAAGGCAGCCCTGTTCAGGGAAGTTTTTAATGTGTGATTTTAGTGTATTTTTGGTTTCTGTGGAAGCCGCCCAGAGGGGCTGGGGAAACCCAGCCAGATGGGTGGGGTAGAAATAATAAATTATTATTATTATTATTCTGAGGCTGTCAGCTCCACTGTCACTCAAGTTTTACCACTGGAGGCTTCTCCTAATATTTAGCCAAAATCTGCTTACCTCCTATTTCTATCCAAAGTTCTTAGGTCCTACATTGGTAAAAAAAGGGCATATGCTGGTAGTGGTTTGAGGCTGGACCAGGGAAGGCTTGGATCTGAAGGATGCAATGCCTTCTCAGACCTCAAACATGCTTGCAAACCAGGCAGGGAAACATGCCAGCTCCAGAGCTGGCATATATCCATCCCATTAATTTCTCTCCCACTGGGAATAATGGGAAGAAACTGTAAAAGTAAAAAAAAAAAAAAAAAAAAAAAGGAGGAAGGCTCACTTCCACCCTGTTGGTGCAAGCAGATTGGAGGAGGCAGTTTAATCATCATTAATCCCCTCACACACACAAATGCGCATCCTCAGGGCTGCATCCTAAATCTCCCTTCCAAAATAGCTGAGAAGACAGCACTGAAGTGAATTAATGTAAATGGCGGACCGAGCACTACATGGTACCTTAGTGGTCATGTGCATGCATTTCTATTAGGGATGGCATAGAATTCCAATAAAAATGCAAAAAGGAGTAGAAATTGAAGCAGTTTGTGTGCTCAGGAATGGAAACCAGTCAAGCGAATATGATTACTATTCACTGGCAACGTTGCTTTGAAGTCTGCAAACAATGCATGATTACTGACTGTTTTTTACATTGTTTTGACGTTTCCTTTACATTGAATTGTATGCAAGTTACATTAAGTTGGGAGGCTTAGCTTAAATAGTGGGCAGCAAAATTAATAACGTAGCATTTGGCAGAAACTGAACTCCAGTGAAACAGAAAACAGGACTGGTTGCGATGAATACAGGTAGGAATGGAAATCACGGGCTTCTTACACCCCCAATTTCTATGCTGCACATTGGAGGGAAGATGAACTTGCTTCTACCTGCAAGTTGCCTGATGTGTCAGGGATGAGTTCATTGACATTGTGGAGACGAGAGAAAGCTGAACCCTGAAAAATGACAATGCTAGCATCTTATGCTAGCAGCAGTTGAATATGTCATTTTCAAATAGCAAGGGGGGAAGTGTGTGGGGGGGTGTCAAAATCTGGACAGTAATTTCCTGAAGACAGGAAATCATGAAAACAGCTGGAGAATATGTAGACTTAACAAGCACCTTTTAGAGCAGGTGGGGGGAATCTGGAGGACCAAGGGTTCCCCACATCTTATCTTTTATCTTTTTTAGGAGGGACGGTGTAATGTTTTGTCCTTAAGCCTAAAAGCAGCTCTGCTTGGTCAGTTGATGATGGAAAAGTAGATGATAAGAGGAAAACATCACTACTTAAACCAGGGGTGGCTAATCTGTTGCCCCCCTGATGTTGGTGATCTTTGATTCCCATCAGTCCTAGGCAGCATGGCCAGTGGTCAGGGATGAGGGGACCTTCAATCCAACAACACCAGGAGGGTCAGAGGTCAGTCCCTAAAGGAAAGTGGAAGGCTTGCTATTCTAGGATACTGCTTGAGGTTTGAGCAAATAGCTCTTTGCATATATTTGAGCAGGTGGAATTTTTTTGACAGGCATCCACGCAGTGTAATTAGAAACACGCCACCACCACCCCTCAAGCCTGAGGTTTGTCAGACATCTCTAGTCAGCACTAAGACCTCACTGGGCTCTTTGTTATCGTGAGTCACATAGTGGCGGGATTGTTCTTGAAAGAGAAAAACACTTTTTGTGCTCCTGGTAACCTTTAACCTCTTCTATAACAAACGAAAGCTGTCTCCTGGCCAAGCGTCTGCTCTGGTGTTTCCAAGGAGCACTGCTTGTGCAAAAGCAGAGCAAAGCAAAGAGAAAACCAGACTGTTCTTGTTTCATTTGCATGATGGTCATTTCCTTGGCTGGACAAGTTGCTTTGGAGACAGAGTTTTTTCAGTTGCTGTCCAGCCTTGACCACCCCAGCAATTGCTGTCTCTAAGTACTTTGCCTGAAGACATGGGGCAAGGGGGTCCTTGCTGCTGGAACCGTAGAGCTGTAGAGTTGGAAGGGACCCCAAGTGTCATCTAGTCCAACCCCCTGCAATGCAAAAGTGGAGTTTCCACTTCTCTTGGTGTGGGCTCATCCTTGACACATCAGGCAACTTGCAGGCAGCAGCAGCTGCTGCAAAGACCAAAATCTCCAATGAAGTAACAGACAGGTCTGCAAAGACCAAAATCTCCAATGAAGTAACAGACAGGTCTGTTTTTGGACTACAGTTCCCAATATCTCTGACCACTGGTCCTGCTAGCTAGGGATAATGGGAGTTGTAGTTCAAAAACAGATGGAGCCATAAGTCTGGGAAACCCTGATATAATGCATGTTATAAAATAGATGTGGGGAACCACTAGCTCTCCACATGTTGCCAAACTACAACTCCTATCAGCCCAGAAAGCTTGACTGGTGGACAGTGGTGCTTTTTTCTGGTAATACTCACCATTATGCACTACCGGCACCTCCCTGCCTAGCAGAGGATCTATTGCATGGACCCAGAATATCTCCTAAAATGGTAATCTTTGTCATTAAAATAAATGAAAACCTTTAGGCTAATATATTAAAACATTATCAACAATTTATTTGGGAGAGAGGGGTGTAACAACCCTGTGGACCCATTTAATTTTGCTTTTCTACTTTGTCAGCTCTCTTTGAGAACAAATGTATTCAAGCTTGGAAATAATTTCAGGACCTAACCAAAATAGATTTTGGCTTCCAGCCTGCCTTCTGGATATAGACATCCATTTTTCCCCTGCAGCTTTATTAGGGGAGGAAAGTCAGTATTAATATAATAACTTGTACATGCAGATCACTCAGCGTGAAGCCAAAGCAAACTGGGGAAAACATGCTCACATACAAATCCGAGTATTTTGTTTGTTTATCTAGATGCTTTGGCTTACCCTTTCTTCAGAAGGATGTGTAGCCGTCACAACATGATAAAGCTATGATTGCTTAGCTGTGGCTCCTGCACTGCCGGGGGTGTGATCCCTCCCACCATTACAATTCTGTGATTCTATGATCATCACCATAATTGTGAAGGACCACCAGGGACAGTCCTACTTCCCTCTGTACATCCCTCCATATGGATGCAGGATTAGAGCCCTGGCTAGCAGGTCTTCCTGGTGAATAAATGCTGAGAGGGAAGCTTGCAGCCAGACAAGACCTGCCATTTCTCCTTCCTGCAGTGGGGCCTGATAAAACAGATGAGAAACTGCAGGGCAGAGACACAGCAGTTGGCAGTGAAGCTTCAGAGTTTCTTATACCTGAGGAGGAAGGGAAGCAAAGCAAAGAGGCATTGAGAGCCTGGCTGGAGTTCTAGCTGAGATGAAGCCCAGAAGGTGGCAGGGAATGGGAAGGCCTCACCCTTCCTGACCCAATAGAGAGCCACTACCAGCCAGAGGAGATGGTGCTTGACTTGATGGACAACTGCCAATGTTAAAATGATATCAGGTGGAAAGACAGGAAATTACAAGGGTGCAATAACCCTGACTCAAATCAAGATGCTCGGGGTTTGTGTTGTAGAGGTAACGCTCCACTTTGTGAAGGCATACCTCGCACCAGACATGCAACAGTATGTCATGGAGCGTTGCGCCTGCTTTCCCTGACCTTTTGCCTTCTTGGCTAGAAAACAGGGTTTCCCCCCTGACCTTTTGTCCTTTCGCAATTTGTTTGCTAGACAAATTGCTTGGCTGGAGCATGGTGGGGAACACAGACGTAATCAAGTATTGGGGGGAACATTCAAGGGAAGCACCTGATGACACGTGTATTTGCTAATACTGGAAATGTGCTTAGATGGAAATAGGTTAAGTTCAGGGTGGTTTCACTATTTTTTCCATTTGTTGACTTCTGCTAATAAAAGGAGCCTCTGTAGAGCTAGCCGGCAGCTTGCTTGCAGCATGCTTGCCAGCTTGCTCCTGCACAGCTCACCTGCATTACCAACTCCTGTCTCATGCCTTCACTTCAGTGTGTGTGTGTTTACATTTCTGAGTTGAAGCACTATAGGAACAAGGCACCCTGAGTCAGAGAGGCAATGCTGTATCCCAAAAGTCTCAGATCCCAGGCCTATTGCCTAGGGCCCCCCAAAAAAGAGGTAGGAGAAAAACTGCTGCAGACACCCTTTGTTCTAAAAGTGAAACCAAACTGACTACAGTGGTACCTCGGTTTACGAACTTAATTCGTTCTTGAGGTCCGTTCTTAAACTGAAGCCGTTCTTAAACCAAAGCGCTTTCCCAAAGAGGCCTCCTGCTGCCGTTGCTCTTCCACCATTTGGCCTCCGTTCATAGACCGAGATAAAGTTAGCTAACTGGAACACTACTTCCGGTTTTGCGGAGTTCTTATGCCAAATAGTTCGTAAACGGGGCTGTACTTAAACCGAGGTACCACTGTATAAGGGGAACACTCTGGAGTAGCTTATGGGAAATGTGAGGAAGGCAGAGTTTGCTTTGAAGAACAGGCCTAGCTTTTAAGAATTTACCTGGGCTTCCCAATCACAGTGCTTTGGGTGAGGACTGATGAGTGAAATAGTTTTTGTCTCATGCAATTGTTGCTCCATTGCAAATTCTGTCTCTCTGGAACAGGGTGGTTCTTTCCTCCTACCTCTCACCCTTTCCAATAATTTCCTGTTTATATTAAGCACCCAATCCTATTTCAAACAACAAGAAGAAAACAAAAGAATTAAAGACTTTCTATTTGCCTGTACTTTGGCAGATTTCTGACCCAGGGGCACCTCTCTCATGTCAGCAGTTTTCATACTGACTGCCCACCAAACAATGGGAGAGGCCAAGTGATCTGCCCTGGAAGGGTCAAGTCTATAGCCTTGTTGAAGAAAGCATTGCAATTGTCACTCTGGAAGTTGGCAGGCTCCATCCCTCAGAAGCATCAACCATGCATGCAAATTGCATCCAGTTCTGTTAGAAAATGGGAAAGTTTAGACTTTTTTAAAAATGTATAAAAATAAAAGTTCAAAGTGCCTGCACACTCACACAAAACCCTAAAAGCTATCTGCCAGTAATTTTGGCATGTTCCATCTATTCTGGAGGGCCTCCTGTGCCTGCAAATTTCACCCACTTCTGTCAAGAGGAAAACAAGGTAGATGTTTTTAGATTCCCCCTCATAGTGAATGGTGGGATACAGATATTTGTTTTTTGCTAAGGTGATTTTGGACCTGACTCATGATTCAAGTCAGACAGATCACAGATTTGGAACAAATCAGTCTGCTTCTCAAAAGCTATGGCTATAGATCTAAACCAAATCTTGAAGGTGGTGTGTACTGCTGCTTTAACAAAAAACAAACAAAAAAAAAACCCTCTGCCTGACTGTGGAGATTTTCTGCTAGTTGGAATAAGATCAAGGGTAGCCAGAAGTTTAACCATAATCCACTAATAGATTTCTGGGGGATTTGTAGTAGATCATCAATATTTCCTGACTCCCAATTGTCTAATAATAGGAATATCTAAAAACACAGGGTTGTATCCAATGCTCTTAGGCCTAATTTCATGTGGGTGGCAAGGAGGGCACATGTTCACACAAAGTGTCATCGTTATTGCCATGCTGCAAAGAGGTATTGTAGGGTACCTGAACATCGTGAGGACAATCTGAGAAAAAGACATGATTATACTTAAGTGTTAGATATGCTAGCACATGTTGATGTGTGTCCATGTGCATCTCTGCAAACAATAATAAGAACAGAAGAAGAAGAAGAAGAAGAAGAAGAAGAAGAAGAAGAAGAGGAGGAGGAGGAGGAGGAGGAGGAGGAGGAGGAGGAGGAGGAGGAGTTTGGAGTTTGGATTTGATATCCCGCCTTTCACTCCCTTTAAGGAGTCTCAAAGCGGCTAACATTCTCCTTTCCCTTCCTCCCCCACAACAAACATTCTGTGAGGTAAGTGGGGCTGAGAGACTTCAAAGAAGTGTGACTGGCCCAAGGTCACCCAGAAGCTGCATGTGGAGGAGCGGAGACGCAAACCCGGTTCCCCAGATTACGAGACTACCGCTCTTAACCACTACACCACACTGGCTCTCTCAGAAGAGCCCTGCTGGATCAAAGGCCCACCTAGCACAGCATCCTGTTCTCACCATGGCCAACCAGAAACCCCTATGGGAAGCCCACAAGTAGGACCTATGTGCAACAGCAATTCTCCCCACTTGTGATTCCCAGCAACTAGAACATAGAACATACACGTCATGCTAGTAACCACTGATAGCCTCCTCCTCCTCCATTAATTAGTCTACCACTCTTTTAATGCCATGAATTATTCTAATGCTCTTCTAATGCCATCAGTGTTGGTGGGCATTACTATATCGTGTGGGCATTACTAACCCTTTGTTCTCCTGGTGGAAATACTACACATAACCCTATCAGGGTTTCCCATCAAGTCTGTTTGGGTCTTCAAATCTACAGCAGCAAAGAGATGTCTTCCAACATTTCAGATACTACAAAAGTCCATGTGTGACTGTATGCATGCGTTTATTAAAGTCTAATTATATATTTATCTTGCCTGTTCACAATGAAGGCACTTAAGGTGGACGATGCCAACATACGTTAAAAAGAGAGGAAGAGAGTGCAGTGTTATCACATAAGGAGCTGCTGCCTGATCCTGATGGCAAGCTGTGCGCAAGTTGATGCCTTGGTTCGCATTTCTATGGATGCACACTAGTCTACTGCCAAGCTACATTCGCCTCCTGCTTAGAGATGGAACATGAAGATGGCAATGTTTACATTCCTTTGAGTCCATTTGTAGGCAGAACATCCACTTTGCACACAGAAGGTCTTGGGTCCAATTCATGGCATCTCCAGGAGAGACTCCCTATCCAAAACCTTGGGAAGTCACTGCCAGTCAATGTGGATAATACTGAGACAGATGGACCAATGGTCTAGCTCAGTATAAGGAAGCTTCCTGTGTATCTCAAATAAACTTGTAGCACTGGAGAAGGTGCAGAAAGGGCAACCAAAGCAAGGGTCCCCCCCAAAATTGTACATTTCTTGCCCCGCACAATTTTTACTGCAGCCCCACCCACCAATGGCGAAAGGGAATGTGGCCCTTGGACAAATAGGGAGGTTCTCCACCTCTGTCCTAGTCCATTCCCCCGACCTAAATTCCTCGCCACTTCAGCAAAAAGTGTTATTAGACCTACATAGGAGAAAAAGACAAGAGTCTTGATTTTGGGTTGTTGTTTTTCCCCTTTTCCAGGTTCAATAACAGAGTGGGACGAAAGATCCCAAAGTAATATACTTTTCCTCAATGCACTGATCAAAACTGGAGCCTCCTGTGGTGCCTTTAAAGTTGAAAGAAAAGCCCGGAGTTCTCATCATGGATAGAATCATAGCATTGGAAGAGATCTTAGAGAACATTTAGTCAAACCCCTTTCCTCAGTGCAAGTTCCATAATGCAGGTTGCATCTATGACACCCCTGATAGGTTGCATCTATGACACCCCTGATAGGTTGCATCTATGACATCCCTGATAGGTTGCCATGCACCCAGTGAAGGCAAACCCACTACCCCTTGGGGCATTCTACTCCAGGGTTGAGCTGAAAAAGAAAGCTACTTTGAAGAATTTCCTGTGACTATTCCCCACTATTTCTTTTCTCTGTGGCAGCTGTCATTTGCCCCCAACTATGACTTGGAGCAAGGCTAAAGGTCTGGGACACTGCAGACAGTACAAAATATTGGCTAGGTTGCTGGTACAGTAGTTGCTACTGCTTGGAGTGGTCACCAAAAGTGTATTTGGGGAGACTTTGAGTACTCAAAAGAACCTTTGCTACTTCTGCCTTTGGTACTGGTGACCCCATTCCCCTCAGCCCCAAACAAACTGTTAGAAAACTTTCTCCTCCACCTGGAGAAATTTGGGACACAGTGTCCTTCAATTCCTCTGTCCACAGATCAGGTGGAAATATCAAAAGGCCAGCTGTATATGGCTTAGGTCTGTTCTATTGTTCTTGTTCTGGGAAACTTTTCTTCTGTTTCAACTTTTAAATGCATGCTGAAAACTTTCCTGTTTCACTAGGGCTTATGCAGGCAATTAAAAACACATCTTTCTGCAATAGTCTGTTTCAAGTTTTTAAATATGATTTTTACAGTATGGTTTCATGTCTTTTTTGTTGTAAACAGCTTTGATTTTTTTTATGAAATAGCAGTCTATAAATAAATAGCATTTTGCTGAAATTTGCAATTTCCACAAATTATCGTCTTATTAATTTTGTTTGTTGCTTACTACATGAAATACCTCAATGTGACTTACAGCTGTAAAAATATATCCGTGCAAATGCTCAAAGAAAACACCAGTAAGAATAAAACAATGCTACTTCTTAAAAGTTATTATCCTGCCATATTATAAGAAGGATAAATCCCAAACCCATCAAGATTCCCCCCCCACACATGATGTTTATCTACCAACATGCATAAACAGTACTTGGATTACGTTAAAAAGAAACACCATTCAAAAGTAATATAGAGAATATCCTAAGCGCAGTGAAATCAAAATGATTTAAGCAGTGTTTTATCCATGAGTAGGGATGGGGGATAAATTCAATTCAGTTTGCATTTTAAAGCCAAATCTATCAAATTTCCACCTTCTGAAAAAGTATGAAAACTGAAGCATAGCCATCCTTTGAGATTCACACTTTTCTGAATGCTGTGATGCAGTTTTCCAATCTAACCATGTTTACAAAAATGCTTATCTTAGAGGGGAAGGATACTAGTAAAAATAGCATACATGGATTCATATTAAGGAAAACTGCTTGCAAAAATGTGTACATTAATCAAAACTGCACACCCAAAAAAGTGTGTGTTAGAAGAAATTCACACTATAATGCTAAAATAATAATAATCATGAGGATTTTAAACAAGCAAAAAGATCACAAATTGCTGCAGAAATGTGGGGAACTGACTTTCAGATTGGAAAAATGATAGAAGTGAAACTGACGGATCCTTTTATCCCTTACAGATCAACAGTGTAGAGCATGGAATTGGAGAGCCAGTGAAAGACACAAAAGCGAGTCTGAACACACTGTTGCCAACATTCCACATTAGCGCTGCTCAGATAGACTGCTCCTATGAAAGCTTGCATGTAAAAGTTGTTTGCCGCTGCCCAGTGTCATATTACCAATAGGAACATGGGGAGCTGCCTTCTACTAAGTCAGACCATTGGTCCACCTAGCTGTGTGCTGTCTACACTGACAGTGGCTCTCCAGAGTTTCAGGTAGGACCTGCTGGATTAGATGAAAGGCCTGTTGTTATGTACTGAAGACTCCAGGTATATTTCACCTGTCTAGCCCAGCAACTTATTTCCCTCTGTGGTCAATCACATGCTTCTGGGAAGGCTTTGAACAGGGTATAAAGGAAAAGGACTCTCCTTTTTATTTGTTCCTCAGAATCTGGTGCTCTTAAGGTACACAGCCCCTGAATATGGGACTTCTATTCTTAACTGTCAAGGTTAATCAGAACTGAGCTCTGTTAGGTGATGTAAACAGTTCGTCTAGTCCACCTTGAGGTCCATGGTGGTCTACCAAATGTTTTCTGGAAGCCCTCCAGTCCTGTTGCCTATTAGTTGCGAAGGCTATGCGGAATGTCTATATCCTGAAGTGATATGCCACTGAATACCATTTGACGGTGGGTATCAGCACTGTTCTGAATTTGCTCCTTGTGGCATCCAGTGCTGAAGTTAGTAATTGTAGCTACCAACTTCCTCCCTGATCTCGGACAAGGTTTCACAAGCTTCTCAGTTCATTGACTCCCTTTATGAGCTTGTAAAGTGGTAATTGACCACAGCCCAAATTCCTAGGAATGTAAATTGGATAAAGCCAAGTAATATCACCAGTCACTACCACCAGGAAGGAAAATAAGGAATGCTGTTGTATTTTGGAATCACCTTATTAAATACAGAAGTTCCTCATGGGCAAGGGAGAGACACTCTGTACATGCCTGTGCCTTTTATATCCTATTTCTAGTTCCTACATTTTTCACACCATATCTCATAAGCTTCATTTCCACTCTGGGCCCTTTTCCAACCTCTTTCAGTACTTAGGACTTTTATTCACGCACACCTCTGAACAATCTAGTCAGCCCCCAAGAGGTCAGTACCAACCACTTTGAGAAACCCTGATCTAAGAACATAAATAAGAGCCTTCTGAATCAGGTCAATGGCACATCTAGTCCAGCATCCTATTCTCACAGTGGCCAACCACATGTCCCTACTGGGAAGCCCCCAAGCAAGACCCGGCTGCAAGGACACTCTTGTCTCCTGTGGTTTCAAGTAACTAATATTCAGAAGCACACAGCCTCCCACTGTGGAGGCACATCATAGTCTTTATGGCTAGTAGATCTAGAGAACCTGTTTCGCTGCACTCCAGAACAGGTGTTTCTTCCAATCTGCCCTATTCAAAGCAGATCTGGCCATTTCTGGTAACTGTTGTGCTAAGTCCTGGCTTGGGGGAATTGCAACTGCAGCAAGGCCCACAACAGACAACAAGGTGGCAAAGGGCTATCAGGTCTTAGTCATTCTGAGCAAGATGCTTGAAGCAGCAGTGCAGGAGAACTGGATGGAACACTGGGGGTGAGGGAGAGTGCCTGGGTGCCTATGGAGGTGGCAGAGGGCAGGAGATGGATCATGGTGCCTTCAGAGACTGGTATGTTCATAGGAGGCTGTAGACAGCTTCAGGGAGAAATAGGGCAACAAGTTCTTTTTCCACCCAGATACTTAAGCCTTTTAAAAGCTCCATGCTCAAGGACCAGTCAAACCATCTTTCCCAGCAGGGAGAGCAGTACTAATGACAGGAGAGCACTTCGGCTCAGGTATCAAAACGAACCAAGGGTGTCCATGGTCTGCTTACTAAATCTGAGGTTAAACATCCGTTTGCTAGGCTCTTCTGGGAAAGCCAAAGTTTAATTGCAAAGATCATTTTGAGGAAGGAAACACAATCCTCTTTCCAGACCAATGTTGCTACTCAGGGGAAATAAGGATGTCTGAAATCGAGAGGGGGGAGCGAATCCCTTTGAGTTGAAGAAACTGGAGACTTAAAAACTGCCTCCTTCCTTTTTTTAGCGGAATGAACTGAGATGAAATGATATGCCTGTTTTCATGAACCTTGCCATCAACACTTTTTTTCTAGGTCAGTGGCAAAACTGCCAAATTATAGGGTAAAATGAAAACACACTGTTATGAGAGAGAGAGAGAGCCACAGGGGAGGGGAGTTGTGCTATGGCAAATGTATACATACAGTGCAAAAGGATTATGGCTTCTGTCTTTATTTTATTTTTAAGGGAGGTTAAGGGAAGGGTGAGAAAGAGGAAATCCGATAAAACTTAAGATCTTGAAAAATCCAAGGGGAAGAAATCCTATTTGCAACCATGTTCCTCACTTTGATCTCCCAGAACTGTAGGTCAAGCTGTTTTCTTTGTCA
Source organism: Podarcis gaigeae (assembly GCF_964106915.1). NCBI lineage: Eukaryota > Metazoa > Chordata > Lepidosauria > Squamata > Lacertidae > Podarcis > Podarcis gaigeae. Next base: position 36,216,585 of record NC_139692.1, read on the forward strand.
TCATTTCTGCAAACCAATATGGTTCTGGCATGACAGCCAGAAGTAAGTTTTTCTCTAAGGGACAACGTGTGAGATGACGCTCTGCATAATGGTAGTTTCAGAAAGGCTTCTTCTTTCAGCAAGGAATAATATCATCCCAAATGTATATTTTGAGAGGCCCTATGGCTGAGGGTTTGGGAGACACTACAGAGCTGCAATAGCAACCAAGCAAAAATGGAGATAGATGTTATTTATAAAGTGCTGCAAAAATGTATGTGCTTGCATTTGGGGTAGGGGGTTTTCAGAGAAACACTGGCCTCTACTTGTGATCTTCAGAACACAGGGGTAACAGTCTCTCTTGCATATGTGATCTCCCTTTTCAAGTATACCAAATCCAGGCTTCACAGTGCCTCAGCCTCCTAGCACAATCTTCACAACACAATCCTGCTACACACACACACACACACACACACACACCCCACATGCTTGAGATAGCACGGATCATTTTATCAACCCCACAGATACCTGCCTCCGTAATGCATGTAATTGCTAATGGCTCAAGAACAATGGTGGAAGAAGGAAAAGAAAGAAAGAAAGTTGTTCAGTTATGACTTAGGCAGTGATGGATGGATATTTGCAAATACTTTTCAACGTGCCAATAAGAAGGGAAGGAACACTCACCTTACATACATAGTTGCACATGTAATCAGAACTCCAATTTGAGAGAGGCAAAGTCCTCTGCAAATCCAGCGAAATATTACCAGAAAACTGTATTGCAGCTCTATGAAGCAGATCAATCCGTCTCCCAGCGCCCTGCTCCGTTAATCCTCCTTCTACCACCCAGATTTCAGTATACAGAAGCTGTAATCCTCCTGCATCCTCCTTCTCGCAGCTCTGCTCGTCTCTAAGCTCAGTACTTGAATACCTCCAGCTGTTTATATCAGTAACTAACTGAGCCCTAAGAGAGCAGACCCACTTCGCACATGCTCACTGCGGACCGGGCTTCGCCACTGCACAAGCCGGAGCTCTCCAGGGTCCTAAGTGACTCACCCAGCCACCGTTCAGTACAGCAGCACAGGATGCAAAATATCACTTGTGTTGACTTTGGTACTCGGGGAAATAAGAGAGCTGCCTTGTCTGTTTTCATTGCAAGCTACAGGAAAGAGAAGGACACACACACACACGGTAGGAAATGGCATCCATATCAGCAGCTTGGATCTGTGTGATGGCATATAAAGGTTTCCCCCCTCCCCAAACATCCCCAGGAAGCTGTTAACATTTCTACCGCTTATGACCGCAATTTCTCCACAATCGTTCTGCCTCTCTTCGTGGGTTTTTGCAAAGCTGCTGAAGATGACAGTTGCATAAGCAATGCCTTAATGCTATTACTATGCTGAATGTAAATCAAATCATATAAATCTGCATGAATTTTATTTGTTTTTTTTATCATTGTAATACAGCTTCATCTGGTTCAACAGCTACAGCCATATCTAGATTGGAATGAGTTGGCCACTATATTCCATACTTTGGTAACCTTCAGACTGGATTGCTGCAATGTGCTCTGTGAGGGGCTGCCCTTGGTCCAGGTCTTGAAGTTTGAGCTGGTGCTGAATGCTGCTGAGGAGAGCAGTGGCTGGCAGAATGTGACAACTCTGCTAAAAACTCTGTGATGACTGTCCATAGTCTACTGGGTTCAGGTTCAAAGGCTGGAATGACTTGGGCCCAGGATACCTTAAGGATCACCTGAACTCTTATATCCCAGCTTGATCATTTAGACCATCCGGAGGAGCACTGCTTGGTGTCCCCTGTGTTACCAAGGCCCCAAAGACCTCAACTAGAAGTCAAGCATTTAGTGTCACTGGTCCCACTGGTCACTGTGGAAAACCCTTCCAACAGAAGTTCAGCAGGCAACCTCCTCTTTGACATACAGATGTCTCTTGAAGACCTTTTCTGCAGACATTTGTCGCAGTTTAACTTTTGATCAACTAGTCATCTTAATGATTATCTTCTTTTCAAAATGATTTGGGGGGGAGGGTAGTCAGTGTATAACACCATGATATTTTAGTGATAGAGCAGTATGGAAATGCATTTTTAATAAATAAAATAAATATACATTGTGTAATGAATAAATGCATATATATATAATATAATATATAATATATAATATATAATAAATGTATATATATACACATATGTGTGCATAAATAAATAAACATAGTTTATATTTATTACTTACAAAATAGTTATGTACATAAAAACTGTTAAAACAATTGCACACATAAAAACAATTTCAAAAAGCCAATTATATAAATAAATATATATCCAATTTTTTAGACTGTTTTTATGTATGTTGTTGTTTGGTATATGGTGATATTGTAGATCACCTCAGCATGCCTCATGGGAAATGAGTCATAAATGAAATAAAAGCTAATAATTTAGTCTTAGCTATCTGTGTGTTTTTGCAAACACCTGCTTCCACCATTTGGTTGTAAGATTGTAAACAACTGCTTAGAAAATTTACCAAGAGACATGGAGAGATTTTGGATGTGATAGCAAGTCTCGCTCAACAGAGATGCAGTATAATGATGCAATCGGGATGTTATTTTCTTTTTAAAAATAAAATAAAATGGTGCTGATTTTTCTTTAATTAGTTTCTTTTAACTGACTATATATAATTTTAAAAGAACAGTTAAAAATGTAACAGTCCATTCATGATGTCTATACTCTGCCTCCCAGGTTGAAGGCAGTGATGCTTTAGAGAACCACTTGCTGGAAACTGCAGTAGGAGAGAGTGCTCTCTTCTGCTCATGTTCTGCTTTGGGGCTTCTCATAGGGTCATCGTGTTGGCCTTCACCAGAACAGTCTGCTGGACTGTATGAGCCATTGACCTGATCCAGCAGACTCTTCTTATGTTCTTATATACTCAGCCTGGTGGAGATGGAAAATATAGTCGCAGTCAGGAGGGTGGATCTGCCTGATAACTTGGGGACAGAATGTGATGGACATCCACCCCAGTTTTATTCTATTCCTAGCATAAAAAGGCAGTATTTACAGCAGGGGTTGCAAATATGGTGCCTCTGGACACGAGTGTACCTGGCAGAACCTCCTATTGTGCCCACAAAAGGTCTCAGAAAATAACTCCTCAAAACCCCACAAGACATGGTAGACTTTGTTCTCCTTGCTCAGTTCCTCTTTGCACTGTCTTGACCTCTCCTACATTAAACATGTCCTGCTTAAAACATGTCCACATTGCAGTGGATGCCAGATTTGGACAGCCACCCTCCCACCCATTTTGGACAGTTCTGTGAGCAAGTGTGGGGTCTCCCTCACATCCTGTTCATAGGGTGGGCACCCTCATACTATTCTGTGGCCCTATATCTTATTCTGCTCTTTTGGATGTGGAAGCCATTTGCATCATTTCACACAGAGATCATAGCTGTCAACGTTTCCCTTTTTTAAAGGGAAATTCCCTTATTCCGAATACGATTCCTCACAAGAAAAGGGGAAAGTTGACAACTATGACACAGATGCACCACGGCAGCCATTTTCTATTGTCCCACACCCCTACAGCAGCCATTGTAAGTTATGCCATACAGCCACATTTCGTTACTGACACCCATGGTGCTTTCTCAAATCTCCAGATATGTCTATTTGCCACAAAAGTTTGGTGACCTCTAGTTTACAGGGTCCCAGGCAATTTTCCATCCAGGTTAAGAATCAAATCCAGCCCTGCTTAGCTTCAACATGGTGGGTGTACCATGCACCCTCAGACTTTGCCCTATTATCTTTAAGGTGCATGTAGAAAGTTTATACTGAGCCAGACCAATGGGCCATTTCTCTCAAGAGCTCAGTACTGTTTACATTGATTGGTAACAGCCCTTCGGAGTTTCAGACATGGGCCATTCGCAGCCCACATGGAAATACAAAGTGTTGTGCTTTCTCTCTCTCTCCATATTTTAAAACATCCTGCTCATATTCTATCCCTAACAGCATCTAATGTAGGTGTGGTAGTAACTTGAGAGAGAACCTCCACAGTGGCTGCACCCAGATTTTGGCACTCCCTATGTTGAAAGGCAGCAGGATAAAATGACGGTGACTTTTGAAATCCACTAATCCCTGCCAAAATGACCTGGCTTCTCTGTTTCAGAGCAGCTGTTCCAACCATGTCTCTCAAGCATCTCTCAGATGAATAAGCAGCTAAGATATCCCATGACGGATTCTTGTCTACCAGGGTTAGAGACTTCTGCCAGTTTACACCTTTTCCTTCTACAGATGGGGGAGAGTGTTAATAGTCAATCTCCACAGGTGTGCCTTGCCTACATGTTGAGTACATCAAACCTACCACAGTCACACTAGATCAGTGTATTCTCTTACATTCCCACAGCACCCCTTTTTATTTTATTTTGCAGGGATAAAAAAGACGCCTTACGAATTTTGACATCAATTTATCAGCAGCTAAGGAGCATGTTTCAGTGCAATTTTTCTAGAAAAAGTGATGCCGGAACTCACTATGAACATCTCCCTCATTCTCTTATAATGGCAATGGCTGTTGGCTTAAAAAATATATATATCTGACAGATCAGAGGGAGCCAAGAGTAGAAAAAGAGAGAGAGGAAACCCCACCAACATTAGAATATACAGTCGTACTTTGAAGTTGAATGGAATCTGTTCCGGAAGTCTGTTTGACTTCCAAAATGTTTGGAAACTGAAGCTCCTGCAGTCAATAGGAAGCTGCAGAAGCCCCATTGGACATTTGGCTTCCAAAAATAGTCACAAACCAGAACACTCACTTCCGGGTTTGCGGAGTTCAGGAGCCAAAAGGTTCAAGAACCAAGCTGTTCGAAAACCTAGGTACAACTGTATATAATAAAAGAAGGACAATTTTGTTCAACAACTTAAGTGGGTTGCAAAGATGAAGGTGCTATTAGGTAGCCTTGGTGGTTAGCAGAGGCACCAAGTCATTCCGAAGATTGGGGGGGGGGGTCTGGTGCAAGCCGTGTGTGCGTCATCATGCACATTAAGGTGGGCTTTATAATTACCAAATGGCTATAGCCGACAGAAGAGGGAGGAAACAACAGCACTAGCATCTACAAAAAGCCTTTGCCCATCTCCCTTTAGGCAGAGCATAGTTAAGATGGTTACAGCATTAAATCAGGGTTGGGTTCCCTGCCCTCCCCCCCCCCCCCATGCTGTGCTGACTCAGTCATTCATTATTGGGAACTGACAGCAGCAATTAGCAAGCGGCCAACATGGAGAGCAACGGCGATCACACCGATCCAGACTCCAAATTAGAGCAATGACAGTGTGCTTTGTTCCTTCATGGGTCAGCTCTTGTCGTTAGCATTCCCCACCTCCCTGGCATCAGAAGGAGAAATAGTAAAGACACTGCAATTAGTCTATCTCGGTCAATTTCAACTCCATTAGCATAATGTTTCAGGGCAGAAGACAGTCAAGCCAATTAAGAGTGACCACCACCACTCCAGGGGGGGGGAGTTTTCCTCTAAAGGATGCAACCAACAAAATAAGAGAACTGTCAGGCTGCCTCATCCAAAGATGAGAGGAGTGGAACTGTAGATTATTCGCAACAGAAACATGAAAGATTTGGAAACCATGTGGTGGTCCATTGCTTCATTGCAACAAAACCTGAAAGAGGTGATTGAGTACAGTGGTACCTCGGGTTAAGAACCTAATTCGTTCTGGAGGTCTGTTCTTAACCTGAAACTGTTCTAGACCTGAGACACCTCTTTCGCTAATGGGGTCACCGCTGCACGATTTCTGTTCTTATCCTGAGGCAAAGTTCTTAACCTGAGGTACTATTTCTGGATTAGCAGAGTCTGTACCCTTAAGCATCTGTAACCTGAAGCATCTGTAACCCGAGGTACCACTGTAATTGTGTGCCAAGACCCAATCACTCTCTATATGGTGATATAACCATACAAGGCAACAGAATATAGGTTTTGGGCTCAAATAGGCCATGACTTTATTAGATAAAGATGTGAACCGTTTGGCATAGGCACTGGGTGAAGCCATCTAATTAACTCCAACATGTCTGCTGGGAGTGAAAGGTAAAGGGACCCCAATCATTAGGTCCAGTCGTGGACGACTCAGGGGTTGCGGTGCTCATCTCGCTTTACAGGCCAAGGGAGCCGGCATACAGCTTCCGGGTCATGCGGCCAGAATGACTAAGCCACTTCTGGCAAACCAGAGCAGCATACGGAAATGCCGTTTACCTTCCCGCCAGAGCGGTACCTATTTATCTACTTGCACTTTGATGTTCTTTTGAACTGCTAGGTTGGCAGGAGCAGGGACCGAGCAACGGGAGCTCACCCCATCATGGGGAGTGTATCTAAGGGTAAACCACAACATGAGGGGCCCTATGACTTGCTCCTCCCGGATCCCTTTAATCTGACCATTTAAGATAAGCGGGCTTCCATGGAAAAACATATAAGACAGAGCCAACCTGAAGCAAAATATCAGAATGGCAAGATAATAACCCACTTTGGAAGTACATATCTTGCATTTTTGAAACTCGGGCATCATTTTGTGTGTAAAGTGTTTGTTCTGTGTGCTTTAAATAAGTTGCAGAACACACAATATGCTATGTGTAGCGGGTAAATTATTTTGCAACATGATGCACCTGAATGTCATCTAAAAATAAGCATTATCTGTTAAAAAGTCCTTACCTACATATTAACATCTATCTATAGTCTGAAGCAGGGGTGTTCATGGGATTTGGCCAAAACCTGAAGTCTGAAGCAAATTGGTCTGATTCAGTGGATGGCGGCAGACAGACCCACCTCCTGGAATCTCCTCAAGGAACAGCACTGATAACATGGGTAAAAAGAGGAGTAGAAATGCCAAAAGACTGACGATGCTCTTGAGCAACAATTTATCAACTCCCAAAGGAAAAAGGGAGCTTGTTTGTTTTGGAAAGGATTTTTGATTCCCAGGCGGGGCCAGTGACAGGGCACGTTTTTCCAAGCCCAGATGCGAATATACTCTTGCCTCTGAAAAGAAGCTTAAAAGAAGAAGAGATACAAAATGATTCTGAAAGAACAACTGTTCCTTTTACAGTCATTAGTTTGGGAAGCTTCATTGAAAAGCAAGGCATTTTTGAAATGTCACGGCCAGTTACCAAGCAACAACTGCAATATCCCTGCTGCATTCACAAGAACACACTTTGAAATTTTGGAGCTGGCACGAACAGAAGGGAGCTGCAGGAAGAAAAGCGTTGTACCACCCTCCAAAAAGAGTTGGAATGGCAAAGAATAACAAATGAAGAAAACCCCGACATGTGTCCTCCTTCCAATAGCTCTCTGCACTTCTCTTTAGTTCCTTTCGAATTGCAACTGTTCTTAATTTTGAGTTTTTAAGGCTTCTCCAGATACAATTGCCCTTCTTCTCCTACTCCTCTTTATTATAGTTCTTTGTATTTGACAGGGACTCTTCCAAAACAGAGTTGGACAAATAATCTGCTGCTGATTCATTTCACTTTGACACTTTAAATTCATTCTGTCACATTTCTGAATTAATCTGCAATTAAAAAGAAAGAAAATTGCATTTAAATGCATGGTTTATCTTATCAAAACACACATGTTAACATGATTTTTTTATGCCCCCTTTTTAAAACCATTAACTCCATTATAACATTTGGAAAGTGTGGAATATGAAGGATAGTTAAATTCCAAACTATACATGAGTTAGCACACTTGAGAGCCAGTGTGATGTAGTGGTTAGGGTTGGACCAGGGTTCAAATTCCCACAAAGTCATGAAGCTGACTGGGTGTCCTTGGGCCAGTCACTGCCTCTCAATCTAACTGACCACACAAGGATGTTGTGGGGTTTAAATGGCAATGGGGAGATGCAATGAGGTTGAGTGGTGGACCTGTAAAAGGGTAAAAGAGTATTGGGAAATAATTTATAATGAATTGGAAAAAAATGTTTAAAAGTACCTTTCCCCCCTCAAAAGAATCAGAGTCCTTTTTGTTGGGAATAATTCAGATGGGAATTCCCAGGTGTCAAAAAGGGTCATTTATGTTTGCCACTACGGTGGCCCGTGTTTTGTGAAGAAGAAGAAGAAGAAGAAGAAGAAGAAGAAGAAGAAGAAGAAGAAGAAGAAGAAGAAGTAGAAGAAGAAGAGGAGTTTGGACTTGATATCCCGTTTTAGCACTACCCTAAGGATTCTCAAAGTGGCTAACATTCTCCTTTCCCTTCCTCCCCCACAACAAACACTCTGTGAGGTGAGTGAGGCTGAGAGACTTCAGAGAAGTGTGACTAGCCCAAGGTCACCCAACAGCTGCATGTGGAGGAGTGGAGACGCAAACCCGGTTCACCAGATTACGAGTCCACCACTCTTAACCACTACACCACGCTGGCTCAAAAATGGAAAACCAGCGAGGTCCCAACCAAAGAAGAATGGCAACTTAAACTGATGGAATATGTGCAGCTTGCGGATCTAACTTATAGAATAAGAGAGCAAGAAGAACATTCACTTAAAGAAGATTGGAAAATGTTTGTTGAATAAATGGGGAGAAATTGTGTACACTTGAAAACGTTGGCAGCATTGAGATAAATTCAACAGTGTAAATAAGTTTTTATGGAAGTAACAGTGGAATACTGAATGTGTCTTTCTACTCAGATTTTGCGATATTGGGGCAAGGCTAGTCAGCACGGCCAGGGTGCCTGTTGTTGTGTCAAAAGTATTCCATTAATGACAGCAACAAAATATTTCAGTTCAACATGCTGTGTTTTAATGGTGTTCCATGTTAACTCACTCTCCAAAATGCCAGGGATGTACAGCTGTTGAGGGCCACACCCTTAACAGACACCATCGTCATCATTTTATTATTTGTACCCTGCCCATCTGACTGAGTTGCCCGAATCGTTCTGGGTGGCTTCCAACAAAAGCAACTGTATATTTTTATTACTAAAAAAAAAAATCATCCTATTTTTCCCATAATAACTCTCAAATTACAAATGTTCTTAAAATCCTGCCAAGGTATTGTTCAACAAGCCTACTTGTTACAACTATAAACTGCGGAACCTATGCAATGCAGCTAACACACCAGGCTTAGTATTGGGCCACAGCTGTGCCTCCATAATACATGGCCTGTTCTCTTCAAAAGGATTTATATCTCACACTAAATACCCATTTCCTGGTATTGTACAGTATTGTTCTCAGTGTTCGCATGAAGGAAGTTACACGGAACATAGTGGGACCACCTCCCCAGCAAACACACCTAAAAGTGAGCAGTGGAGGCTTGTCGTCTATATGCTAAATTTATTCTTCTTTGTTTTGCTGAAACAGTCCATGCTGTGACAGGGATCCAGATGAGGCAAGGCAAGGAGACAGTTTTCCAACATCAAAAAGATACCAGTAACACTAGTCAGAATGTCTGTTTACATGGCAACTCAATTAAAAATAGGAACAATCTTTCAATATGCACCACAATCCCTTCAGCTGCAAAGGTAGCATCTGAGGAACAGGAGATTAAAAACAGATATTTCACATCTATTAAACATCCATCACCATTGTTTCTTCAGCTAAATTGTGAGAGCAGGCATGCCACCATTCCTTTGCTTTCACATTAATTTTCAGGACATTGAAGGTGAGAAAATATGCTTGCAACGAGCCCAGCAAAGGGGAGAGGATAGTTAACAGGAAGCTGGCCAGGCCGGGAAATGAATGAGAACAACCTACATCATTTTATTTTATTTTTAAAAAACACAATTAACACCTTTTCCTGGTATGCCAGAGAACCGTTTGATTTCCGCCCTTCCTTGGTGTTGAATTCAGTGGAGGATACCGTCCTATAATTTTGAAGGAGAAAGTTCTTCCATGAACTTCTGTCAGTGCAGAATTCTGCACCACAGTTGCTGAAAGGAAGTGAGACCCATCAGCCTTTTCTCAGTTCTTGAGAGAGCAGACCTTCCATGTGTCCCTATTTTCCAGGGACAGTCTAGGATTTACAGAAGCTGTCCCAGTTTCTGATTTGATCCCAGAATGTCCCACTTTCCTTAGGACATCTCTATTTTCATCGGAGAAATGTTGGCGGGTATATAAAGATATCCATGTTTTCATCAGAGGGTATGGAATTATGTGACCCTGGAGCCAGGGAGTTAAGTAATCTTTCGAAGACATCTGAATGCAGCCCTGTATAGGGACTTTTTAAAAACTATGATTTTATATATTTTGGAAGGCGCCTAGAGTGGCTGGGGCAACCCAGTCAGATGCTCAGGGTAATAATAATAATAATAATAATAATAATAATAATAGGAATAAAGGTAAAGGGACCCCTGACCATTAGGTCCAGTCGTGACCGACTCTGGGGTTGCGGCGCTCATCTCGCTTCCGGGTCATGTGTCCAGCATGACTAAGCCGCTTCTGGCGAAGCAGAGCAGAGCACGGAAACACCGTTTACCTTCCTGCTGGAGCGGTACCTATTTATCTACTTGCACTTTGACTTGCTTTCAAACTGTTAGGTTGGCAGGAGCAGGGACCGAGCAACGGGAGCTCACCCCGTCGCAGGGATTCGAACCGCCGACCTTCTGATCGGCAAGTCCTAGGCTGTGTGGTTTAACCCACAGCGCCACCTGCGTCCCTGGCAAAATGTTGGAGGGTATGAGAGAGCAGGGGAATAATCAATACAGGGCACAGGTGTTGGGTGAAATCAGGCCCAGCCTTAACTGACTGCAGCAGAAAATGGCATAGCTGTCTTGGGCCAAAGATTGGGAGGTTAGTGTTGTGTTGTGCATGTGAAATCACACATGCATTGTCAGGAGAAGACACAATGTCTAGAGGAGGCCTTGCCCAGCTCCGCACAGCTTCAGTGGCCACCGTGCCTCCTCTCTTGTGCTCAGACAGAACCTACTTTGATGCTGAACCATGCTAATTTTGGCAGTTTGGCCTCCTCCGCCCTCAATATTGGGAGGGCTGAGCCCCCTGCCAAGGAATATTGAGGGGACTGGTGACGCCTTTGCCTCCTAGAGTCAGCACACCTGGAAAGCGGGGTTGGCAGAAGGCAAGTATAATTTTGGCATTCCGCATAGCCCCTTCTGGTGGAATGGCACTTCGTTGGGTTAGGGAAGCTCCTAGCCCTATTCCATGGGAATGGTCTAGCATTGAACCCTGGCATGGTGCAAGCCATGCTGCTAGGGGTGGGTGAGGGGAAAACCCAACCAGCAGGCCAAATGTGGTTGAGAATGAAAAGGAATTTATTTCTGGCCCTGTCAACCAGTGACCTTGATGACCCAGAGAGGCTCTAACACTGAGGGTAGGTGGGTGGGAAGCTCACAAGGCAAACTGGCCCCAAACACTTGCAGCTGAAATGTTTTAAAGGCCTTGATCCCTCCCTCTTCTCATAAGATCTCATGGGTGGATCCCTATCCCATGAGATTTTGCAAGAACATTATGGGAGAGACATGTATGAGGGGGGAAATGTTTATGTTAGTCAAAACTGCATGTAAAATAAATGTGCTTATCAGGATAAATTTGCACTGACTTCCCTTCAACTGAATTTATAACTGGACGACTGAGCGACTAAAATTGACGATATATCCATTCCAAGCATGGACATATTCTTAATAATGATAATAATAATAATAATAATAATAATAATAATAATAATAATAATAATAATAATAAATTATTTATATCCCGCCCTCCCCAGCCGAAGCCGGGCTCAGGGCGGCTAACAACAATAAAACAGTACAAAAGAGAGACAGCTCCTCCCTTTACCCAGCGTCTTTCCCCCCAGGATCAAGTTAATCAGAAGTGCCAAATGCTTGGTAATCAGCAATGTCAAAAGGAATCAAATTTATGAATCGGTGAGTCTTCAGAAGGAGAAGAAGAACCAGGCTTTTAGTGTTCTGGCAGCTGCCCTTTGGAATACCCGCCCCATGAATATCAGAGTGGCACCATCTCTGTTGTCTTTTTGGCACCTGCTGAAGACTGTCCTCTTCCAACAAGCCTTTTAAAGTAGTTATCTTTCCCAGTCTGCATCTGTATTGGAATTGTTTTAAAGACGTTTTGATTTTCAAAGATGATTTGTGAATTGTGAATTGAATTAATTAGATCAGTGATCTGCAAATGTTTTCGGGCCACTGTCTCCTTGGTTCCACAAATTCATCTCCAGTATCCAATGCCCAATAAAAGAATATTCATAGCAGTTTGCATGACCCACTAAGGAAGATAGCAATGGCATTCAAAACAGTAACAATTAATTGCACGTTTATTCAAAACACACTCTGGTACTCCTTGCCATCTGAAATTCCTTGACTGGTTTTTGCCCCAAGTAGAGTCTTGCCAGCCTAAGACCAACTGATGAAACACCTACACTAGCCATTGCTGTCAACTTTTCCCTTTTCTTGCGAGGAATCCTATTTGGAATAAGCGAATTTCCCTTTTTAAAAAAGGGAAACATTGACAGCTATGACATTAACATCACTGGCTTGCAACATCCCATAGAATTGTAGAGTTGGAAGGGACTACGAGGGTCATCTAGTCCAACCCCATGCAATGCAAGAATCTTTTGCCCAACGTGGGGCTCAAACCCATGGCCCTCAGATTAAGAACCTCATGCTGTACCAACTGAGCTCTTTGCATGGTTAAGCAGTGGCAATGGGGGGAATGGGGGTTCTTGTGCCTTTAACGGCTGTGTGACAGGCAGACTTTCAACAAGTCAAGTCTTTTCTAATATGGAAATACAACTATAATGAATGCCTCACCCGTTGACACTCAGTCTGTCAGGCAACCTGTGCATGGCCCTTTGTTTATTTTTGGGGTCTCCACCTCACCTGTGAGGCATTAAAAATGTAGTATAAACACTGACAATTGGGAAACACTTGCCTGAGAGCGCTCCAATTGGAGAACAGCCTTTACCAAAGGTGCTATGGGCTTTGAAGACACTCGAACTCAGGATGAAAGGGAGAAACGTGCTAAGAGGAAGGTGCACTTGGCAAATCCACACCGTGATCCACTCCCACCCGGAAACCAATGTCTCCACTGTGGAAGGAGGTGTGGTTCCAGAATTGGCCTCCACAGTCACTTACGGACTCATTGTTAAAACCATGTTTATGGAAGACAATCTTACTCGGCTATGAATGATAGAAGAAGATGAAGATGAAGATGAAGACGAAGACGAAGACGAAGACGAGGAAGAAGAAGAAGAAGAAGAAGAAGAAGAAGAAGAAGAAGAAGAAGAAGAAGAGGCATAAGCAAATAGGGTTGCAAAAAAGAGGACACATTTGCTATGACAACTCTACCCATGAAAAAGAGGGTGTGTCCTGGAAAAAGAGAACATATGGCAACCCAAGGGAAACAGGGGAGTATACATATAGTCAGTGGCGTAGCGTGGGTTGTCAGCACCCGGGGCAAGGCAAGTAATTTGCACCCCCTAACCTGTGGATTTGCGCCCCCTAACCCTAACCCCCAGATGTTGTGCCCGGTGCGGCCGGCCCCCCCTGCACCCCCCTCACTACGCCACTGCATATAGTGTGCTAGGACCCAGAAAATCCTGTTGCCTGCCCCCTAACCTGCCCTCCCTCTATCATGGTGCCTGCTGGCCTCATCGTAGGCTGAAGTGTTCCACACCAGCAGAAAGGGGAAAAAATTCCTCCAACCCTTGCAATTTTATGGAGAGCCAAGTGTATATAATTAAATGGCCTCCTAGAGGCTTTTCCACCCTCTGAGGATTTCATATGCTGAGTTGGGAAAATGATGTATTTACAGTGCTTTTAGCTCGAGTTGGATCTATGAGCTGTTGTGAGATGCAAATGGGGGGGGGGTGTCTTTTGGACATTTCCCAATATTGTGAACATTTTCATAACCAAAAGCCTTTCCACTGTGATTCTGCATTTTCTTGCCCAATTGACCAGCAAAGAGAGGGATGCATTTGGCTTCGTAATATCTATTTTTAAGAAAAGAGATTTTTTTTTAAAAGGCCTGGCCAAATTTATGTCCCCACCATTGGCTTTTTGAAATACAGCATTAATAGTATCTCTTTATATCTTGCTCTCCAGAACGAATAAAGAGCCTGCATCACAAGGCTTTAAATCCACTAAAGGGCAATTTTATAGAGCTCCTTGGAATCGGGGCTGATGCCCATTGAGATACAAGGCAGGGAGCCCAAACAGTAGCTGGAGGCCATTTTTTTTGTTAATGAGACCTGGTATGGAAATGTGAAGAACTTGAATTTAAGATTGGGGAAAATGAGAAATGAAGAGAAGCCTAAGTGGATATTTTGACCCACCCCTATCATCAGCACAGGACACTTGGTTCACACATACACCCCAGCACAACTTCCATACATTTGAAAATCTTATTTTCCCTCCCATCCTCATCTGCTGTTAGAAGTACACCAGTAGACACCTGAGACTAAAGCTCACATCAAAGCGTTGTGCCCAGAATTAACCTCAAATTAAACATGTTAAAAATGGTTGTTTGGGGTTGGTCACATTACTCGATTGCTCCGGAGGCATCAGGAGCCTTCACAATAACGTCCTTAGCATCTTCCTTCCATCTCAAAAGCTTTGTGGAATGTGAGTTCATTAAAGTGTGACCTGCATGCAGAAGGAGCAGCATTTAGTCTCAGAAAATCTCAGCCTATTTACTGTGGATCGTTATGCTCACGAGAGCAGAATTGTTTAATGTCCCCGATTAAGAAAATGGTTTAGGTGCATTTCATGCGAGAATGGTGTTTTTTTTTCTTTCTTTTTAGCCATCACAGAGGTATTTTGAATAGCTAGGATCTGTGGTCCTTTTTCCGCCTGGTTCTCATTTGCTGAAACATACACAGAAATTGAACTGCCTGGCAAGAAGACTCTCAGGAATGTTAATCTTTGCATCCGCAGTTCTTTGCAAAGCATTCAGAGATCAAGTGTTAAGTAGACCTCTCTTGGGCCACTTTGACAAATGCTGCTAATGCCTTTGTTTAATACACATTAGAAGTGTGTGGGAGTAGTGGGAGGTGGTAGTGGTGTATATAGCAAGATGGTTTCACCTGGGAGGCCTGATGAGAATGTTCTGATGGAGAGACGTTGTATTAGAATCATAGAATTGTAGAGTTGAAAGGGACAATGAGGGTCATCTTAACCCCCTGCAATGCAAAGATCTTCTGGTTAATGTGAGGCTCGAATGCTGAGATTAAGAGTCTCATGTTCTACAGACTCAGCTATCCCAGAAGTCCACTCTTACTCTTAGAGAGATGAAAATACATACAACTCTCTCTCTCTCCTGTATTTTTCTGTGTATAAGACGACCCCTATTAAGGAAATGGGGGGGAGATTGCCCAGAGTTGTTGAGCTATTTATGGGGGGGGGAGTGTCGACAATTGCTTACCCGCCTGACCGCCACTGCCAATCACACAGCTCGCCAAAGCTACCAGTCGTCTGCCCGCTCACCGACAGCAGCCACCAATCGCCATCGTACATCTCCATTGTTATTACAATCCTACTAATGACTTTAGCTGTTTACAATGGTTTTTAAGATAAATTATAAATTTTCCCCATTCCTTAATAAAACTTTGATCTTCCTGATTTCTGATTCTTCCACTCATTTTAGCCATTTCGGTACCTGGTACCTGAACCTGTTTGTTTGTTTGTTTGTTTGTTTGTTTGTTTGCTACCACATCATTTTTTAAAAGTATGAAAGCGGTTTACAGCAACAGAACATAAAACTATACAATGAAAACCATAAAAAATGTTAAAAACAGACACTGGACTAATCTACACTGGTCAGTTATAACGTTAAAATGTGTTATAAAAATGTGACACCAGAGGGTGCTGTAAAGCAGCGATCCACCATCAATGATAAATTGCATTGAGAGCTATATTATTTTTTAAGCGTTTTTACAGATCAGTGTCGATCCAGCCATCAATTAACCATTGTGGAAGGATGTATTCTGAATTACTTGCATAGAACTGGCAGAATAGCAGTGCTTTCAGCAGGTATTTAAAAGTTAGTGCAGAAGGTGCTTGCTGAATCTCTATTGGCAGTGCATCCCATAATACTGGACTGATGAGAGTAAAAGCTCAGTTTCTTGTCCTTGTCAGATGACCCTCACCAACTTAGGGAACAACCAATGATGCTCCAACAGATGATCTTGGTGGTCAAGCTGAGGTATTCTGGACCCACGTTTTTCAGGGCTTTGTAATAGAAGACAATTACTCACAAATAATCACATGCAATTGCATGTGGGCGGGTGGCCACTCACCCTCAGGATGCTCACACTGCCCCCTGGGACACTCGCTCCACCCCCTGGGACATTCACCCCACCCCCCTGGGATGCCGGGTGCCAGAGCAGCTAGCTCTGCCTCTGCAAGGACCAACTCCTTCCATATGAACCTACCTGGACCCTGAGATCATCTTCTGAGGCACTCCTTCATGTGTCTCCTCCTCGAGAGGTCTGAAGGGTAGCAACACGAGAACAGGGCCTTCTTTGCAGTGGCTCCCCATCTGTGGAATGCTCTCCCCAGGGAAGTTCTCCTGGCGCCTTCATTGTACACCTTTAGGCGCCAGGCAAAAACGTTCCTTTTTAACCAGGCATTTGGTTGATCTGATTTACATCCTATGCCCTTTTAAAATTTGTGGATGGGTGGGGGGGCTATTGGGTTGTTGTTTTTATTTTTATTATGTATTTTGTGGTTTTATATTTTGATTTTATTCAGTCAGTGAACCGCCCTGAGACCCCTGGGTATAGCATGATATATAAATTTAATAAATAACAAGAGGAGGAGGAGGAGGAGGAGGAGGAGGAGGAGGAACTGTCTCAGCCCCTAGGAGCTGGTGCTTTATGCAGCACTATATGGGACACTGGCCTGATTCAGCAGAGCTCTTCTTCTGCCCTTATGCTCTTTTCTTGAGAGGTAGACAGCAGGAAGGGTTGCAGGTGGACTCAGGGACTGGCTGATGACCAAGACATCAACCCACAGGTCCCCAGTCACAGCTTCAACAATGCTACAGTATTGCATGCTCTCCGAGATCAGTCACTGGGGATATACATATTACAGGTGCAAGATTAAAACACACACACACCTGCTCTGTTAAAGGAAAAAAGAATCACACCAACCATCAATTTATGCCGAAGGCAGTCTTTCCTATCCGAAAGCTTGTCTCCTCTCCCCAGAACCTGCTGTTCCATTGCAGTTTCTCTTTGCAGTTTTCCAGAACATTTCTCTCTGTCTCTAATGATGTTGCATACGACATATCCATTTACTTTTGTGGTTTGCTACCATTTCTAAGGCTTTAAGGAGGTGCCTTTAAACTGAACCACATCAAGCCCAGTTCTAACAACCATGGCGGCTAGCAGTCAACCAGAGTATATCAAGCCATTTACCCAGTTTGGATTTCTTTAGATCATGTTTTTAACTATAAATTGTGGGGACTAATCCTGGGATATAATCCTTCTGGCGAATATAAAGGAGCAACAGGAGCATTTCCTGCCCGCCCCACTGGGATGGCTGAAAAGAAAAGAAAAAAGGCCTTTACACAGGAAAGTTACATGAAGAGACAACAGCTGCAGTTCCCAGAGTTCCCCAGGAAAGAAGTACTGATTGTCAAACTGCTCCAGAAATTATAATTCAGTGTGTGTGGGGGGGAATAGGGGGTCTCTCCTCACAACTCCCAGCCCCCTGAACAAACTACAGTTCCCAATATTATTTAGCAGAAACTATGACTGTTATAGTGCTTTGAATGTGTTAATAGAAACAATTGGAGTTGGCTTTTACAGCCCAGCTCTCCATCAAGGGACTCGGTCACTCTTAAGTCCATGATTGGTCGGAGAAGAATGGATGTAGGCAGGATCCAGTGAGAGCAAGGCAGATCTTTGTTTTCCTGTTGCAACAGAAGCCATTCTGTTTGGTGGGATGTGAGGACACAGACCACAGGTGTGCAAGGTTTTTAAAGACTTAAGGAATTGCTCAGCCCCTTAGCCAAAAACCACCCCAAAGCCTCACCCACACATCACAGAAAGAGGCAGTCTACAACAGAAATTTGAGAGTATGGCTTGTCAAGTTACCTGATAATGTTTGCTGATTGCATTTCCTGGCCAGTTTGGGCAATTTTTTTGAGATAGTAAAATACTTTAGTTCTTGAATCCAGGTCACAGGTCTACGCTATTCATAGACAAAATATGTGCTTAAGGCAGGATTTGAAGGATTTGTAAGTGAAAAGAACCATTGGGAGAGGTTTTTCCAATATATTTCCTTCTGCAGAGGAATATTTGGAGTCATTAAGAGTCAAGATGGCTTCAGGATTGATCTCCTGGATTGATCTTTCAGACATATACTTATGCAGTGCTATTTTTCTAGAAAAAGAGGTGCCAGAACTCACCATGAACACCTTTGTTCTCTTAGAATGGTAATGGTGCCTGCCTGAAAAGTGCTGGAACTGAGTTCTGATGGGGAAAAAGCCCTGTACTTATATATGTGTATTTACCGTGTGCACTTATGAACATTCAATTTAATTATAGCATCTTAGAATTCCTATAACATATGTTTAATGCAGGTGTGGCCATTGAAATGGGCATTTTCTAGATGAAAGCCAGCCTGGCAATTAATCCATTGGTTCCCTTTGAATTTTTAAGTGACACGGGTTAAGTTTGGATTTTAAGCCCCACTGGGCTTCAGTTTCACCTGGGTGTGCAGGAGTGGTGTTTGTATATGTTTGTTTTGTGTGTTTTTTTTAGGTTTGCAAATGTATGGACAGTGGTGGTGGGTGAGTAAATAATTCAGGGCCTCCTCTGATTTTACAGCTTGTACATTATAACTGCAATTAGCTTAGGTCCTGTTGGGAGCCTCATGTTCACCAGCATACTTCTGATCTTTGACCTCAGCAAATTCAATCCACCTTTAACAATCCTTTTGCTTGGGCGGCGCAAAGAGAGGCCCTCAACGACAGTCGAGAAATCAATAGAAAGCTAAATGCCGTACAGTGAGTGAAACTCTGTTGGGGTAATAACAGCAGAGGAATAAAAATTTGTCTAAATGAGCCAGCCAATACTGTTTTCCATTCCGAACAGCTTTCCCTGATGAAGCCTGACAACCTTTTCAAGAAGAGTTAGTTTGAGCTAACTGCACCACAGTGAGTAATGGAAAGGAGATTATTCCAGCTACAGTGTGAAAACCTGTTGGACTATATAAACCGAAATGTGTCGATACCGATTTGGTCTCCTAACGCGCTGGGCCTGGTCGTGGTCCAAGCAAGCACACACTTTGATATAAACTCCAGAGTAGGTTGCTGCCATCCTGGGCCAGCATTACCTGCAAGCAGTGGAGGCTGATATCTTAGGGCAGATGAGCTGCTGCCCCACCAGGGGCACTCTGTCACCAGCCTGTTGACACCTGATTGCCTTACTAGCAGCTACTTAGGGAGCAACACTGTCATTTGCTGCCTCTGGCTCCACCTACTGTTGGCCTCCCTTCCTTCTGCCCTACCAGATCCCAGTGGGCACCACCCACCATGACTTGTAATGATAATTTTATTATTTATATCTCGCCCATCTGACTGGGTTGCCCTAGCCACTCTGGGAGAATTCCAGCATATATCAAAACATAATGCAATCATACCTCATGTTACGTCTGCTTCATGTTACATTCTTTCAAGATACGTCCCGCAGCGACCCAGAAGTACCAGAAAGGGTTACTTCCAGGTTTCGCCGCTCGCACATGCGCAGAAGCGCAAAATGACGTCATGCGCATGCACAGAAGTGGCGAATCACAACCCACGCATGCACAGACACACTGCTGTGGATTGCACTCTTTTCATGTTGCGAACAGGCCTCTGGAATGGATCCCGTTCGCAACCAGAGGTACCACTGTAAATTAAACAGGGAAGTTTGTAATGTTTGATGTTGTATGCATTTTTAATACTCTGTTGGGAGCCGCTCAGAGTGGCTGGGGCAACCCAGCCAGATGGGTGGGATATAAATAATAAATTATTATTCTTATTATAACATTAAAAACTCCCCTATGAATTTATGCCTTCATATGTCTTCTAAAGGTTGTATAGTTACTAATCTCCTTGACATCTGATAGGAGGGCATTCCACAGGGTGGGTACCACCACCGAGAAGGCCCTCTGCCTGGTTCCCTGTAATTTCACTTCTCGCAGTGACGGAACCACCAGAAGGCCCTCAGAGCTGGACCTCAGTGTTTGGGCTGAACAGTGGGGGTGGAGACACTCCTTCAGGTGTACAGGGTTGAGGCCGCTAAAGAGACCTCTATTCCCTTCATGGAGCGACAATTCTCAGAGTAGTTTAACAATAAGGGAATTCTGGTTATTTGTGAGGGGGAAAGTGGCCTCCACTCAACTCTCAGCATCCTTAACAAACTACAGCTCCCAGGATTCTTTGGGGGAAGCCATCACTGTTTAAAGAGGTATCATACTCCTTTAAATGTATAGTGCAGATGGGACCTTACTATTTGGACATTGGGCACCTACCTGCTATTGGTATTTTGCAGGAGGGATTTGAGCAACTGGGAAATTTAGATTTGTGTAGTTAATGTGAACTTAAGCACTTTGCCTCTCTAGGACCACTAATCCACTTTTTAAAAAGAAACGCTCCCCCTCCCCACATTATTCTCTTGTGTCGTGGTAGTTAGGAAGTTAGACAAGAGTTTAATGGCCTCTCTTGAGCAACAGAATACAGGACCTTCTTCACTCTGCCCAGATACAATGGTGTCCAGTGCTACCTAGTGATTAGACTAGAGAATGTCGCTATTCACACACATTGCATTGAACAACTCCCTGAAAGTCGGAATGAGCACTGAGCTTGAACATTTGTCCACGATGCGCTAGGTTTATCTTTGCAGGGAGATAGTGCTGCTTGAACGCGAGGGAACATTAACAAAAAAAAAATCTGCTTCTTAAGGCTTGAAGCTGCCAAATTCACCACCTCAGTTTAACCCATTTTGTAACCATAATTATAATTTTGACCTTGACTTAAGAGGGCTTGGATAGTTGGTCCTGGTAACTTTTCTGTTCTGTTAGGGAAACGACCCACCACAAAAACTTTCAGCAACCAAATAAAGTATTATTTGGACATAGTAGGACTGAACTGTAGTTTGCTCATTAAGGCCTGCGCTTTGGAAGAGAAACCCATAAACAATTCTGTCCTCCGCCCCCCGTGCATTACAATTTGAATGTCATATTTGCGTAGCCAGCAAGTTGTTTGAAGAGCATGGCCGAGCCGGCACTGGAAACTCCCCCAAGACCACTGAGAATGTGCTTTTCTAGCGCTGAATTCAGAGAAGACATTTTACAAAGGGCAGCAATTAGCTGCTCCCATTCTCAAGCTGCTATTCACCAGGGGGCCAATTAAAATGGCATGGTGCTTGTTCGTCATAATTCAAAGCATCTTCCTCTTCCAACTTGGGCATTGTTAGTGCTTGCATCAAGTTTTCTTAAACACACTGCACAACCAGGAGTGGAAGGGGCAGGGATGGCTGACTCTGTCCATTTCTACTTCTTTCCATTTCTTATTCCCCACCACCACCCCCAGTCTTCAGTTCTCCAAATTTCTACATCAGTCTGAGGTTTGTTTTGTCCTTTAACATCTTCCTGAAAACTCACCAATGTTCTACACATCTGTATGCAATTTAGCCGGATATATACATTTTTGCAAAGCAATTTCAAAGACTTCCCCAGGAACCAAACCAGAGCTTGCAGTCATCAGCTGAGGCCTTTCTTCAGGTGCCTCCTCCTCATGGCAACACAAGAAAGGGCCTTTTCTGTGGTGGCTCCCTGTTTGTGAAATGTTCCTGGCACCTTCATTGCATATCTTTAGGCATCAGGTGAAAACATTCCTCTTCTCCTGGGCCTTTGGCTAATTAACAAGGCCTTTGAACTGTGTTTGTGGGAGCTGGTTATGAATTCGTTTCTGTTTTATTGTCTATTTTGTGTTCTCATTTTGTATCCTTATGTTGTGAACTGCCCTGTGATCTTTGGCTAAAGAGTGGTAAGGTAAAGGTACCCCTGCCCATACGGGCCAGTCTTGCCAGACTCTAGGGTTGTGCGCTCATCTCGCTCTATAGGCCAGGAGCCAGCGCTGTCCGCAGACACTTCCGGGTCACGTGGCCAGCGTGACAAGCTGCATCTGGCGAGCCAACGCAGCACACGGAACGCCGTTTAGCTTCCCGCTGGTAAGCGGTCCCTATTTATCTACTTGCACCCAGGGGTGCTTTTGAACTGCTGGGTTGGCAGGCGCTGGGACCGAACGACGGGAGCGCACCCCACCGCTGACCATACGATCGGCAAGTCCTAGTAAATAAAGAACGCAGATTACAGGGCCTAATGTATCACTCAATCCTCCTTATGATTTGACACTGAATCAAAAGTTTGCTCTACCAAGTGAATTTCCCCACCCAGCTGAGATGTGTGGAGCAGGGACCAGTTACAGATGACCCCCACAGAAAGAGGAAAGGGGAAATGTCTGAAGTGCTTCTAATGAAGTCTGTTGCCTTTTCAGTAGCCGCTTGGGAAAGGCTGAAAGCAACATACTTCCTGTCTTCTTAATGCTACATATGATGGTTGTTTACTCCGGGGACACCCACTTCCTCTGCTGAACTCCTCTTTCTCTAATTGCTCCAGTCAAGGGGAAAGAGCCTAAGGTGTTCTGGCATCTCCAAACCAAACAGCAAAAACTTATTTTTAGACACCCAACATTTTGCCTCTCACATGCTGACCTCACTATTCGTATCCCCGGCAGCAAACAAAAGCCATTCCTTTACAAATCGTGGGCAAAGCAAACCTAATGGATTGTGGGAGTAATTAGCACTGCCTTTGCTAATTGCATTAACTGCCAACGGGCCGCTGAGCTAAGTTCGAGGTCCTGGGACTGAAAGGCCACAACACCTGCCGGGTTCTGAGATTGGGGGGGGGGGAGGGTCTTCTCTTGGTCTCTCACAGGCACACTTGGTGGGGACATGGAAGAGGGCCTTTTTGGTGGTTCTGAAATTCCCTTGAGAAGTTAGACTGGCTCCCTCCTTGTTGTCTTTCTGCCAGTGGGTGAAGACCTTCTTGTTCCAACAAGCTTTGGGGAACTGATTGCTTTTAACGAAAGGGCTGGTGCAGTGCTGCTTTTATTGTAATTGTATGTATTTTAATTGTGTGTGTGTTGTGTGTGTGTTTGTTTGTGTGTGAATGATTGCCCCCCCATGTTTTTAGCTGTTCTTATTTTATCTGTAAGCTGCCTTGAGTCTTTGTCAAGGGGAAAAGGTGGGGTAAACATCATCATCATCATCATCATCATCATCATATAGCTGTTGGGATACTGCCAGGGAGACATAGGCCATCACTGCCTCCACGCCGACTCCGGACTCCGGACGTCCATCGACCTCCCGTAGATACCGTATCAGCAATTAGCGACATGAGCTCCAGAAAATAGCTTTCACATTCCAGAACTGATGCACGTTCTTTCAGCAGATAATGCACAGCGAAAGTTGCACTCAGGAGAGCATTATTTACAAGTTTATTCAGCGTTGGTCAGAACAAAGAAATAACATGACTGCCTGCTTGCGTGTTTTGGCGCAGAGAGAGAGAGAGACAGACAACAGCTCTATCAAAAACATAAACATCCTGTGAACAGGAAATACGCAGGCTGTATGACTCACATAGCCTGCTCCCTTTTAAGGTGGAACGGAAATATCCTAACAATAGCAACAACAACTTGTTGTTTATATGCCACCCATTTGACTGGGTCAGTGGCGTAGCGTGGGTTGTCAGCACCCGGGGCAAGGCAAGTAATTTGCGCCCCCTAACCCCTGGATTTTAGCACTCAAGTGCGAGCGCGCCCCCCCAGATGTTGCGGCCGGCTCCCCCTGACCCCCCCCACGCTACGCCACTGGGGCTGGGGGCAAGCGAAGGAGCCAAGGACCCCCCCTTAAGGCTC
This sequence comes from Podarcis gaigeae, assembly GCF_964106915.1. Classification (NCBI taxonomy): domain Eukaryota; kingdom Metazoa; phylum Chordata; class Lepidosauria; order Squamata; family Lacertidae; genus Podarcis; species Podarcis gaigeae. The sequence continues at coordinate 36,240,448 of NC_139692.1, forward strand.
AGCAGGAATTTATTAAATTTATTATTTGCGGAGCCCCCGTGGGCCGAGGCAGCCGAAGCCCCCTCCCCTCGGGCGCCTCCCCGCCCCCTCCTCTCCTTGGGCTGTAGGTGGAGCCCGCGCTCCGAGGCGCTCCAGATCCGGGCTTGGCAAGCGCCTCTCCTCCCCCCGGCCTGGTCCGGGGGCTTCCAGCCGTGCTCCGTCCTCGCCCGACCCCCCGTGGCTGAGACTTGCGCTGAGAGCCGGAGCCAGTGGGAGACCCTCGCCCGCCGGGGGACCTTTGCCCGCCCGCCGGCTTCCTCTCGGAGGGTTTTGGGGAGCGCAGGGCGTGGCGAGGCCCCTCGGAGCTCTCCTCCCTCCCAGTCGGCAGAAGCAGCCGCCGCCTGTGGCTGGGCCGAGGGGATGGCGGCGGCGGCGGGGTGCAGAGGCTGCCCGTGCCCGGCCAGGCATTGGTGGCGGCATCGGCGCTGCTGCAGCGGCTGCTGCTCCTCCTGCGAGCAGTGAGTGGAGCGCAGCCGCAGCGGGGGCGGCGGGGGGGGCGCGCGCGCTAGGGCGCAAGGCTGGCTGTGGCGGCGGGGAGCCCGGCGGAGGAAGGAACCTGTCCCTTCCCTCTGGACTCGCGCCCCCCCAGATGTTGCGCCCGGTGCGGCCGGCACCCGTGGCACCCCCCACGCTACGCCACTGGACTGGGTTACTCCAGCCACACTGAGCAGCTTCCAACAAATTAAAACACAGTAAGACATCAAACATTCCAAACTTCCCTACACAGGTCTGTCTTCAGCTATCTTCTAAAAATCAGATGTTTATTTCCTTGACATCGGATGAGAGGGCGAGCATCACTACTGAGAAGGCCCTCTGCCTGGTTACCTGTAACCTCACTTCTCGCAGTGAGGGAACCTCCAGAAGGCCCTTGGCGCTGGATTTCAGTGTCTGGGCTGAACGGTATGGATGGAGGTGCTTCTTCAGGTATACAGTCATATATAGTTTGGGACCAGGATACTTAAAACATTGTCTCACCCTTTATATCACTTACTTCCTCTTACTGTGGAACTCATTCCCACAGGAGGTAATGATGGCCTTGGTTGGCTAAAAAGAGGATTAGACAAATTCATGGAGAACAATAGCCATATTGGCCATGTTCTACCTCCACTGTCAGAGGCATCATGCTGCTGAATACCAATTGCTGGGACTTGCAGTGGGACAGGGTGCTGTTGTGCTCATGCCCAGGTTGCAGTCTTCCCATGGGCACCCGGTCAGCCACTGTGGGAACAAGATGCTGAACTCAGTGTTCCCCTAGCCTGAGCCAGCAGGGCTCTTCTTAGGTCCTTAAATATCTGCGAAACAGGGTTGTTGCTGGACGGAGAGTCCAGTTTTGCATCCTCCAAGTCCTGTCCCATTACTGCAGCCATCGTTTTGTTTATTTCCAGTGTTCCATGAGGAAGCAACTTATGCTTCATTTATTTATGGCCTCCAGTAGGAAACAGACAAATGAAGCATAAAATAGCATTGTGTAACCCTGGAATGTCTCAAAATAGCCTTGTGCTTGGACAACGGTGCATTGACAGTTGTAATGTGTGCTCTTCAGATGATTTATCGGGTGTTACAAAAAGTTGAGGTGATGCACAAAATGGAAGTGGGGTTGTTTTTCTCCAAGAGCTTTACCTCCCCACAGAGAAGGAAATGATACATATGTGCTAACAGCAAATGCAAAGCAAAACAAACATCTGAATCAAAGATAGATTACTTTGACTTTGCATTATTACTATTCATCTTAAGACCCCACCTGCATCATGCATTTCAAGCATTATCCCACCACTATAGCCTTTGTGGTTTCCCAAATAGCATTTTGTTTAGAGAAACCCACCTAGATATGTGAAATGTTGATGTGCATTTTAATCTGTTTTTAGTTTATCATTATTTTATTTTTATTTTTTAAAAAATAAATAGTTGTTTTTAACTGGTTTACCAATCATTTTATTGTTTTATTCTTGTTTTGCAAACCACTTTGAGGTTTCTTGCAGTCGAATGATGTCAACAATTTATGAAATAAACCAATAAAATAAAAGTCCTCATTGAAAATTCACCAGAGCGCTAGTGCAAATTTCTCTCAATATAAAGATTTCTCTGTGCCATTTTGAATAGCATTTTCCCCAAATGCAATGCATTGGTGTATATTGTTTTTTATTAATTATAAAAGGTTTTAGGCATCCCTTTTCCTGTTTATATGCATTTTTGGTCACTGAAGAACTGCATTGCAAAATTCGGAGGAGAGCGAATTTAAAAGGATGACTGCTTCAGTTTGTGCATTGTTTCGAAAAGTGCAAATTAGGTTTGCCTTTAAATGCAAACGGAATAAGATTTGTCCCCCATCCCTAACCGGGACATACAATGTTACCATCATTTGCTCAACACTGGATCCATTGCAAATTTGGGGAAAGGCCATAGGTCAGTGGTAAAGCACCTGTTTTTCATGCAGAAGATCCTAGGTTTGATCCCTGGCATCTCCAAACCCTGGGGTGCCACTCCAAGTCAGTGTAGAAAATAATAATAATAATAATAATAATAATAATAATAATAATAATAATAATAATAATAATAAATTTTTTATTGTTATTATTATTATTATTATTATTATTATTATTATTATTTTATTTATTTATACCCCGTCCATCTGGCTGAGTTTCCCCAGCCACTCTGTGTGGCTCCCAGTCAAGTGTTAAAAATAATACAGCATTAAATATTAAAAACTTCCCTAAACAGGGCTGCCTTCAGATGTCCTTTAAAAATAAGATAGCTGCTTATTTCCTTGATATCTGATGGGAGGGCATTGCACAGGACGGGCACCACTACCAAGAAGGCCTTTGCTTTGGAGCAAGATGGACCAAAGTTCTGATTTGGCATAAGGCAACTTTTTATGTCCCTATTTTAAATAGATACACTGACTTGGTACAAGCACATTTACAGAACAAGGGCTTCACATGTAACAAAACCAAAAAAGCTGTCATACCTTGCAACATTTCTCTGATGAAAATAAAGATGTCCTATTCCATAGCAATCATAGTTTTACTATTTATACTCCACCCATCTAACTGGGTTGTCCCAGGCACTCTGGGTGGCTTCCAACATATATCAAAGCATATTAAAACATTAAACATTTTTAAAACTTCCCCATATAGGGCTGCCTTCAGACAGCTCAGGGGTCAGATAACTCCACAGCCTCCAACATTTATCCGATGGAAATAAGAACAACCTAAGGGAAAATGGGACATTCTGGGATCAAATCAGAAACTGGGACAACTTCTATAAATCCAGGACTGTCCCTGGGAAATAGGGACACTTGGAGGGTCAGAGATGAATGTTTGATGATTGGGGAGATCATGACATTAGGGGTGCTTTTGACCAATGCTTATGTGAAATTTTACAGAGGCACCAGGACACACAAAGTGAGTGTTTTGAAGATTTCCTTTTTCTTTTGTTTCATCTGTGTCAGGGAAATAAAGAAAAACAAGCATAAAACAGGTGATAATGTAAAATATGAGCTGCGTTGTAGTGAAATGTTCATGTTTACTGCCCAGATCTATTGTTCTATGCCCATTCTAACATTCACTGAATGTTCTCCTGAGCCTTTAGAATTCCAACCACAAAGGATTTGCAGTGTTTATTGTAAAGCATGAATATGGAGTTAACTTCATAAGGACTTATCACGTAAAGTGATGTTTTGGCCCCTTGGTGATTTTCTTTTGCTAAAAAAAGAAGAGTGATTGTGCTTATTGTTTTGATGCCCTCTGAAGCTTTAGATGGCATATTAATTTGTACTGCTGTGCTCAAACAACTTTCCAGATCTTAATATATGACAGAAATGGATCCCAATATAACGAGTCTGACAGAGCCTTAAGAGGGACTGATTAAATTTCTGATAAACAGTTTTGCTGCTGTTTTTGATGTTATTGCAGAAGCTCACTCTCCAGCAGGCCTTTTGCGTTTGCTACTGGAATGTGCAAATCTGATTATGCCCCTCCCCCCACACACATTCACTGAAATAAACTAAAGTGTATTTAATGCCATAGAATATATAACCCATTCTGCTTGAAAGGCTGACAGTTTGTTCCCCCAGTACAAGTTTCCAGGCCTCAATGAGAAAAACCAATTTGAAGCTCATTGGATTGACTTTTTTCAATAAATGTGGACTTTTAAAAAAAAAATTCAATGAAGTACAGTAGTACCTCGGGTTACATACGCTTCAGGTTACAAACGCTTCAGGTTACACACTCCGCTAACCCAGAAATAGTGCTTCAGGTTAAGAACTTTGCTTCAGGAGAAGAACAGAAATAGGGCTCTGGTGGCACGGCGCCAGCAGGAGGCCCCATTAGCTAAAGTGATGCTCAGGTTAAGAACAGTTTCAGGTTAAGTACGGACCTCCGGAACGAATTAAGTACTTAACCCAAGGAACCACTGTAATCAGTTTGGATTTCAATAAAAGTAATAGGTAAAAGGTAAGAAAGGTCAAGGATCCCTGGACTGTTAAGTCCAGTCAAAGGCAACTATGGGGTTGCGGCGCTCATTTTGTTTTTCAGGGCAAGGGAGCCAGCGTTTGTCTGAAGACAGCTTTCCAGGTCATGTGGCCAGCATGACTTAACCACTTCTGGCACAACAGAACACCATTACGGAAGCCATAGCATGTGGAAATGCCATTTACCTTCCCACCACAACGGTACTTATTTATCTACTTGCTCTGGCGTGCTTTTGAACTGCTAGATTGGCAGGAGCTGGGACAGAGCAACGTGAGCTCACCCGTCACTGGGATTTGAACCGCCAAGTTTGTGATCGGCAAGCCCAAGGCAGTGGTTTAGACCAGTGCCAATCTGGCAGAACAAGATTTCTTTAAATGGTGGTGGTGGTGCCTGTCTGAACTTTTCTGAAAATCGAACCCTGCGTCACAACTATCTTGCAACACTGGATGCAAGTGTGTCATTCTCCATGGCTTGCTTCTTAGTTCCTTTGGACTGCAGAAAGTTCTAAAGGCCAGCTGAAGGGGTCTGCAGGGCTGCATCCAGCCCCCTGAGGTTCCACACCCCCATATATGGGGTTTCCACCTTCCCACCACTTCCTAAGGCCCCTCCTGTGCACAACACCCCTCTGCTATGTCCTCTTCATTACTCTGCATGTTCCAGGAGACCAATCACCTGGCAGAGAACATCATAGGTGTCAATATGATTTATGCACACAATGCACTTGGTTTATGTGCCATCCAAATGTGTTGTTTCTTTCAGCCAGAAAATAGTGGGTTCCTCCCCCCACCCAAGTCAATTTTAGGAATGGGTCTCAACTTGCATTGCATGTTTGTTTGTTTCTGCTCATTGACCACACATCGTCTTTTAATTACCTGGGTGCGGCGGAGGGGGAGGGAATCACATCGCTCCCAGTTTAAAACAAATGATATCTTAATAGGTGTGAACTTAATTGGGAAACTGTCTATGGGTTCGCTGGGGAGTGATTAACTGCAGTGGAACTCAGTGACTCAGACAAAAGCTGAAGCGGCCAATCCAATGAGCCACCAGGCTAGCAAATAAGAGATACTTGAATAAACGATGCTAAGAAGGCATTTGTGCCTCTAACAGAGAGGTGCAGAACTTGGAGAAGGAATTCTGCACCCCATGCCATTGTTTACATCACTGAGCAGCTGCTTTTCCACAGGGAATTCGGCTCATGCAGAATCTGCCCAGTTCCACTTCCACTCTTGTTTTCCCATGGCTTTCTTCAAGTAAAAGCCTTGAATATTTTTGTGCACACATAGTTGCACTTCCTCATTTATTATGTGGACCAAAGACTGCATAAACATGTGACATTTGGCAGCAGATTCCACCCTGCTTTCATGGCCTGTTGAAGGGAAGCACTTCCCAGATGAAAGAACATGCAGATTAAACAAAGCACAAGGTTTTTGCCAGCTGCTTTGGAACCCTGTTCTGTTTATCAGAAGGGCACATTTTGAGCCAAGTCCTACTTTTAATTGATTGGCCATGCTCATCCCTAACACCACTTTTCATTTGCAATTTAAGCATGACTGATGATGGCAATGGTGTGCAATTTCTCAGGTTTTCGTTCAACTTTCACACTGAATTCACTTGAGAAAACATGCAAAGCCAGACTTGCCTCAAGATAATCTCTCTAGAGAAAAATCTCTCCTTTAATTCTTTGGTTCATCCAAGTGATTTGACAGAGTCCAGGGGTGTGTTGAGACAAATGGATAAGGTAACCCATCATACTTCCTGATTCTCTGTCCCAACACATGATCAGAGACAAATATACTCTGTGCTCTAACAAAAGAGAGAGAGAGAGAGAGAGAGAGAGAGAGAGAGAGAAAGAATTCTAAGTCAGAAAAGAGTTAGCATCAACCTTCCAAGAAGAGAAGTCAAGGTGAACCATCTTAGCTAAAACAGGAGTCTATTTCTGCTACTCTGTCCTATGCTTGTTTGGGGTGACATTTTCCTCTGAAGCTCAGCTAGTTCAGGACATGTTTGCCATCTGAGGTTTCCTCAAGACTGTCACTATTATTCAGGAGGATTCAAGGACATATTGAAACTGGAAGCTTCTGAAATTAAAGCACATTGAAGTTCTCTAGTTCAATAACTCCACTTAAAAGCAAAAGAACAGAACTTTTTGCAATTTGAAAAGTGACAGGGAAATGCCTGGAAAGTGTGCAATGGATGAATGATTAATGTAAATACCCTGCAAGCAAATCGGAATGAAGGAAGGACAAATGCTCAATATAACTGCCCTGTAAACCAATTAGAACAAATGTATAGTCTAACCGCCATGTGAGCTTTGTGCAAGCAAAGCAGAAGGAATGCTGGATATATATCTGGAAGAGCCCTGAGGTAAAGAATAAGACAGCAATCATCCAAAAAGTCAAATACAGAAACCTGCTTAAGGCTGGTGGTTGAAGCTTACTTCAGCACTGGCGATGGGCTAGCATTTTCCACCTCACCTGAGCCCAGCAAGCTAGCTTAGTGAGCAAAGGGATGGACACACAGAGCTCTGTCCTCCAAAGCCACTCTGCCCCTCCATGCCTCTCAGCACCTGCCACCTGTGGTGGCCACTGACTTCATTCCACCTAACAGTAGGGTAGGCCCTGCTCTGAAGAGCTGTAGAGTTAGAAACACACTGGGAAAGGCAGCTTTTGAGTCAAGCTCAACTTTCATCTGCTACTACCTCTCCTTTTTGCTTCTGACCTCAATTCTGTGCCCAGAAAACTTGGGTTCTGCAATGTGACAGAACTGTGGATATATTGCTCCTTGTGGCTGACCTTTACCCTGCAAGCAGAATTAGTATGAGAAAGCATGTCGAAATGTGCTGCATAATTCAGCCTGGGGCAGGACCAACCTGCTAAGCACCTGATGAAAAACCCAAGGCAGGTTGTCCATCATCTCTCCATTTTGCTGCAAGCACAATCACGGCCACTGACCTTGCATCCCTCTCCATCAACACTGCTGCTGCTGCTGCTGCTGCTGCCAGGGCTGCTGAACTTCCAGATTTGAAGGATGGGCTCTTACCAATTCTGGCCGCAGTCCTGATCTTTCATCTTCAGTCCTCTCTCAGAGAAGTTGCTGTGGACGCTGGTATGGCCAGGGTGATACAAAACTGGCAAGGAAAACAAAAAAACCCCAACCCTACAATGTATTGTATAGAGACACACTCAGTTTCCTGAATCACTAGCATTTCTCCAGGAGAAGTTTTGGGTTGCTTGTTAAAATGGAGAACAGTGAAATGCAGCCCACCTTCAGAGTTACTTTTATAATTAATTTCCCCGGATGAGTTTGTTTTCCTTCCACAACGTCTGTATATAAATGATTATCATCAGAAGCATTTATCTCACAGAATAGAATACAGTGCCATCATCAGATAAAAGCCATTACATATTCAGTCCTACTCTGTTCTACTGATAATAAAGCATTCCTAGATGAAGGTGACCTTTAAACAATAGGCTTATTAGTGCCAGGACTTCAAGATAGCTTTTTTTTTCTTTTCTTCTCTCATTACAAACCATGACGGGGAGCCGTTTAAAATTGAAGCTTTGATAATCTTTATGATGTGTCCCAGGCATTTTTCTTTAAGGTGGGGGGAACTGCAGTTTTAGTGTTGTCAATTCCAAATTATGAGTGTTTTTTTAAGTAGATATGGGTCAGAAGTATGTTTTCGCTGTCAATTTTGCATGCGTTCTCTGCAGTTCTTAAAAAACCAAACTACCCTACATTAAAATTCATATTTGATATCTGAACATGGAGGTGACTGGACCGACCAAGAAAGAGATGTTTGGGTCACGATGGAGATCCTGATGATCATTGATTCTATTAGGAAAGAGCTTGAAAATAAAACGGCCATGTTTGTAATGGCTCTATACAAATCTAAGAAGTAAACACACTTGGAATCCTGTGCACAGTTCTAGTTGCTGCACTACTAAAACGATATTGTATAGGTGGAAAAGCGCCTCAGAACATGAATCACAGCTGGAAATGGACTGAGAGACTCGAACCCAAATGACAAGTCGTCGGAGCAACTTCTCTACAAGGAAAGAATACAACATTCTGGGCTTTTTTGTTAAGAGAAAAGGCAAGGAAGAAGGGACATGACCGAGGTGTATAAATTTATGCATTGTGTGGGAAAAGTGGACAGAGAAAAGTCTCTATCAAGTGCCCAGGGGTCTGGAGGGATGCTTCCCTACCAGAATGAGATAAAATCCTCGCCTGCCTGTACTTTCTGAATTAAGTAAATTTGATTAATTTGTTTTGCAGTTCCTCCAAGTTGTTATATTAATAAATATAACCATTACCAAGCTTTGGTATAATGAGTCTTCTTTGAGGGGTGTAGGAGCAATAAGGAATGGGAATATCTACCTATTTCTGCTTCTCTCTGTTTCTCATTTTGCCAATCTTAAATTGAGTTTGCAATTAAAAAAAGGAAAAATCCTCCTGAACGTTATTCAACATTTTAGTGCAGGTTTCTCTGAATGCACATATTTCTCTTGGCGGTTCTTGACTAACATCCACGTTTTGCAAGTAACTTCCTTAATACGGCACAATTCTTTGTGTTATTTTCACCAAATGATGTATTGCTGTGTACACTTTCCCCCTTAACAGATGGAGTTTTGTCCCCATTGTTTGACTGGGGAACTTTATTGCAAAATTCGGAGAAGTGCCAAAGGAATGTTTTGTTTCGGTTTGCATACTGCTTCCAGGAGTACGAAGCATGTAGTTTCAAATTAAAATGCAAAGAAAATCAAATTCTCCCTCTCCCCCATTCCTAATTGACCAGGGACTGTGTTATTCTTTAAGAGGAATGCAGCTGATGGTGACTGACACATCAAGCCAGGCAGCAGAGTGTGATGAATTATTCACACTGGCTATGTCATGTTCTGCTATATTGCACCGCCAGGGGACAGGTTGATAGGCAGATATTTCCTCAGCAGCATGGGGTCTACAGCTAGGCTGCCTGGGGCGAGCAGTGACTCTCTACTTCCAAAGTATAGTTTGGGGACTGGACAGGAGCATATTTTATGCAGGTGGTTGCTGGGCTCAGAATCCCCAAAAGGCAGAGAGTAGGCAAGGGCAATTCAGAAAAGGAAAAGTTCCCAGCAGAGCTGGAAAAGTTTCAGAAAACAACCACCAAAATAAACGAGGGGTTGGAACACCTCCTCTGTGTGGCTGCAATGTTTGGAGCTATTTAGCTCAGAGAAAAGGCACGTAAAAGGGAACATGATAGCGGTGTATAAAATTCTGTACAATGTGGAGAAAGTGTGCTGCAGCTGTGGGAGGGTGAGGAAGCAAACTCCACACCAACGATCATCAGGAAAAGAACTGAAATTGCAGCTGCCAATATCTTAATGCCAGTAAAGAAATCGCTGGTGCAACCACATTTGGAATACTGTGTGCAGTTCTGGTTGCCTCATTTCAAAGTGGATATTGTAGAGTAGGAAAAGTTTCCCCCCCAAAAAGGAGCAACCAAAATAATCAAGGGGGTGCAGAAACTCTCCTAGGAGGAAAGGTTGCAGAGTTTGGGACTTTTTAGTTTAGAGAAAGGGTAAATAAGGGTGGACATGATGGAAGTTTGCAAAGGTATGCATGAGATGGTGAAAGTGGATAAAGGAAATTTTGCCTCCTATCTCTTGTAACCCTAGAACTCATGGACATTGAATGAAGCTGAACACTGGAAGATTCAGATAAAATAAACTACTTCCATGCCTCAATAAAAAGGTAAAGGGACCCCTGACCATTAGGTCCCGTTGTGACCGACTCTGGGGTTGCGGCACTCATCTCGCTTTATTGGCCGAGGAAACCAACGTACAGCTTCCAGGTCATGTGGCCAGCATGACTAAGCCGCTTCTGGCGAACCAGAGCAGCACACGGAAACACTGTTTACCTTCCTGCTAGAGTGGTACCTGTTTATCTACTTGCACTTTGGCATGCTTTCGAACTGCTAGGTTGGCAGGAGCAGGGACCAAGCAACGGGGCCTCACCCCATCACGGGGATTCGAACCACGACCTTCTGATCAGCAAGTCCTAGGCTCTGTGGTTTAACCCACAGCACCACCCGCGTCCCTCTTCCTTGTCTCAATGGAAGTCCCCACATCAAAGGGATTGATCCTGTGACCTTCTTAATACAAAGCGGATGCTCTGCCCCTGAGCCACAGCCCCATCCATTGAGAACTTTTGCATTGTCCCCAGTGCAGATGCTAATGATAATAATACACGAGTTGGCATTGTTGGGATCTTTGCCGTACCTTTTGAAAAGCTGGATATAACCACAAGGGCACGTGCACGGCACAAAAAGGTCTAGAAATGCACTCATGCCAGAGAGATTTCCTCAAAATATTGTCATGAGTAAAAGCTAAGCAAACTGAAGTTGTCGGTTTTGATGATTGCGGGGAAACTGATCTAGGCAGAGGGCTGTTTTATAAAAAAAACAAAACTTCCTGAACACAAGTTCACATGCCTGCCATGTTCAATCAGTGGCTCATTTGATTCCAGATTTGCCGTCAACAGGAGCTGTTCCAACCTATTGATTTTTGCAGCCGCCAACCTGTCGTCTAATAGTGAGAGGTAAGCAAGGGAAAATGGAGATGTGATTTAGCAAAACCCCAAGCAAATTGAGTGCTTGGCAAATCAACAATGCCCCTCTACATCTAAATTATATATTGTCATGGAAATCATCCAGAGCAGTACATCCTGACCACAGGATTTAAAGTCCAGTTCTTGAAATGATTTGCTTGGGGTTTTTTTAGGGGGGTGGGGAGAAAACAGAAGAGGCCACGTTGCCCTATCATGAAGCAAATAGACACCAAATTTATGAATTGAATTCAATGCCATGGATGTTGTGTGACATACATGCAGGTCCTCCTTTCTGAACACAGTGCATTGCCAGGAAGTTGTTTGTTAGATGAGCATTCATATAACGAACTGCCGGCTTCCATTATTTCCTATGGAAACATTTCTAATCAGTGAATTGTCCAGTCTCCCTCCCCACTCCCTCCAAGGTTTCTTCCTGACATGGCTTCAGCCAACCAGCAATATCTCTTTCCCTCCTTCCCTCCCTGCAGGGTTTCTGCCCCTGAACAGCTGAGGGGTGATATATGATAGCCATCTTCAAATATCTGAACGGCTGTCACATGTAAGATGGAGCAAGTTTGTTTTCTCCAGCTCCACTGGGTAGATCCTGTGGGAATGTTCAGGGAAGCAGGAGAGGATATATTGTTTATCAATATCCTTCTTAACTTGCGCTAGCAAGTTCTATAACTTAGCAGAGTTTTACATTCCCCTTTTAAATGCACAGCAGGCTTGTTTAAGCCTCACAATATTAGTGACCTAGTAAGTTCCCTTATATCCCTCTTAAAAGAAGAAACATGCCACAATCTTGTGTAAGGTATATAAAAGTAGTTTACTCACATTCTGTTCACTGTTGGATCCCAGAAGGCAGACTTCAAGTGGATCTACCCCATATGGAGGGTTAATCCCATTGACTGCAGACTGGCAGTCACTGCAGTTCACATGACGAAAGGAACATGGAAGGGGAGGAGCGCTGTGTGCCTTGTGCTATTGTTACCTGCACAGGTAAGGTCATGCCCATCTCTAGTCACATGCAAGAGGAAGTATGTCCCAGTCTAGGAGGAAACAGGAAGTTCCAACTGGCTGAACCAAACATCCCCTTGCATGTCCACTCTAGGAAAACAAGGAATGTCCTATTTGACTGCTACTTATGTATCATACCCCACAGATCCCATATCAATGGCTTCAAGTTACAAGAAAGGAGATTTCAACTAGACATCAGGAAGAACTTTCTGACAGTAAGAGCTATTTGACAGTGGAACAGACTGACTCAGAAGTTGGTGGACTCTCCTTCCTTGGAGGTTTTTAAACAGGTTGGGTGGCCATCTGTCAGGGATTCTTCAGCTGTGATTCCCATATTGGACTAGATTACCATTGGGTTCCCTTCTAACTCCACAATTCTATTAATCCTGCAGGATATGCCGGCAAATGTCTTTTGTTCCAGGGCCCCTATAACATTTCATTCCTTCCATTGTGTAATGGTTGTTAGGGGTTACTTGTCCGTAACCTTACTTCAGTTCAGTTAGTTTGCTCGCCCCAACCATGCCCAGGGTCGAAGCTCGCCCTCCGTGACCTGTTAGTCACTTGCAGAATCCGAGAGTGGGCGTCTCTTGAACCTCTTCCAGCATAAAAGCTGTTTGACCCCGAGTCTCCTCCTATGTTCTCTGCGCGGAACACGTCTGCGCAAGTAAGGGGAAGGCAGGGGCGTCCCAGCGCTCTCTCCACTATCGTCGGGGGAAGGGTCTTGGAGCCCTGTCACCAATTCCTCCATCTCCCTCTCTTCTCTATGGGTGTTACGTTGAAATCCTTCCCCCCTGTTCGTCCCCTCTCCGGCATCGCTGGGTGGCCCTGCCTCCGTTTCTTGTTCTGATGGCAGTTCCCTGACATCCACCTCCTCCCCAGGACCCCCTTCACCCCCGGCCTGACCCTGTGATGGGACCTTGTCCCCTTCTTCAGCCGACAATGCCGGGAACCCCCGAAAGGAGCTGCTGTCGTCGTCCGTGGACTCAAACACCGCTTCCCACCTGCTCCAATTTCTCATGGGCGGGACTTCCCCATCTGACTCCTCCTCTCCTGACGATTCTCCTCCTTCCTCCTGGGAAGCCGGAAAACCCACGAAATCCTCCTCCTCCTCATCGGTGGTGGCAAATTGCTCCTCCCAGAATCTCTCGAGGGGTTTGGGCTTCCTCGGATACCTGTTGTGGAACTCTTTCACCAGATATCCATCATCTATTTCCCCTGCAGGCACCCACATGTTTTCTGACTCGGGTTCCCCCTCCCAAGCCACTAGGTACTCCACCTACCACCCTTGCCAGCGCGAATCCAGGATCTCCATTACCTCGTGGTGGCTTTCCCTCTCTTCCATTAGTGGGTGGGTGAGCCCTTCCCCTCCTGGCTCCCGGACCCTCCGCTCCCCTCTGTACGGTGAGAGCAGTGACCTATGAAATACTGGGTGGATCTTCATGCTGTCTGGCAGCTTGAGCCGGAACGCCACCGGGTTCACTTGGTGGGTCACCTCAAATGGTCCCAGCCGTCTTGGCCTCCGTTTCTTACACCCGCCCTTGAAAGGTAAGCCTTGTGTGGATAACCACACCCGGTCCCCCACCCTAATGGTCCCCTTCCCGGCGGCGTTTGTCTGCTTGTCTTTTGTACACTTCCTTGGCCCTATCCAGGTTCATCTTAAGCTGCTGGTGCAGAGCTTCCATTTCTTCCACAAACTGCTCTGCGGCGGGCACGCTCCACCCTTCCTCCCCTCTCCCAGGAAAAGCCCTGGGGTGCAACCCATAATTAGCCATGAGCGGGCTCATCCCCGTGGACACATGCTCAGCGTTGTTATATGCAAACTCCGCTAGTGCTAGCTTCTCTACCCAATCGTTCTGTCTCTTGTTGACGTAGCAGCGTAGATATTGCTGTAAAATGCTATTCGCCCTCTCTGCTTGCCCGTTGGTCTCCGGGTTCTCTACCCAATCGTTCTGTCTCTCGTTGACGTAGTAGCGTAGATATTGCTGTAAAATGCTATTCGCCCTCTCTGCTTGCCCGTTGGTCTCCGGGTGTCTCGCCGTCGAGAATCCCACTTCCACCTGCAATAAGCTCATGAGTTTCCTCCAGAACCTCGAGGTAAATTGTTTCCCCCGGTCGGAGATAACCCTCGTCGGAGCCCCATGCAACCTGAAAATGTGATCCACAAACAACCGGGCAGTTTCCTCGGCCGTTACTGCATGTGAGCACGCTATAAAATGGCACATTTTGGTTAGCAGATCTACTATTACCATGACTGCTGTCTTCCCTCTAGATTTGGGTAAATCGGTCATGAAATCGATCGACACCTTCCCCCATGGTCTTCCCGGTGTGGGTAAGGGCTCCAGTAACCCCACCGGGGCCGCCCTCTCTCCCTTGGCCCGTTGGCAGCGGTCACACCCCCGTACATACTCTCGTACATCTTCCCTCACCCTTGGCCACCAGAATTGCCTCATAACCAGTAACATGGTTTTGTGTTGCCCAAAGTGCCCCGCTGTTGGGTTGTCATGAAGCTGTCTGAGAACCCTTTCTCGCAGGGCTTCCCCGGGCACATACATTGCTCCCCTGTAATACAGCAGTCCTTCCCTCTCCTCAAAGCCTCCCTGATCTCCCCCCGTTCCCCTGAGTTCCCTGATTCTGGTTTGGGCGAATTCGTCCTGGCGAATCAGCTCGGTTAGTTCTCGTTTCCCAACCAACGCTCCCCCGCAAACCCATCGTTCCTCAGGAAACACGTGTCGAGCTTCCGGCGGTCCTTCTCCTTCCGTATACTCGGGCTTCCGTGAAAGCGCATCTGCCCTCACGTTCTCTTCACCCGGCACGTACTTGATCTCAAAGTTGAACTTGGAGAACTCCTGTGCCCATCGAATCTGTCTCTGGTTGAGCACTCGAGCTGTTCTCCAATATTCCAGGTTCTTATGATCCGTGCAAACCTGAATCTTGTGCTGTGCCCCTATTAGGAGATGTCTCCACTGCCGAAACGCTGCATAAATAGCTAACAGTTCACGATCATACACCGTGTAGTTATGCTCCAATTTGTTCAGTTTCCGTGAGAAGAAGGCGCACAGCCTCCAGGTGTGTTAGCTCTGTCCCGGCTGTAGCAACACTGCTCCAATAGCTCTGTCTGATGCGTCGGTCTCCAGCCTCATCGGCCTCTGCAGATCCACGTGCAGGAGCTGTTCCTCCGAGGCGAACGCCTTCTTTAGTTTTTTGAAGGACCTTTGGGCACTTTCCGTCCAGACGAACTTCTTCTTGCTACTGAGACAATCCGTGATGGGTGCGGTCAAGTGGGCGAAGTTCTTGATGAACTTCTGGTAGAAGTTGCTGAACCCGAGGAACCTCTGCACATCCTTCCGGGTCTTAGGGGCCTTCCATTCCAGCACTGCCTGCACCTTGCCAGGGTCCATGGCAAGTCCTTTGTCCGACAACTTGTATCCCAGGAATTCCACCTCACGGGCGTGAAATTGGCACTTTTCCAGCTTGACCCACAATTGGTGCTCTAGTAGCCTCTTCAGCACTTCCCTGACGTCCTGGATATGCTGCTTTTCATTGTCCGAATAGATCAGTACGTCGTCCAGAAATGCTACACAGTTTTGTACAGCAGGGGTCCCAGCACATGGTGCATGAAGCTTTGAAAACAGGCTGAGCCCGATTGTAGTCCAAATGGCATGACTAGGTACTCAAAGGCCCCTAGGGGGGTGAACATGGTGGTTTTCCATTCGTCCCCCTTCCTTATTCTAATCAGATTGTATGCTCCCCGGAGGTCCAGCTTGGTGAAGATCTTGCCCTTCCTCACCCTAGTCAGAATATCATCAATTCTGGGCATTGGGAAGGTCACAGGTTCCGATACAAGGTTTAGTCTTCGAAAGTCAACTACAAGCCTTAGCTGATCCGTGTTTTTCTTGTCCACAAAAAACACAGGGCTGCCCCCCACTGCCTTAGATTCCCTTATGAACCCCCTCTTAAGGTTTTTGTCAATAAAGTCTCGCAACTCCTGCATCTCTCTGTCCGACATGGCATACAGCTTACCCACCGGTAGCTGCGCCCCAGGGAGCAGGTTGATCTGGCAGTCGAAGGGCCTATGTGGCGGCAGCTTGTCTGCTTCCCTCTCACTGAAGACTTCCTGTAAATCCGCGTACTGTGGCGGCACGTCCGCTCTCTGCTTCAGTGTAGTTGCTGCCACTCTGGCCAACCTCACCCTGGGTTTCACCCCTCCTAGACAGTGTTCCAAACAGTGTGCCGACCCGAAGGTGACTGTCCGTTGGTGCCAGGCCACCACTGGATCATGTAGCACTAGCCAGCTCATGCCCAGTATTATCGGGGGTCCCGCCAGTGTGGCCACGTGAAAGGCAATGGTCTCTGTGTGCCTGGAAGCACTCATTCTCATAGGTGGGGTTTGATGTGTCACTTCCCCTCCCAGCAGCTCCCTGCGATCTATCGTGGTCACTTGGAGCGGGAAATCAAGTGGCAGCAGGTGGATCTGGTGCTCCAATGCAAACTCCTTACTAAAAAAATTACAGGAGCTGCCTGAGTCCAGCATTGCTTTCACCTTGACAGGGTGTCCATTTGGGAGTTCTAGCACCACCTCTATCGCTATAGAAACCTTGGGTGGGTCCGGTTGGGGCACTTCTGTTATCTGTTCGCTTGGCTGCTGCGCCCCCCCATGGGCAGTCAAGCGCTGGCGTTTCCCTGCACCTTTTCCTCTGCCCCCTCCTCCTTGCTTCCAGCGGCTCCCACTATCCCTTGCCAAGCCTTTCTTTGAGGACAGACCCTGGCAAAGTGTCCTGGCCGTTGGCAGAGGAAACACTTCTTGGTGCTTTTCCCAGCCTTTCCCTCCCTTTTGCCTCCTTGGTTGGCGCCAGAAACCTCGCGCGCCCACGCTCCATCAATTTCCATGGGCACTACGTCATCGGCAGGCAGCTTAGGCATCTCCGGAATGCGGTAGTCAGAGTGGCGCTCTCCCCTCCCTTCCCGCCTTTCCAAAGCGCACACTTCTTGGCGAGCGCCTATCGCCAGCGCTGCCTTCGTCAGCTGATCCAGAGTCTCCGGGCGGGGCACGCAGGAGAGCTCATCTTTAATGGTTGGGGACAACCCCTCCTCAAACAGCATCCGTATGGGAGGGCTATCTAGATCCCATTCAAGCCGGTGTATTAGCATTGCAAAGCGGGACCAGTAGTCTCTCACGGAAAGTTCCCCCTGCTTGCATCTCAGCAGCTCCCTTTGGGTAACGCTCTCCCCCAATTGGCTAGAATACATTGCGTCCATTGCCTGAAGAAACTTCCGAATGTCCTTCATGGCAGGGTTCTGCGAGGCCATTAGGGGTCTAACCCATTCCCTCGCGCTGCCCTCAAGGTGCCCCACGATATACGCCACCTGCGCTGCCTCGTCAGCAAAGTCATCATGCTGCAGCTGCAAGGCGTACTCTATTTCTGTTCGGAATCCATTATATTTCTGGGGCTCCCCCCCCCAAATTTGTGTACTAGTCCTGGCACCTTCTTTGCCACTGGGGTAGGTACTAACCTGCGCGTCCTGGGTGCGCCTCTCGTCCAGCCGCGCCATCAGCAGTGCTACATGCCATTCCAGCTCCTGGTTCCTCTTTAGTAGGTTCTGCACCCCCCAGCTGGCTCCGCTGCCCCGGCGCCTCCAGTCTGGCTCATGTTTCCACTGCTTGCGCACAAGTAAGAGCAGTCACTCTCGGATTGCTGTAATGGTTGTTAGGGGTTACTTGTGCGTAACCTTACTTCAGTTCAGTTAGTTTGCTCGCCCCAACCATGCCCAGGGTCGGAGCTCGCCCTCCGTGACCTGTTAGTCACTTGCAGAATCCGAGAGTGGGCGTCTCTTGAACCTCTTCCAGCATAAAAGCTGTTTGACCCCGAGTCTCCTCCTATGTTCTCTGCGTGGAACGCGTCTGCGCAAGTAAGGGGAAGGCAGGGGCGTCCCAGCGCTCTCTCCACTATCGTCGGGGGAAGGGTCTTGGAGCCCTGTCACCAATTCCTCCATCTCCCTCTCTTCTCTATGGGTGTTACGTTGAAATCCCTCCCCCCTGCTCGTCCCCTCTCCGGCATCGCTGGGTGGCCCTGCCTCCATTTCTCATTCTGATGGCAGTTCCCTGACACATTGCAGCCTTTTTCTCCCCCAAAATTCAATGCAACTTGAGTCCTCTACATTCGTACTGATGTTCGCTGCCATGTACAGATTGTAATTCAATGAGTCAGGCACTCCTGCACTCTCTGAGGCAGTGTTCTGATGGAATAACTAGCATTAAAATCCAGTTATGGTATTAATACGGAGGTTATCATTGTATGGATCATGATAACATTGGGAAAGGGAATCATTTCATTGCTTCAAAACATTGATTTTGGAAAGTTATCAAGACAAAAGTGAGCCGAGCCAAATTCAGATGCAATTGCCCTGCTTCCAACCTCCCAACATCCACAACTTCATTTGTAGGTCGAACTAGAGCCTAAACATGAACATCTGTTCAGAGGCCACATCTGTGCATGAGAAGGGGCCATATTGGTGCTCTGTGATGGAGATAGCAGGTGGAATCCCAATTTCTCACCACCACCTCATTCCAGGACATTCATGGACTGTCTGAAGGGGGCTAGTCTCCTATCCAATAACTCATTTGCTACTTTGATCCTGGGAGGGATGTGTGTCTTTGCGATGAGGGTGAGATACCTACAACCTTGCATTTTATTAATTCGTAAGCAAAATGGTTTTAAGAAGCTCCAAATGGGAACTGTGACAACATGTTGCTGTGTGGAGTGCTTTCACTCACTGTTCCAGTCATTTAGCCATGCCCTCCTTCCTGCAGGATCCATTCCTGCCCCAAGAGGCATTCAGCACTCCACGGCCATTGAACATGTTCAGTCCTCTAAACATTGTTTTTAATTGCAACCCCAAAGAAGCAGATAAAGTTATTTGTGTCACAAAGTGTGTACACTGCTCCAAAGTGGTCCTAGAAGGTCTCATTGTCTGCATATGACTCCAGTAATACGTGCAGACCCCAACTCAGGTTAGATAACCTCTCCAGAATGATTTATGAGAAAATAACTGATACAGGGTTGCCATATTTTGAAGAGCAAAATAAAGAGGACAGCCCATGCATGGACAAACCATGAAATAACACAGTCTATGGGCTTTACAAGAGAGCCATTCCATCTGAAGATCTGCCCCATCCTAGCATGACATTCGTTGATGAGCCCCATCCCAGCATGCACCATGTGGTTACACCATAGAAATAGGAAAAGGTTAAGAGTGATCCTCGCATGCACATTTCTTGGCTCCGCTTGCAAAGCAAGGCCTTGCATGACCAGGCCACGACAGCCCCAACCCCCAGGGATCATAAGGAAGGAATAAAGACTCTGTCAACGTGTTATTAAATTAAAATTAGGCCACAACTTTATTAAACTTCCCAATGTAGGAAGACCTTGGCTTAGGCCTTGGGCGTGTATCCCTCCCAGCCCCCCAGCCGGGGGAACTGGGGCTCATCGGGGTAAATGGGATATGGGGGTGCTCTGTGAGACGTATGTGCACGCAGGCAGCCCACCCCATATCCCCGCATGCAGGGTAGTTCACTGATGACCTTGCAGTGTATGGCCAGTGACACCCATATATATATATATATCCCCTTTTAAGAGGGGACCCTGGAATCACCATGGGAGGGTGAATCACCACTTCAGCCCCCCCCCCTCATTATAGGGAAGAAAAGACTAAAGGATCCCACCCAAGGCCATAAACCGCCAAAGTTGTGACAAACTGCTATGGGGAAGACAAAACCTGCCAAATCAGGGAAATTTCTTGCCGGTCCTTCAACAGCAACCAGTCAAAGATCTCAGCAGAGCCCGCTAAACAGGAAGAAAAAGTTAACCTGCAAACAAGAAAACATTAAACTAAGGGTGGGGATGGAGGGTGAATCTCCTGAGTTGACTGCCTGGCTACTGTCGACTCTACCACCTATATATAATTAAGACTGGCCCCCCTCCCAGCAATGAAACTTGACTACTGAGGCTGGGCATGAACCTCCAAATAATAACACTGAGAGGCAGGCCAGTCCCTGTTTGCCAGTAAGTTCCCTGGGAACTGTAGCAAAGGGCACCCACAATGTAAAGTGTGAGTGCTCATTGTACAGAGAGCAGGCATGTCCAGAGAGATAAGAAAAAGTAAAGAGTGATACACACACACACACACACACACACACACACACAAAACCTTCCTGGTTCTGTTTGCAAAAACCTGGACATTTTGCCGATTTTTAAAAATTCCCCCGGATGGTGACTTTGCCCTTAGAATTCCAGACATGTATGGGGAAAAGCAGACACATGGCAATGCTAAGCTGATATCCTGAAGGCTGAAGTAGGGACAAAAGAGGTGTCCTTAGTGCCAATCAGGGGCTCCGCACAAAATTCCTATTCAATCTTGGAAAAAGTGACTTGTTCAAGCCAACATTATACAGGGAGGGGAGGCACATTGATGCAAAAGGTTATTTATTATTATTTATTAGATTTATGGGATGCGGGTGGTGCTGTGGATTAAACCACAGAGCCTAGGACTTGCCGATCAGAAGGTCGGCGGTTCGAATCCCCGCGACGGGGTGAGCTCCCGTTGCTCGGTCCCTGCTCCTGCGAACCTAGCAGTTTGAAAGCATGACAAAGAGCAAGTAGATAAATAGGTACCACTCCGGCGAGAAGGCAAACGGTGTTTCCATGCGCTGCTCTGGTTCACCAGAAGCAGCTTAGTCATGCTGGCCACATGACCCGGAAGCTGTATGCCGGCTCCCTTGGCCAGTAAAGCGAGATGAGCGCCGCAACCCCAGAGTTGGTCACGACTGGACCTAATGGCCAGAGGTCCCTTTACCTTTACTATTAGATTTATATGCCACCCTTCACCATAAGATCTGAGGATGGGAGAGGAAGAGAAGGAGCAGCAACAGTGAATATTGAAGGCTGGCTGTGTTTTGGTCCACGTATTGCTTCAGGAACTGTGAATTGGGTAGATTTACCTTTAAATGTGCACTGAACTGAATTTCTCAGGGCCTCATCAATGGGTTTTGTCTCATTCTCTAAAGCACCCAGTGGAATGACTCTGATCCTGCCTTTTAAAAAATACAATTGAACATCGAATACTGTTGTGTGTGTCCCCCCTCCCCTTTTTTTAGTTTGTAGAAATTAACTGGAGGGTGATGTGTTTTCCGGGCATCCAGCCAGTCTGCTCTCAGTTCTTCAGGAAGAACATTTCACAGGAATTTGCTCAGAGTGATAGCCATGGATCGGAGATGGAGAGAGACCTCTGTCAATTTGGAGCTCTGCTTTAAATCGATAGGCAGCACCTGCAAAGTGTTGCTGTTTTATGTGCAAACAGTTGTCTCTCCAACTCTCTAGCTCTCCTGTCATGTGAGAAGCTTCGCTTCCAGAGTTTAATGTGATTGCTGTTAATCCTTTGATTGCCCTATTTACGTCTCACAGTGATAAATAATGATAAAGATACTAAGAGCCTACATTTGCTACGGTGGTGTCTAAGCTGAGGTGACCTTCCTTAGCCCATTGCACAGGACTGAGAACCAGATCTTATGTTCCAGAAGCATAAAAGAATCCCTGTGTTGGTTGGTTTTACAATACAGTGATACCACGGGTTACAGACGCTTCAGGTTACAGATGCTTCAGGTTACAGACTCCGCTAACCCAAAAATAGTACCTCGGGTTAAGAACTTTGCTTTAGGATGAGAACAGAAATCGTGCTCCGGTGGTGCGGCAGCAGCAGGAGGCCCCCTTAGCTAAAGTGGTGCTTTAGGTTAAGAACAGTTTCAGGTTAAGAACGGACCTCCGGAACGAATTAAGTGCTAAACCTGAGGTACCACTGTACTGTTTGGCTGGTTTTTTTATAAGAGTCAGCATGGTGCACTGGTTAGAGGATTGGACTAGGATTTGAGAGAAGTTCAATTCCCCACTCACTGGGTGACCTTGGGGTGGTCAGTTTTCTCAGCCTGACCTGCCTTACAGGGCTGTTTTGAGGATAAAATGGGGAGGAGGAGAACACCATGTTGAGGAGGAGGAATACACTATCTTAAGCTCCTTGGATATGTGGGATATGTGAGATATAAAAGCACTGGTCCCAATTGGGACCTTTGAAATAAATTCTGAGCAAAGTTGGCGAAGCAGCGGCAAAAAATTATTCAGTGATTGCAAAAGCATACTTGCCTGTTTTAACTGGGTGTTCCTGCTTTGAAGGACACCCTTGCAAATAGGTTTTTGTTATAATAATAATAAATAAATTATATTTATATCACGCCCTCCCCAGCCGAAGCTGCTTCGCCAACTTTGCTCAGAATTTATTTCTTTTCTTTTATTATAAAAAAATTATTAAACGTTTCAACATAACAATTTATCAAAAACATATCAACCTCATCCCCCCCCATAAATTTCCCTCCCCCCTCTCTGAAATGAACCCACCCTCCCACCCCCTCCCAGACTTCCCTCAGCTCCTCTCTCTGGTTTTTGAACACACATTGCTCTCTGCTTATTCCGAAATCGTAATGATCCTTAATTTATCTGTCTATATGTTACCAATAATAAATTTGTGTCTGTTTATTCAAAACCTGCCAAGGAGATCAATTTATTTTGTTGTGTCTTTACATACTTTGTAAAAGGTTCCCATTCTTCTTTAAAATCACAGTTGTTCTTGTCGCGTAATTTATGCCTCAGTTTCGCCAGTTCCACATAGTCCATCAATTTCCCAGGATTTCTTCATTCTTCCATCCTTGTGCTACTAAGACTCTTGCTGCCATTGCTGAATTTATTTCAAGGGTCCCCAGTGTTGGGATTCGCAGGATACTGGATAAGCCTGCAGGCTTCAACAGGATGATGCAATACTCTGCTGGGTCAGAGTGACTCAGCAGGAGTGTGATTAGTGTGATTGGCTATCACCTGTTTTAAAAGGAAAGCCTGTTTAACAGTGGGTGTGGTGGTTGTGCTGTAGAGTATTCGTTTGTAAGTACTCTGTATGGACTGTTTCTTTTGTAAATGCCTGTATATAGCTCACATTAAAAAAGACTGCACTGGAAAAACATGGAACTCTTAGCGTCTCTGCTGAAAGCGCCGCGTGGAATATGCGACAGGGTTATGGGCCCAGCACGCTTCCACTGCGCAAGAGTACAGGTGGCAGTTATCTAGCCGTGGGTGCTGGAGGTGAGCTGCAGGGATGGAGCAGTCCAGAACTGGCGTGTTGCTGGAGAAGCTGACAGCCACATACTACAGCATCTGGTCAGTCCGCATGCAACACTTCCTCAAGCGTGAGGGTCTGTGGAAGGTGGTGGAAACTCCACCGCAGCCCCCTGAGGAGGATGAGGATGACGATGAAAAGCTGGCACTAGCAGAGACCCAGCTAGAAAAGGATGAGAAAGCTTTGGCTACGATCATCCTAGGAGTGGACGACAGCCAGCTAGTCTACGTAGCTGATAAGGTGACGGCAAGTGAGGCGTGGAATGCGCTCAAGGCTGTCCATGTGCGAGAGACAGCTGGATCACTGATAACACTGACCAGGAGACTGTACCGGTGTCGGAAGAAACCGGGGGACTCCCTGGTAAATCACCTAAAATTCCTAACAGGCTGTTTCCAGGAGCTAGCCTTAAGAGGGAGGCCTGTGGGGGAAGAGGACAAAGTCTTTATAGTCCTGAGTTCCCTTGATGACAGCTATGATATGCTGGTCAACTCCCTCGAGTCGGTAGAGACTGATAAGCTGACTCTGGAATACATTACCGGACGGTTGTATGCAGAGGAGGACAGGCGTGCAGAGCGAAAGATGACCTCAGCCCAGCTGTTGGAGCATCCCAGAGGGAACAACAGCTGGGAAGAGCAGAGGTGTCGGGAGCCAGAGAAACAGCCACGAGGAGCTGCTGCAGACCAGCCGGTGGTCAACAAAATAAAAAGGTGTTTTTGCTGCAAGTCCAGTGGACATCTGCTGCGGGACTGCCCGAGAAAACAACAAAAACAGCAGAAGCACAGGAGGCAGCAGAGAGAGTCTACCGCTTGGGTGTCTGCAGATAGTCAAGAAAATGAAGAGCTGTGGGTTCTGGACAGTGGAGCTTCTCAAACCTTTTGTAAAAGAAAAGGATTGCTAACTGATGCTAGGGCCTCAAACAAAAAACATGGAAGTCTTGCTACGGGCCAGAAAGCTAATGTGGTTTGTGAGGGGGAGGTTGTGTTCCCACAACTGGGACACACATTCAGGAATGTGTTGTGTGTGCCTAGTTTGCAAAACAATCTCCTGAGTATTCCAGACTTGGCAAAAGCAGGCTTTGAAGTAAACTTTGTGGGAGATCAGTGCCAGATAAAGCACAATGGGGCAGTGTTGGCAAATGCTAACCTTAGAACTAATATGTATGTACTGCAGTGTGAGTCTAAGGTTGCTAATGTGCAAAATGTCCCAACCCATGATATGTGTATTCATCTCCTGCACAGGCGTCTGGTTCATGCTAGCTATAAGTTGCTAAACAAAACATTGGAGTTGTGTGGGGGGATGAAAAACATAAAAAGTTGTGATAATTACTTAGACTGCAATATCTGCAAGGAGGTTAAAACAGGGCTTGCCCAGTAGCAAGAGCAAGCCAGAGAGAAACCAAAAAACCACTGGAGTTGATTCATGCTGATGTAACTGGTCCTTTTCCACCAAGTGTCTCCCATAACAAGTACTGTTTGATCCTAGTGGATGACTATTCTAGATTTGGCTGGGTCTATCCATTAAAGCAAAAGTCTGACGTTGCCCAAACTTTGAAGTTCTGGGTAAGAAGGGTAGAAAGGCAACTTGGCGAAAAGGTGTGCTCTATTCAGACAGACAGGGGAGGAGAGTTTATGGCAAGCTCCCTAAGAAACTGGTTGCGTTCCCAGGGGATTAAACATAGGCTTACCAATGTGGCGACACCTCAGGAGAACGGAGTAGCAGAGCGTAGGGGAGGTGTCTTGCAGACACAAATGAAAGCATTGTTAGCAGATGCAAATCTTCCAATTAAGTACTGGGCTGAGAGTATTAAGACCGCAAATTATATTGGGAATCGCTAGTGGTCAAGGGTACTAGATGACATACCCTATAAAATTCTCTATAACAAAAGTCCCAGTTTGCAACATTTGAGAATCTTTGGGACAAAGGCGTGGGTTGACATACCTGTATTTTTTTAAAAAAAATAATATTTATTAAAGATTTTCAAATATAACAAAAAAAAGAAAAACATCCAAATTTAAAACCTTATTTTCATTGGCATCTTTCCAGGACTTCCCCTCCCCTCCCCCTCTTGTATTCCAATTCTTTCAAATAAATTCAACAAATTCTTACCCCCAATTTTAAACTTATTATCATTGACCCAATTTAAAAATATTTTCCCATCCCCTAAAATCGACCTGTTCCCTTCCACGAGTTCCCCTCTTTAATATGCAATACAGATTAGAATAAAAAAATTAAGAAAAAGAATAAGATATAATTTAACACCCTTTGGATTCCAAATTTCCCTCCCCCCTTTCCCGGTTGCGTTCCCAATGTCCATCAATGTCTACTGTCGTCCTGGAGCTCCCACACCTAAGCCATAGTCCTTCACCAGTCCGCTTTGCCGTCTTTTTAATAGTCTTTGCCGTCTCTTGGTCCTTTTTAGTTTCGAATGTCCAATCTTGGAAGGAGTCTGTCTCAAAAAGGTCCATTTTTTCCATCCAGATCTTTGTATTTAAGAGTAAAAACTCCAATTTTATTTCTTTAGACCTTTCAAATCTGGATGTCCCAAATGTTCCCACTTCCAACTTTATCCAGTTCTTGTTATTCTTGTTGTTCTTGTTGATCTCTCTCCTCCTTTTTTCCCCCCTGCTCTCCTGCACAAATGTTCTAATTCCAAAAGCTTCTAATTCCTCTGCAGAGGCTTTGTTATTCAGGAACAAAACATTACGTCAAGTCCCTTCCATTCTTCAATAGATAAATCTATTGTCTCCTTTAGTGTATAGACCTCTGTAGACAAAATAGTGTTCCATTTCTGCAGTTTCCCAGGAGATAAAAAGTCCTATTTCAAATTCCATGCCAACAATACTTGTAGTGTCCCACAGCTCCTCTAGAGGGATTATAGTAACTCAGTTTCCTTCCAGATCACACCCAACAGTCAAAGTAACTTGTTATTCCTTGTTTTAAACCATTTATATCCAATTTGTAACAAATGTAACCGGCAAAGTCCTTGTAACAAAGTTCTCTTTTTGTTCTTCCGCTTTGACAGCTCCTTTGACAGCTGTCAAAACCTCTATTTCTCCTCTCCCGGCGCTCTCACGGATCGCTCCCGGGGTTCGGGGGGGTGCATTTTAATTCACATTCCACTTTTCTCCTCCAGCCCAGTCTTATAATTTTCCATCGCGAAATTAATAACTTTCTCAAAATAAGGTTGAACTCGATCTTAGTTGCCAAATCCTTTGCTTTAACTCCTCTACAACAGGGGGGAGGCTGACTTCCTTTTTGCACCTCTCCCGCTCGCTCCGAATTTTTTTTAAAAAAAATTTCTCCTTTTTAATCCAAGTTCCAATTACTCACGGGTTATTCTTTTAAGGCCAAATTTTCAATGGAAGAAGTCAGCGCTCTCCGTCGAATGGCATGCGGCTTCGCTCAGCAGGGGAAGCGGAGGACTCATAGCACACACCCCCCGTCACCCACTCCGCAGCCTTTAAAAAGGCTCCTTCGCGGGTCGGAGTCACCATGCCCATGGGTTTCAGCGCCCATGGTTTTTGAGGGTCCCCGCATCGCCGGCGCGGTAGGACCCAGCCCCTGCCGAGCAGGCACCCTCCGGAGCTCGGAGGGAGTCCGCCATTCGGCGATGGCGCCAACCCGGAAGTCCGACATACCTGTAAAGAACTGAAGAAAAGGTGGGAAAAGGGCACAGCAGTTGCTGTTTCTTTTGTATGAAAGTGGTACGAAAGCCTACAGGTTTGAAGATGATAAAAATCTTTTGAGTTATAGTCGATCAGCCAGCTTTAATGAGCAAAGAAATTGGCCCAAGATACATGCAAACCTGCTGCCAGAAAAAGTTTTACTGCCGAGCGTACCTGATAAGGCAGCTGAAACAAAGCTAAGAATTGGCAGCTCTCCCAGAGAAACTGAAAGGGAGGAGGTAAAGGTTGAGCATTTTTCTCCAGCTGCTAGTATGGAGCAGGGGAGAGAAGAAAGTGCAACAGGGACAGGAGGAGGTAAATCTCCAGAATCAATCCACCCCAAAAGCAGTCCTGAAGGTAGCCCAGGGGGTGAAATTAATGAACCAAGGAGGTCTACAAGAAGTAATAAAGGTCAACCTCCAGACCGTTATGGGTTCCCAGCCACCATAAACCAGGTTTGTGTAACTGAGCCAGAAAACTTTGAAGAAGTGCAATAGTTGCCTACTCTAGAGAAAGAGGCGTGGTTAAAGGCAATGCAGGCAGAGTATAACTCTCTGCTAAACAACAATGTGTTTGTACCTACAGAATTGCCTGAAGCTAAAAAGCCCATAAGCTGTAAGTGGGTTTTTAAAGTGAAAAAGCTGGCTGATGGTAGTTGTCAGAGGAAAGCCAGGTTGGTTGCAAGGGGCTTTACACAAAGGAAAATCATACATTATGATGAAGTGTTTGCCCCAACAGCAAAGGCTGAAACAGTAAAATCAGTTTTAGCAATGGCAAGTCTGAGAGGGTTAAGAGTTAATCGTTTTGATGTTGCCTCAGCATATTTAAATGCTCCTATTGACACCGAGGTGTATTTACAGCAAATACCAGGTTATGAGCTGGAAAAAGACAGCATGGTGTTAAAGCTGCAAAGGGCACTATACGGTTTACACCAAAGTGCACGTCTATGGCATGAATGCATAGACACAACTTTGAAAAAGATGGCATTCAAACAAAGCCTGGCTGATTCCTGTTTATATTCAGCAATGGTGCAAGGAAGTGTTTGTTATTTACTTTTGTATGTTGACGATATCTGTCTAATAACAACTACACAAAAGCAAGTGTCTTGGTTTATAAACAGCCTAGGTAACAAATACAAACTGAAGTATTTGGGAGAGATTCAGAATTACTTAGGAATAGAGGTTCAGAGAAATGAAGAGGGCATCTACTCTCTGAGTCAGAAGGAAAAAATTGAAAAGTTACTAAAGACATATGGAATGGAGAGGGCAAATGAGGTTGACACTCCCATAACTACCCAGTACAAAAATGAACCAGAAGGGCAAAAATGTGAGAATGCAACAGTGTTTCATTCTCTATTGGGTTCTCTGTTATATTTAAGTTGTTGGACAAGACCTGACATAACATTGGCAGTGCACATGTTAAGCCAAAGAAGTGCAGACCCGGCTCAGAGAGATTGGGTAGCACTTAAAAGAATCCTAAGGTATCTGAAAGGCACAAAAGATTACAAACTGATGCTGGATACAGGATATGATCAGCAAGTGTATGCATACGCTGATGCCAGCTGGGGGGACAGAGAAAATGGAAAGTCTACCACTGGCTATGCCATATATATTGGAAATGCCCTGGTTCAGTGGAAATCCCAGAAACAAACATTTGTTGCCACAAGTACTTGTGAAGCAGAGTACTCAGCCATAAGCGAATGTGTATCACAAATAGAATGGTTTGCTTGCCTAACAAAAGAGCTTGGAATACCTTCTGAAATGCCAATCACTGTGCTAAGTGACAACATGGCTGCACAACAGCTTGCCAACCAACAGAACTTTAAAAGCAAGAGTAAACATATTGCTATAAGATACGGAAATGTGAAAAATGCTTTGGAAAGAAATGTGTTAAAGGTACAGCAATGTAACACAAAATGTAATGTGGCAGATTTGTATACAAAATGTTTGGATGCTCCTAAATTTCGAGACTTAAGAGAATTATTAGGTCTCAAGCCTTTGACTTAAGGAGGAGTGTTGGGATTCGCAGGATACTGGATAAGCCTGCAGGCTTCAACAGGATGATGCAATACTCTGCTGGGTCAGAGTGACTCAGCAGGAGTGTGATTAGTGTGATTGGCTATCACCTGTTTTAAAAGGAAAGCCTGTTTAACAGTGGGTGTGGTGGTTGTGCTGTAGTGTGGTGGTGAGTATTCGTTTGTAAGTACTCTGTATGGACTGTTTCTTTTGTAAATGCCTGTATATAGCTCACATTAAAAAAGACTGCACTGGAAAAACCTGGAACTCTTAGCGTCTCTGCTGAAAGCGCCGCGTGGAATACGCGACACCCAGTTGGGAGGGGTGTTTTTATATCTCACAGATATAAATGCAAAAGGTGGTAGTGATGATATCTCTGTTTTTCTTATACTTTTTATCATTTTATGTTGTATTTCATACCCTCCAGGTGTCCCAATTTTCCAGGGACAGTCCTGGAATTCAGAAAGCCATCCCAGCTTCTGATTTGATCCTGGAATGTCCCCTGCTAATGGAACCACACCACATTTTTGTAGCCAGTCCAGATATATAGAATGTTGACATGTGTTTTATTCTGTTGTTTTTTTTAACTTTATCGGTGATTTTAATTATTTTTCAGAGTTAAAATAGTTGTTTTGAACTCTTTTTTTAACTAATAATTCTATTGTTTTTATTCTTTTTGAGGTACTGTCACAATCAAGCAATATATAAAATCATGTGAAATAAATATATAACCTGCATTAGTCTGGATACATGTTCAGCTTTATCTCGAATCTCAGTTACGTCTTTCAGGTTGACACACATTCGATTCCACTCACCCCTCCCATATCTTCTCTTGGAATGCTACATCCCCAAATGGATATTTGGTGATATTGGAGCTGGAAGAGATCTGCTTGATGAGCAGGGCAGGAAGGTGAGATTTTTGCTTCTCTGATCTTCACATGGAGAGGGAGGGAAAGCAGAAGGCGAGGAAGAAGAGGAGGAAGGAGGAGGAGAGGGAGGGAGGGAGGGAGAGACAATAACATGATTCAGGTTACCCAAGTCTGCCTTAGAAAAGGAGCATCAAACGTGGATGGAATGTGATGGTGGGGAAAAAAAACTATCAGCAGTAACTCCACAATAATTCCCTGCCCGTCTTTTTAAATAGATGTATGACTCAGCTCAAAGATAACAATCTCAGGGAATGTATTTTAAATTCAGCCCCGCACAGAAACCTTGTCACCTTTTGTTATTATGACAATCGGTGAGGAATACATTAACCCACAGGAACAACAACAACCTAATTGTCCTTCGCCCATTCTATCCTCCTTATGCCAATTTTCCAACTGCAGCGCAATTCTGAGAAATGTCTAGTTCTTCTTCCCTGCAGCAGACAGTTCTTTCTCAGGTAGCCTCTCGGGCCAATTAGTTGCTGGCTAGGTAGATACAACTATCAGCAGCTTTCACTTTACATTTCTTTAAGGAGGTGTAAATCAACTGCAGCCCACAGCTGATTGGCTTCTCATTAGCTTTTTTTGGGTTATTGTTCATGAAAATATGGGGAAAGGAGATAAACAACCAGCCAGCCAACAGCTGTAGCAACTGTCTTAATGGTTTTCAAGGTCGCCAATGTGAGATGCTGTTGTCTATATTAAAAGGCAAAAAAGTTGTTGTTTTTAAGAAAAGAGTAGTCATTGCTAAGGAAAGAAAGATGTCATTGCAATTGCAACTCTCAGCATTATCAGCTGCTTACTTTTGAGTTCTTTGCATCAGTCTTCAGATTGAGAACTTCACTGCCCCCAAAGTAACTTGTCCACAATGGTTTTAGGGGACACTGGATGGCAGCAATTTTGTCACCTAGCCTTCCCTCCTTTATGGTCCAGCTCTCGTGGACCATAAAGAAGGCTGATCGCCGAAGAATTGATGCTTTTGAATGATGGTGCTGGAGGAGACTCTTGAGAGTCCCATGGACTGCAAGAAGATCAAACCTATCCATTTTGAAGGAAATCAGCCCTGAGTGCCTACTGGAAGGACAGATCCTGAAGCGGAGGCTCCAATACTTTGGCCACCTCATGAGAAGAGAAGACTCCCTGGAAAAGACCCTGATGTTGGGAAAGATGGAGGGCACAAGGAGAAGGGGACGACAGAGGATGAGATGGTTGGACAGTGTTCTCAAAGCTACCAGCATGAGTTTGACCAAACTGCAGGAAGCAGTGGAAGACAGGAGTGCCTGCCGTGCTCTGGTCCATGGGGTCACGAAGAGTCAGACATGACTAAACGACTAAACAACAACAAGCCTTCCCTCCAAATAAAAATCTGAAGGATCTTATCTCCCTTTATGAGCCTATTCCTTCTTCAGAGGAATATCCTTTTCTCAGTCCCACCACCTTTGCAGGCATGTTTGATGAAGATGCCAGACAGGGCCTTCTTGGTCACTGCTCCACGATGGTGAAATGGGAGGCTAGACTGGGCTCCTCTCTGCCTTCTTTTCACCAACAGACAGACCCTTTCATTTAGACGAGCCTTTGGCCACTACCTGTCAGAGACGTGAGACACAGCTAGCAGAGGCTGAGCACGCTGGGAGCCAAGGAGACGAGATAAGCCTGGAATGTGAACAGGGGGATGACTCCCAACAAACTTCTAGAAGCAAGGAGTTCCACAAGGCAGGGCCTGTTGCACGTAAGCCTGGCATCCTGATAAAAGCAAGCCAAACCTCAGGGTCATCGGGACTGCTCAGAAGATCCCAGTGATTAAAGTGGAACATAAGTAACCAGGAGGTCCTTAAGGTACTTTGGAGTTGTTTAGAGCTTTGTGAAACTAGCACAACAACTCTGAACCTAGCCTGGTAGGAAACCTGTAATACCCTAGGCTACAAAGAATACTTCCAAGTGTGATAACACTTCCTATCTCCCACCAACTTCAAAGCACTGAGGTTTAATTACTTCATCTTGGAGCTGCAAAGTTAAGGAACTCTCATCAAAGCAATGAGTGATTTAAAGAATCTTTTTTTAAAAAAGGGAAAAAAAGAAGTCCATACCTAATGATATTTTACAAGGTCCTTCTGAGACAATGAAGAAGGTAATGAAAATTTCACTTCCACTTAAGGCTAATAATATACCTGGATCCCAAGACTTAATGAAAACTTTATAACTTTTTCTCTTTCATCCATCCATCCTTCAAGGTAACCTGAGCCTCTGCCATGTAAAAAAGATTCTTTCCCCCCATTTTTTCTTTAATGTTGCTCTTAGACGTGATCCCCAAAGAGAGCTTGATGTCCCAGAAAAAAGCTTTAAGGGGAGTCAGAGAAAAATAATAATTCTCAAATTTGTTTTGCCCTTCTTGTGTCAAGGAAAGCTTGCAGACAAGAATAAAAAATAGGTCAACCCTATATTCTTTCCTTTCCTTTCCTTTCCTTTCCTTTCCTTTCCTTTCCTTCCCTTCCCTTCCCTTCCCTTCCCTTCCCTTCCCTTCCCTTTCTTTCCTTTCTTCTTTCCTTCTTTCTCTCAGGTCAGTAGATGACTTGAATTGCCAGTTGATTGGTCATCAAAGGACCTGTTGGATAGCTTGGTAGTCTCTTGATAGGAGGGAATCTCTCTGTGTAAGATTCCCATAAGGGAAGAATGGGGGGGGGGATAAATGGTGCCCTAGAACTTCTGCTCCATCCTTGACTATTGGGTGTGCCAACTAGGATGTCACATGTTTCCTGTCACTGCAACGGGAACTTCATAAAGGCAATACCTCTCTAGGTGAAAGGAAGAGACAGGTGTATTTATGTGCATGCACAGAGACCGAGACCTTAGAAGTCTGCATGGATGTCAGAGGTGTTTGACAAGAAGAAAGAAATTGCTAATATTCACTATATACAGAACTGAACTCAATCCAGTGGATATGACTGGTATCCACTGTTGCTGCTGCTTTCAGTCTGCAAATGATACATCATTGATTATGTTTCCCCTACCTCTCAATGTGCTTTATGTTTATTTTGTATTGAAATGAACTGGGTGGAATAATGCAATAGCAATGTAATTGATGTGATTAATTAGGTAAGTTTCACATGTAATGTAATTTTGCCACATTGGGCAATGAGACAAATAATGGAATTTTCTTGGCTGATATGGTAGTTTAATGGCGGAAAATGAACTGCAGTGGAACAGAAACATTGCTGTATGAGGAAGTGAATTCCAAAGCTTAACAATGTGCTGTGTGTTCCATTCTGACTGGCTCTATTAGCTCTCCCAAGTTTTAACAATAGGTGAGAGGGAGAAAAACAGATCTTTATTCCTACCTAGAATTCCCCTGCTGACTGTAAAGTCTAAATTCAGCTATGCAGGTGTGCTAACAGGAACAATACAATGAATCCCACTAGTGCCGTGGGACTTCCCCCTCCCCCTGTGTTTGTCATGTGCCCCCCAAATTGGCTGGGTGGTGTCTGGAGAATCCCTCAGAACACTGCATGGGGGGAAGAGGGCATATCATTTTGTCAGGCAAGCTGAAATGTTTGCACTAGTGCAGGGTTTTCCTAAACTTGGGTCTCCAGCTGTTTTTGGACTACAATTCCCATCATCCCTGACCACTGGTCCTGCTAGCTAGGGATGGTGGGAGTTGTAGTCTGACAACAACTGGAGACCCAAAGTTTGGGAAACTCTGCAAGAGAGAAAGAGGTGTTGAATTCCTCAATTTCATTATTTGAAGAAGGGGAATCTGACCCCGGAGTCATAACAGGGATATGACAGGCAGACTGAACATCAAGACAGAGGGTGTGTGTGTGTGTATGCATGTGTTTGTTAATGTGTGTTCTAATTGTGGAGAATTGTGCTGTTCATGTACGCAACCTACCTACTCCCTTGGCTTCAACAGAGCCTGGTCACATGCCATGGAAACTAATAGGCTATTGGGCTTATATTGTCCTAAGGTCTTCTTCAAACGAAACATGCATCTGAGAGGGTAGATGTTTAAAGAAAAAAGCCCCACACTTTTGGAATGAAGCTTTGCTTTCTCCT
This sequence comes from Podarcis gaigeae, assembly GCF_964106915.1. NCBI lineage: Eukaryota > Metazoa > Chordata > Lepidosauria > Squamata > Lacertidae > Podarcis > Podarcis gaigeae. Next base: position 36,274,431 of record NC_139692.1, read on the forward strand.
CCACTTCCAATATTGTTTGTTGTTCGTGTGTGTGTGTGTGTGTGTGTGTGTTGCACATGGCATTTTATAACCCCTTAGCCCTTAAGGTTTGGCCACGCTAAAAAGCTTACATTCAATAAATTAGAATTAAGGCTACCGTTCCCTGTCCCTGCTAGAATTACCACCATCAATAGTTACATCTGTAGATCAGGGCTGCTTGAGTAGTAAATAATACAGCCATGCCATTGTAAATCAGAATTATAAGTGCATACTGAGAACATATTGATAAACACAGCTAACAGAGCAAGCTCCATAAAAAGAAAGGCTGGCTCTTGCGCGATATAATTTACAAGCTTTCAGTCTTATTTATTTATTTCCTGAGCTTGCATTTCAAGCGGCAATCTGAATAGAATTCAAATGTAGACAGCAGTAAAGCAAATGCAGGTCTTCCAGAATTTTGCAGGAGCAAATATACGATGCTGAATATTCCGATGTGTTTGAAATCTCACTCTTCAACCACCCACTGTCGAAACCCCAATTCCTCGTCTTATATTGCTTATAATGATCCACCCACCATCCCGCTTTATTTCTTTTGGAGTGGACCACCATTCTGAAAGCGAGGCTGGAATTCTATACACATTTAAATTCATAGAACTGCGGGGTTGGGAGGTCCCCAAAGGGTCATCTAGTCCAACCCCCTGCAATGCAGGAATCACAGCTAAATTGAGAGAGAGAGAGAGAGAGAGAGAGAGAGAGAGAGAGAGAGAGTCCTAAAAAAATCAGCAGACTAATTTCCAAATAGGGATAGGAGGGATTTGATTTAGTTTTCATTTAATTCACACTTTGCAAAACAAAACACGAACTGAAACGCAGCCGTTGAAATTTGCATTTCTCCAAATTTTGCAATGTGTACAAAAATGGATGTACTAGGGTAAAGTGCACATAAAAAGTGCATATATGGCTGAATATAAGACACAAAAATGCATTCTATTTAGAGTAAACTGATTTGCAAAAATGTGTATATTGGGGGCTGGGAAATGGCCTACAAAGTGTATTCTAGGAGAAAATTGAACTCAGACACTGTTGAATTTTCATGAGGTTTTGTTTGGGGTTTTTTAATTGCAAACTCATGCAGAACTGTGGAGAATTGAGCTGGAAAGTAGGAAAATGAGGACCTATCCCTTGTAGTCAGGGCAACCTTCCCCAAACGTTTTGTGTACTGTCCTCGCTTGCGAACATTATAATTTGGCTGGGCACTAAATGTGACCTCAGTCATCACTTGTTCATCACAATATTGGGCACTCATTGGTCAACAGCAATGAAATTGCAGATTGAGACATAAACACAGTGTGTTGAGTGCCCCTTGCATAGCCTAATCACACCTTTGATCACTTTATTTTTTTTTGGTCACACAAATCTTTTGGGAGAGGAATACGGCTCTGGAAGGCAATAAAATGCGTCCTGGATTTGCAAAAGGTCTAATTTGCAAGAGTGAGGCTACAGCTATATTATTGGCATTCGCTTCAAGGAAAAATACCGTATGATTGATGCATGTGATTAAATGCCTCCTGGCATTTTGGGGGGACGAGGGTGGCTGTTGATAGCATTAATTCTGGTGAATGGCAGCCAAGGCACTTGTCTTTGTCCAAAAGCATGATCAAAGCAGCATCATTCCTATCAGTGTTCTTGGCATGGAGAGAAGTAAAAAGTATAATGAGCAATTTCATGGGGATACTGATATGATGGTTGGTGATCTATTGGTGCGGTGTAGAGGAGGGTGTCTATGTGAGAGAGTGAAAGAGGAAAAGAAAGAAAGGATGAGGGAGAGTTGTCTTTATGTATAGTTTGATGAAGGGGGTGAAGGGATGACATGCAGCTGTTTAATTCTGGAATGTATTCATTTATTAAGATAACTATATCTTGCTTTATATTTGCCTCCTGGCAAATAGAAGGGGAAGAAATGGAGGCAGTGAGAGATTTTACTTTCTTGGGCTCCATGATCACTGCAGATGGTGACGGCAGTCACGAAATTAAAAGACGCCTGCTTCATGGGAGAAAAGCGATGACAAACCTAGACAGCATCTTAAAAAGCAGAGGCATCACCTTGCCTACAAAGGTCCGTGTAGTTAAAACTAAGGTTTTCCCAGTAGTGATGTATGGAAGTGAGAGCTGGACCATAAAGAAGGCTGATCGCCAAAGAATTGATGCTTTTGAATGATGGTGCTGGAGGAGACTCTTGAGAGTCCCATGGACTGCAAGAAGATCAAACGTATCCATTCTTAAGGAAATCAGCCCTGAGTGCCCACTGGAAGGACAAATCCTGAAGCTGAGGCTCCAATACTTTGGCCACCTCATGAGAAGAGAAGACTCCCTGGAAAAGACCCTGATGTTGGGAAAGATGGAGGGCACAAGGAGAAGGGGACGACAGAGGACGAGATGGTTGGACAGTGTTCTCAAAGCTACCAGCATGAGTTTGATGAAACTGCGGGAGGCAGTGGAAGACAAGAGTGCCTGGCGTGCTCTGGTCCATGGGGTCACAAAGAGTCGGACATGACTAAATGGCTAAACAACAAAATCTTGATTTCCTGTACCTCCAATGTGGCTACTGGACATTTTTTTAAAAAAAAAATCAGCAAAGTATAGAGGAAACCACACACAATAATATTAAAAGAGCATTATCAGCAAAAATAGGAAGACTATATATGTTACTTCAGAACAGGGCAGCTACTAAGACATAGCCAAAGAGAGAGAAGTTGTATTATTTACAGGGGCCATCCACAAAAACTTTCCAGTTGTTGATAACACAGACATACTGGCATCCGTAAGCCAGTTAGCACATATATTGCAGTGCACATCGCTTGTCCAATTTCAATCCACAAGTGTGCATGCAAAACCAGATCTATCAAACTTCCCAAAAACAATATGAGAACTGGAGCCATTCTTACAAATTCACATTTGAATAACCGATTTTTGCAATACAGTTCTCCAATCAACCAATGTTTACAAAAATGCATTTATTGGTGGAAATGTGCGTTCAAATGAACAGATTAGTGAAAACAATGTATTCTCTGTATTAGGAGAAATTACTGTATTTTTTGCTCTATAAGTCTCACTTTTTCCCTCCTAAAAAGTAAGGGGAAATGTGTGTGCGTCTTATGGAGCGAATGCAGGCTGCGCAGCTATCCCAGAAGCCAGAACAGCAAGAGGGATCACTGCTTTCACTGCACAGCGATCTCTCTTGTTGTTCTGGCTTCTGAGATTCAGAATTTTTTTTTTCTTGTTTTCCTCCCCCAAAAACTAGGTGCGTCTTGTGGTCTGGTGCGTCTTATAGAGCGAAAAATACGGTACATTTTGTTAGGAGAAATATGTCTATTAGGAGAAATTCACACTAGAATGCTCAGGAATTTTCATGAGGATATATATATGTGGAGAGCTGAATTTAAATGAGAAAAATGAGAAACAGAAATAAAAGAAATTCACAGATTCTTCCATCCCTAGCTGTGGGACACACAACAGATCCATGATCAAAGATCATGTTGCAGAAGAGACAGAAGTGTTGTAGATAAATCCAGTAAATATCCATGATGTTTCACTAAATCAAATATTTCATTAAAAATATAAAATGAGAGTAACCATTTTGCTGAGGTTATTCCTTACAGACCTGTAGAAACCTAGCTCACATTCAGCCTAAGTGAAACATGTTTAAGTCATATCAATTTAAATGTTTAATATGTTTGCATATGCTCCAAAGAAGAGGGCTCAGAATCACATTGCTCTGAATGGAAAAGGGGGGAGGGATTGAATGGGCGGGGGCTCAAATGGGGAGTTTATGGAACAAAGGAACTTCAAAAGGAACTTCGAAAACTGGAACAAAGGGACTTCAAAGGGAAACTGAAACTGCTTAATTACAGCTCGTCAGAGGAGTCAGTGTTATCATATGCAGATTGTATTGGGACAAAGAGCATTTGCTGCATTACATGTGCTAATTGCTTACTGATGCCAGAATGTCTGTGTTATCGACAACTGGGGTGTTTTGCAGCGTCTTGGTTTTGCGAATGGCCTCTGTTATCATAACCTGTACTTTTCTGCACTTCCTTCCCTTCTAACCTCACTGTTCAGTTTCCGCCTTACCCAATTCTTTCTCTAAATTGATGAGGATGAGGATAATAATAATAGTCTCTATGATAGGATCATCTTCTGGAGATAAGTTGCTATTCCTACTGCTGCTAAAGGTACCGAGAACAGAACTAGAACAGCCATTGCTAGTGTGCACAAAGTTTAACAGGAATGCTGTGAAGTACCGAATGCTATGGATTAATAGGGGTACTAGCTTTCTTCTGCAGCCATATCCCCGCTTTCTCAAAAAAAACACCTTGCTTTGGTCTACTTCCTTATTTATTCATTCATTCATTCATTCATTCATTCATTCATTCATTCATTTAGATGAACCATGTGGCTTTTTGCTGATCAGAGGATATGCCGATTTTTGCATGGCTAAAATCCAGCTTTCTAATAACCAGCAGTAACATGGTAAGGTTTCATAACCAATTGTGTGACAGTTTTCCAGGCAGCGTGTGTTTGTCATTTCACGGTTTCGAGGTTATCCCATCCCCTCCCCTCCCCCAGTCTTTTAACTCCTCCTCTGTGTGGCTGCATGTGCCCCTTCCAGCCAATCTGAGCCCTCTCCATTTCATTTCTCTTTTCTTGCTGCTGCTCTTCATTTCCAGGTTCATCTTTCCCCCCTTTCTGAATGGCTTTACCTTGGAGGAATTCCCTTTTCACTTGATGAAGTTACTTCTGAGCATCGGCGCCAACTCCTTGGGACTGAGGCAGTTTCAGCCCCTTGAATGTATTTTTTCCCCCTATTGGTAATATTCCTAATAAGAAAATCTCTGGTCTTTTTTATGGTAAATTTAAATAATTTCTTAAATTCGTTGTAGATATTCATTGTAGATAAGCTGGCACCTCTGCTTCTGAGTAAAAGTGCCTGAGACTAAGGAATGCAGCCTTTGGTTACTCTCTCTCTCTCTCTCTCTCTCTCTCTCTCTCTCTCTCTGTTGTTGTTGTGATGAAATTGCGGACATGCCCGCCCCGCAGCCCCGCTAGCTTCCAAACTACCAAATACAAAAGTGCAGGTCTACCACCAGCACTGCCTATCTGACTTTTAGAAGACATCTGAAGGCAGCCTTGTATACGGAAGTTTTTAATGTTTGATGCTTTGCTGTGGTTTTAAAATGTGTTGGAAGCCGCCCAGAGTGGCTAGACAACTGAATCAGATGGGTGGCATATAAACATTATTATTATTAGGTCCAGCTCTGAGGGCCTTCTGGCGGTTCTCTCCCTGCAAGATGTGAGGTTACAGGGAATGAGGCAGAGGGCCTTCTCGGTAGTGGCACCTTCCCTCTGGAACACCCTCCCACCAGATGTCAAGGAAATAACAAGTATCTGACTTTTAGAAGACATGTGAAGGCAGCCCTGTTTAGGGAAGTTTTTAACGTTTGTTGTTTTATTGTATTTTTTAATATTCTGTTGGGAGCCACCCAGAGTGGCTGGGGAAACCCAGCCAGATGGGATGGGTATAATTAATTTATTATCATCATCATCATCCTAGCAGCCCATGAGCCTGTATGAAACAAGCAAGGCAGAGAAGCCTCTTTGTGTTTAATAAGGTTGCATGCGAGAACCTGAGACTAAAGATCAAAGGCTGGATTTTCCTTTGTTCATTTCTAAGGTTATTAATAGTTATACAGACATTTCTTTTAGTGCTTGCTTGTGATGTTGATACCTGAAATGCATTGCTAGCTAGACATGGAAATGAAGGTTAGTCAGAGCAAAGTGATGATGCCCCGGTGGTAACAGTCTAGGGAAGTGGAAGTGCCACAGGTGTCCGTGTGCCCCCTGTTCTTCTGCTGAGGTGACTTGTTAGTCAGGAAGAAAGGAAGGAGGGAGCAGTTGGATGGCATCCAGAATCTGTTTCTACAGCCTCCCCACAGCCCAACAGATGGTCTCTACTCTCAGAAGCAACATGACTGATCATTTGTAAAGGAGCGTGCTGATGATGGCCACCAACTAGGATGGTTTTAAAAGAGGATTAGACAAATTCGTGGAAGATAAGTCTATCAGTGACTACTACCCATGAAGAAGACCAGGCTCCACAATGGAAGTAATACACTGGTCCGTCTTAAGGATAGGGGTGGCTGTAAGACTGTTGTAAATAAAAATATGCCCTTTTCCCTATGGGGTATCCAAGAGCCCATATAGAGTCCTTACATAGGTTCCCTATTGGTAGGAGAAAAGAACAGAGGCCAACCAGATAATATTGAGAAGCAAAGCAGCTAGTAAGCTTGATCTTTCTTGATCTGTTGCAACAGGGTGCTCCCCTCACACGCAGGAGAGGAGGAGGACCCCCAAAATTGCTGTGCAAGGGCTTATAAAGACTTTTGAAATTCCCATCCTCTAGATCAAGACCACCCCCAGAAACATTATGCATTCATCACAGAAGGGGTGTAACCTAAGACCACCCCTCAGATAAGGCGGTCTAAAACAGAACATTTGCATGTTGTTTTCTCCTGTTGCTTTGTTTATTTCCTGTCTGGCAGGTTACTTGATTGGATTTCTTGGGGAGCCTGGGCAGTCTTTTGTAATGATAAGGCTCACACCCTTATTCAAACACAGATTAAGACAGGATTTGTGAAGGAAGAGACAATGGGGAGGCTTTTCCATTTTGACCATGCAGAGAAACATTTGCTCAGTTTAGGTATCAAAATGGTTCCAGGTTGGCTTTCCTGTGCTGATCTATGTACGTGTGGTTCCTATCACATGACGACTTGGGTGATATCTAACTAAGTTCTCCTTAGAGTAAACCCATTGAAATTAATGGACCTAAGGTAACCCTATGAGAAAAGGTTACAGCATTTCGGAGGGGTCGTTTAGAGAAAAGGGAAGTATTATTAATAATAATAATAATAATTGAATTTATATACCACCCTATACCCGGGGGTCTCAGGGCAGTTCACAGAAAAAAATCAAGATATCAAACCACAAAATACATAATAAAAATAAAAACAACAAGCCAATAGCCCCTCCCCCACAAAAAACCACATTTTTAAAGGGCATAGGTTGTAAGAGGATGTAAATGCATAAAATCACGATTTACGCAACAACTGCAACGTGAATATTATATGCGCAAAAATAGTAGGAAGAAGCGGTCACTAAAGAAGAGTGGCAGTTGAAATTGATGCAATATGCAGAATTGGCTAGTTTGGCTTGTAAAATTAGAGATAAAAAAAGAGAGACTGGCTTTAAGGAGGACTGGAAAACGTTTGTAGATTATTTAAAAATGCAGGGTAAACATGTTAAGACGCAGATAGGATTTGACTGATAACAGCCGTAGAAAGGACAGTGGAGTTTTTCTTTGTAGAAGCATAGGCATGCCGTAATATGCAGCATGAATCAAAATTTTGGGGAAAGCATGGAGGGAGGGGAAGTTCTAGGCTGACTCATATATTGTAAAACTTGAAATATTGTTGGATTATTGTCCATTTTTCCAAAAAAATCTATAAATAAAATTAATAATCAAGAAGAAATGCTTGAAATTATGCTGGCATGGAGTAAGTGAATAAAACAGGGTTTCTGCCCTCTCTCATAACACCAGAAGTCATGAATGTTAGACAAGTCAGGCCAGGCAGAAAAAAGTACAGTGGTACCTCGGGTTAAGTACTTAATTCGTTCTGGAGGTCTGTTCTTAACCTGAAACTGTTCTTAACCTGAAGCACCACTTTAGCTAATGGGGCCTCCCACTGCTGCCATGGCACAATTTCTGTTCTCACCCTGAGGTAAAGTTCTTAACCCGAGGTACTATTTCTGGGTTAGCGGAGTCTGTAACCTGGAGCGTATGTAACCTGAGGTACCACTGTACTTCCTTCACATAGAACATAGTTAAACTATGGGACTTGAGACCCACAAGAGACCAACTTGGGTAGCTTTGAAAGAGGATTGGACAAATTGATTGAGGCCACAAACTAATCAACAGTCAGTACAGGCCTTGATAGGATTGGTGTTATAAGATCAATCACATCGCCTACTCCCAGTCTGGCCACTGAATTCTGCACTAGCTGCAGTTTCTGAACTGTTTTCAAGGGCAAGCCCGCCTGTAGTGCATTGCAGTAATCTAACCTAGGGGGTTACCAGAGAATAGACAACAGAAGCTAGACTACCCCTGTCCAGATAAGTTTCCAGCTGCACAACCAGCTGAAACTACTGGAAGTTCATCCGTGGAATTGTAATCCAGGGAGGGGCTGCTCTCCCCACTCTCAGGCTTCTTTTGATCGGACTGTTTCTCAGGGTTAATCTCTGGCAACAAGGATGTAATTCCATTATTTGATGAAACAGTGTCCAATAAAGCTGTTCCATAGCTGAAAGGTCTTGGCATTTAATATTTGATAGTGTAAATCCCACATGGATCTTAAGACAGAGGGAGAAAGATTACATTTTAAATTAACATCCTTACAAAGCCATATGGCTTGTTGGTTCCCACATTTAAAAGAACAACAGTGATTTCCAAGCATAATATCGGCTCCCAAATAGATCGTCCACGTTAAATTGCTTTCCAGACTTCCCCAAAATGAGATACAGGAGTAACCCTTTGCATGCTGCATTCCTTAGTAAAAAGCCGGCACTTTTTAAAACTCATATCTTGATAAAAGCGCTGTGGGGACCAGCACAAAAGAGCAATCCGCTGCAGCAAAAAAAGAAGAAAAGAGGTGGCAATACTCTGTACCAGTGACATAGGGATGGAGGGGGAATTCAATTAAGTTCACATTTAAAGCTAAACCTATCAAACGCATGCTTTCCAGGAACAATATGCAAACAGAACACAGCTATTCTTCAAAATCCACATTGATCCACATTGATCCGAAGTTTGCGACACAGTTCTCCAATTGAACACTGTTTATAAAATTGCATATTTTGTCTAGAATGTGCCTAAATATGTGCATAAAATGCATAATTTTCTGGGAAATTTTCTTGCAAAAAAATGTGTACATTTGTATTATCATTATTAAAATTTCCATACTGCCCTTCATATGAGGACCACAGGGTGGTTTACAATACGAAAACACAAAAATGCATAACATGGTAGCAAACAATGCCCCACCAATAGTTTAAAAGGCCATGGATTGTTTAATTAGACAAAGGCCTGGGAGAAGAGGAATGTTTTTGCCCGGTGCCTAAAGATATGCAATGAAGGTGCCAGGCGAGCCTCACCGGGGAGAGCATTCCACATGCAGGGAGCCACTGCCGAAAAGGCTCGCTCTCATGTTTCCATTCTCTGGACCTCTCATGGGAGGAGAAACAGGAAGAACAGCCTTAGATGATGGTTGAAGGGTCCAGGTAAATTCATATGGGGTGAGGTGGTCCTCAAGGTATTGCTATCCTGAGCTGTTTAAGGCTTTATAGGTCAAAACCAGAACTTTGAGCTGGGCCCGGAAACTAACTGGCAGGCAGTGCAATCAAGCTACAGTTGGCATTATATCCTCAAGTAATCATGCCCCAGGGGACAACCTAGACACTGAATTCTGCACTAGCTGAAATTTCCAAACTGTCTTCAGAGGCAGCCCACCCTGATCACTCCCCAGCCACACGATAGTAGTTAATTCTTTATTGTCCAAAGCAATCACTAATAATAAGAAGAAAATTTTATTTATATCCCGCCCTCCCCAGCCGAACCTGGGCTCAGAGTGGCTAACAACAATAAAAGTAACACAGCATTCTAAAATCAATTCATTTTAAAATCAGTTAAAAATCAAATTAATGGCAACCACTGGGCTAGAGTTCTATGAGGATTACCAAGGGATTATAGTATATAGTATATAGTATATAGTATATAGTAGCTTCTACGGGACTCTGACTACACTTGAACACAAGTTATAGTGTGTCAGAAGCTGTTCCCAGTCCACATCCTACAGAGCAGTTGTAACAACTGAGAGTCATGCCCCTACATCAACTTAAGTACCCCTCTCCCCCAAAGGACTGCATGCCTGAAACTCTGCCTGTGTGGCAGCTGCCATTGCTCTTCCCTTGTCATTTCTCTTCTGGTTCTAGGAGACAGTGGAGCAGAAGATAGTGTGGATTCACTCAGCCCTCCACTTCCCCTGATCTGCCTCTTCCTTCTCAAAGAAGTCTGGTGTTCCTTCCCCCATCCCTGATAGCTCTAACCCCTCCCCTGGCCCTTGTTCCTGCCTCCGGGGGGCACTGGCCCCCATAAATTGCTGACCCCCCTCTCCCAAGTCCATTTCTGGGCCACCTGCATAGGTTCAAGTCCTGCCAGTCCCTGACACAACCCCCCACATAACTCACTGCAGTAATCTAACCAGAGGCTACCAGAGCATAGACAACAGTAGTTAGGCTGTCCTTGTCCAAATAGGGGCACAGCTGGCCACCTGCCAAAGCTGATGGAAGGCACTCCAGGCCACTGGGGCCACCTGAGCCTCAAGTGACAGCAAAGGACACAGAAGTACCTCCAAACTGATGCCCGCTCCTTCAGAGGGAGTGTAACCCCATCAAGAGCAGGCAACCTCCCATCCATCTGGTCTAGGGAACTGCCTACTAACAATACCTCAGTCTTATCTGGATTCAGCTTCAGTTTATTGGCTGTCATCCAGTGCATTACAGAGGCAAGTGTAATAAAAAAACTTAAGGTCTTATATATATAATAAATGTTCATAAATGTACCAATCAAGCATGTACATAGACATGTGGACCACATGTCTGGAGCAGCACAGGAAGACCGTCCTGAAACCATTTTGACTCCCAAACTGACCAAATGTTTTCTCTGCAAGGAGGGAGGGAGGGAGGGAACCTTCTCATTGTCTCAGGAATTGGGTAAACACCATCTCAAAGGAATGGCCAGACTGCCAGGAAAGGCAATCAGACAAGGCATTATCAGATAACCTGGCAGACAGGAAAAACAACATTCAAATTTCTGTTGTAGACCACCTTTTCTGTGATGTAGGTATGATGTTTGTGGGGGGTGCTCTTGGGTTACACCCCTTCTGTGATGTATGTATGATGTATGGAGGGGTGGTCTTGAGCTCCAGGGCAGGGAATTTAAAATGTCTATACAAGGGCAGGCACATCTTGGTTCTGGATCCTCCTCCTTCTCCTGTGTGTGGGGGAGCACCCTGTTGCAACAGCTTTAATAAAGATCAGGCTTACTAGCTGCTTTGCTTCTAAATATTCTCTGGTTGGCCTCTGTTAGGGAACCCATGTAAGGAAGGACTCTATGTGGGCTCTTGGATACCCCATAAGGGAAAAAGGGAATATTTTGTTGACAACACAAGACACTGACCCAGCACTTCCATTTCCACATCTTTAGTTTGTTATCGCACACATTTTCCCCTACGCAGATCTTATGATGTATTTAATAATATTGTGTCTTGCCTCATTACAGGGGTGATTGGTGTCTATTGGGACAGGAGGAGGAAGATGAGAGCTCAGGAGGAAGAAGCTGGAAGCATGTCATGCCCTGGACATGTCCTGCCGGTAAGAAGGCAGAAAGGTGGGAGCTAGCTGAGGGAAGACTGAAGTTGTAGGAGCAGCAACCCATTTGTCCTAGAAGTCTGTCCTCCACTGCCTCATTATTTACAGCTACTATTCACAACAACCCTATATATGTCTACTCAGAAGTCCCACTGAGTTCTGTATGTCTAGGATTGCTTCCTAAAATGCATTGGGTTTGTTGTTGCTGTTTCAAGAACCAAGATGTGGACCACATACGGTTAATAATTTTTCAGAGAGTCCGCAAATTTCAAATCCATTTGAAGAATTGCTGCAGAGATTCCTGTTTAAAGGAGAAACAAGTCTACGGGGTTCTAGAGGCGCAGGCACCCCTGGAGGTTCTTTGATCTGTTTTTCAAGCTCATTGTGTAAGCTAATTGCTACTCCTCTGTGCTAATAAAAGACAAGCGTACCTGCTCATCTCCTTCTGGAACTGGTCCAAAACACACACACACATCTCTCCACAAAAGGCCCTTCATTTTCTCCAAGCTAACACTTCCCAACCCCCTTTCCACAATAGAGTGAATACATCGTCTTCATCAAACACTGACTCCAGCTACAGTGTTTTGAAAGCTAAAGGGATTCTCCAGATGGTTTGGCTACCACATGCTAATTAATCGCACGGGGACCAAAGACAGTCAGATGTACATCAGTCCCCACCCTTTTTATTCTGACAAGCTTGTTTCATCTCGCATTAATGGCCTGTTCTCTCTGCAGATGAGCAAATTCTGCTTTGTCTCATCTCAAAATGGGGATCAACACAGTGAGCTACCGAGAAGCATAGGAAACTGCCTTAGTACACTGACTGGCAGTCCCTCCCCCAGGATTTCAGGCAGAGAGTCCCACCCAGCCCTACCTGGGGATTGAACCTGAGAACTACTGCACACAGAGCAGATTCTCTACCCCTGATATATGGCCTTTCCCATAAAAAATGAGAGCCTTATACCAAGTCAGTTTGTTGGTCCATCTAGCTCAATATTGTCTGCACTGACTGGCAGCTGCTCTCCAGGCAACAGGTGCCCAATGTCTGCACTTTCTGGAAACAATTGAAGACATTTCTCTCCTGACCAGCTTTCACAGCTGGAAAATAGGTCTTTATCATGAGGGGTGACTTTGTATGGTTTAAGTTTTGTTTTACATGCATTAGCTTTTCTGTGTTTTTTAAACTGTTTTCAATTATCCTCAGTGTACATACACCACCTTGAAGCAGTTGTGTACAAGGCAATTAATAAAGGTAATAATAATAATAATAATAATAATAATAATAATAATTCAGATGAGATCTTGCCCAGCTCTGCATGGAGTCATCAGGATTTGAACCTGGGACTTTCTGCATGCAAAAAAAAAAAAAAAGCTGTTCTGCCACTGAGCTATAACCCTTCTCCTTCCTGCTCCCCCATCAGAATTATCTTTGGTCCTCAGTTTTGAATATTGTGCTCTGTTTTGCCCCTCTTGGGTGCTGCCACCTCCCCTTCTGGAGCAGGCAGAAGAGCCGTCCTGACTTTGCTGTGATGGACGTCTTAGCTACGAGGGTCAAGTAGGGGAAAAAAGAAAGAAAGAAAGAAAGAAAGGTTGGCTGGCAAGCAGGAAATCCATCTTTTTTTATTAACCCACCCCCGCCACAAAATGTCTTTAATAATTAGCAGACGTGGCAAAGAGCTGGAGAAACAAAAGAAAACTGTGAAAAGTGAAAGGTGCCCTGCAGGGCATCCAATTAATTAAGGCGGTAAGTGAAGAAGAAGAAGAAATGGAAGCATCTGCAAATGCCTGGCAGATGGGGCTGTAGTCTGCCGAGTCCATCATTAGTTTAAACAGTCTCAGGAAAGGAGGAGGGGAGTACAGAAGAGAAAAACAGTGTGATGGAATGACAGTCTGGTCCTCCTGTTCCCTAGGCTTTGGGTGGGCATATGGAGGAAAGCCCATAGGGGAGAGGAGGGGGTTGACTGGGCTCCCCTCTTTGAAATGGAGGGGGTTTAAGAAGGTAAGGAAAGCCCTGCTGGATCAGATTCGTCTGAGAAGCACAGAATATGAATACAATACCACTCCGTCACTTAACTTCCCCAGCAGCTGATATTTAGAGCTATTTGCCCCCGATTGTGGAGGATAGAATCACAGAGGGTGTCCAGTCCGCTATCAAACATCTCTTAACATCAGAAAGCTATTATTGGTGTTCAGCTGGAATCTCTTTTCTTGTAACTTGAAGCCATTGGTTCAGTTCAGTTCCTACCAGCAGAAAACAAGCTTCTTCCATCTTCCATGTGACAGCCCTTGAGATGGCTATCATAACTCCTCTTATCCAGGCTAAATATACCCAACTCCCTCAACCTTTCCTCATAAGACTTGGTTCCCAAACCCTTTATCATACTAGCTGCCCACCTCCTGGATTCAGGCTAGCCTTAACAGGACTGCGGAGAACTCTCAGTGACCTTTGCTGACTGTAACTCTCCCTCTATTTCACTCAGAGGAGGAATGTTCTTTCAGCAAAGGGTTGAAGCAAAGGGTTATGAAGGCTCAAGAGGCCTGTTTCGTGCTCTGTCCTTTGTCCTACTGCTTTGGAGGAGCTGGCTGTGGTCCTGAAAGGACCCTTGTTTCATTCTGTAACTGCTGGCTTCTGTAAGGTAGAGGAGATAGCTTCTGAGGCTGAAGAAGGCAGAAGGGTCATTTCCGCTGTCTGGAAGAACACATGAGAGAGTACAGAAAGTCCCCTAAGTGGGGCAGCCTGTTTCTCCTCATATTTGGGGCAGGGCAAGTGGTTGGTTTCAGGAATCAGGCCAACAACCTATTTTGCAGCACATGCAAATTTAAAAGGGAAAGTGAGAACTCTCCTCTTCCCAGGTTCATTTCTGCTCTAATGCATTTAGAATTCATAGATGCTCTACCATCTACTCCAGCAGTGCTATAAAATATTCTCCCACTGAAAGCTTCTTCCTCTTTGGGAAGTGGCATTTTATAGCTGCATTCGACATCCCCTTGATCTCACCCTTGTGCAGAGATTTGTCCTGATAAATAAAAGAGCCCACCAAATTGAATTCCCTTAAAATTTCATCACACTAATCTTTAGGCACTCTCCTTTCGAGCAGCCATTAATTTCCACTTTAGTCAAGGTGGAATATGAAGCCATCTTTGCATTCTGGATACGTATTCCTAATACGAAGGAACGGATGAGGACATTACCTGGCAAGTGGAGAATTCTCTGCCAATGTCTCTTCAAGGGGTGGTGGAAGACATTTTCGATGGTTGATATCAATAAACATGTAAACAATGGAATACACTCATTGTGTTTCTGTTTGTGAAAAACCTTTTTCTTCACACCCAGGTATCTAAATCAACACATCTAAGGACCTGCCAAGGCATGCTGTTGGAACGATAGAATGGGGAGGGGGGAATATAGAATGAAAATGTTGGCATTCAAAGCTGCTTTCCCATCTCCAGGGAGGACTAGGTAACTCAGTAAATCAAACCCCTCAATCGTTGAGATTCTAGGAAAGATACGGTGTTGTACTCTATCAGATAAGTTGTGCAAGGTAAATGAATGTTATAGATCAGGCACAAAGGAAGGATATCTGCAAGTTCCCCGTAGCTCATGATCAACTGCCGTCTCTGTGGCACAATCAGACATGACTGAAGGAAAACAAGCTGTGGCTGCCAGCAATGGGTGTGTTGCAACTGGAGGAGCTCACACTTGGACAAGGAATCTCCTAATCTTTCATTAAAGCAGAAGCGGAAGTAAGGGAAGAGGAGATGGTCTGTCTTTAGACCTGCTCAAGACATCACTGAGACATCACTGTACCATGTAGGGCTGGCAATGATCTCCTCACATGCAAGGCAACCCACACTCCTTCTCTGGATGGAGACAGAGGAGGGTATTTGGAGATAAAAAGAGGCAGGGTATTGTTAGGTAATGGATTTCCAGGAACCAAATTGATTTGGATTGGCGTAAACCACACTATTTCTACACACAAACACAAGCACACATATATCTGCGAATTTTCTCTCAGACAACCCAACCCTACCTTGGGAGAACTCACACATTGCTAAGACATTGCTCTCTGCTTGACCCTCCAGAAGGCAAACCTATTTCCTTCTCTGTATTAAAGAAGTCCTTTTTGCAATTGCCCCAGCTTGAGTACCTCCATGGCCCCTTAAATCAAGGCACTGCATTCCCCTTGCCAGACTTCCAGTTCCGATTCATATGTTGCAGCTGGTGTGGTTCTGATCAGCCAGTTGAAACTGATCTTTTAAAGTTCACTTCATTAAAAGGCAGAACTTCTCCATGCAACGTTCAATTAAGACATGGGATTCTAAATGTATCACTAGTCAATAGCTTTAATTATTTTATTTTATTTAAAAATAATTGTTTCATTTACTGCTGTGTCTCTGGAGGGCCTTGGTAATTTATATCCTTTCACTGAGACCTAACTGCTGGCAGTCTGCACATGAAGACAGCTGCACTGTGAGTGAATTTTTTTTTCAGCTGCAGAGCAAGCTTGCTGCCCTCCAGCTTTCCAAATGAAATGACAGATGTACATACCAGCAAACCAAACTCTGGCATAGCTCCAGTTACAGATAGGTAGCCGTGTTGGTCTGCCATAGTCAAAACAAAAAAAATTTCTTCCAGTAGCACCTTAAAGACCAACTAAGTCAGTTCTTGGTATGAGCTTTCGTGTGCATGCACACTTCTTCAGATACACTGAAACAGAAGTTTCCAGACCCTTCTATATAGTGAGAAGATGGGGAGGGGTATTACTCAGAAGGCTGGTGGGAATGGGTGATTGGCAGATAGCTGTGATGAGCCTGTTGACGACTCTTAACGACTGCAATAGGTCTTACAGGAAGAAGCAAGGGGTGAAAAGGTGAAAAATGGCTTTGTCATGTATAATGAGATAAGAATCCAAGGTCTTTGTTCAGGCCAGGTTTCTCCATGGTTTTAAGTTTGGTGATAAGTTGTAATTCAGCAGCTTCTCTTTCCAGTCTATTTCTGAAATTCCTTTGTAGTAAAACAGCTACTTTGAGATCTTGTATAGAATGTCCTGGGAGATTGAAGTGTTCTCCTACTGGTTTCTCTGTCTTGTGATTCCTGATGTCCGATTTATGTCCGTTTATTCTTTGGCGTAAGGTCTGGCCTGTTTGTCCAATATAGAGAGCTGAAGGACACTGTTGGCATTTGATGGCATACACAATGTTAGACGATGAGCAATTAAATAGTCCCGAGATGGTATGTGTGATGTTGTTGGGGCCAGTAATGGTGTTGTGGCAGCAAAGTTGGCATCAGGGTTTATTGCAGGCTCTGGTGCCAGTGTCCGTGTTAGGTCTGGTTGTAGTATTATTGTGGGTTAGGAGTTGTTTAAGACTGGGTGGCTGTCTGTAGGCAATGAAAGGTCTTCCTCCCAGAGCTTGAGAAAGAGAACTGTCATTGTCCAGGAGAGGTTGTAGATCTCTGATGATGCGTTGTACTGTTTTAACTTGGGAGCTGTATGTGATGAGTAGAGGTGTTTTGTTATTTTCTTTTTTGGGTCTGTCTTGCAGCAAGTTCTCTCTGGGTATCAGTCTGGCTCTGTTGATCTGTTGTCTAACCCACAATAATACTACAACCAGACCTAACACGGACACTGGCACCAGAGCCTGCAATAAACCCAGATGCCAACTTTGCTGCCACATACACCCGGACAACACCATTACTGGCCCCAACAACATCACACATACCATCTCGGGACTATTTAATTGCTCATCGTCTAACATTGTGTATGCCATCAAATGCCAACAGTGTCCTTCAGCTCTCTATATTGGACAAACAGGCCAGACCTTACGCCAAAGAATAAACGGACATAAATCGGACATCAGGAATCACAAGACAGAGAAACCAGTAGGAGAACACTTCAATCTCCCAGGACATTCTATACAAGATCTCAAAGTAGCTGTTTTACTACAAAGGAATTTCAGAAATAGACTGGAAAGAGAAGCTGCTGAATTACAACTTATCACCAAACTTAAAACCATGGAGAAACCTGGCCTGAACAAAGACCTTGGATTCTTATCTCATTATACATGACAAAGCCATTTTTCACCTTTTCACCCCTTGCTTCTTCCTGTAAGACCTATTGCAGTCGTTAAGAGTCGTCAACAGGCTCATCACAGCTATCTGCCAATCACCCATTCCCACCAGCCTTCTGAGTAATACCCCTCCCCACCTTCTCACTATATAGAAGGGTCTGGAAACTTCTGTTTCAGTGTATCTGAAGAAGTGTGCATGCACACGAAAGCTCATACCAAGAACTGACTTAGTTGGTCTTTAAGGTGCTACTGGAAGAATTTTTTTTTGTTCTGGCATAGCTGTACTTTCAATGCTTTAAGCAGGTGGGTCTGCATTTCCCTCCCTCGTTTTAAAACACTACATTTATGCCCATGCACCAAACCATTTATTTGCCCCCCCCCATTAATTAACAAGAAGGAACTGGAATTTGTTTGTTTGTGTTTGTTTGTTTGTTTAATTCACGTGTAAAATGCTACTGGGTGACAAGGCAGAACTGCTCAACACCTACTTTGCATCTTTCTTTACCAGAAAGAAAAGTGCACAACCTGATGAAAACAGAATAAACAATGCAAGGAGGGAACTGCAGCCCAGTATTGGAAAAGAGGTGGTAAGGGAACACCACACTAATTTAAAACTGCCTCTGCTGGGACCCTCACTTGGGCTGTCTGGCTCCAACTCCCTGAGCTCTTCTTTGCCTTCTGCCTGGTCTGACTACTCCCTCTAGAACACCTCCTGTTCATGGGCATTCTTACAATTATTTGCAGAAATATGAGCATTGGATCTGCATGCAAAAATGTGTTCATTAGGAGGAATTCACACTCAAATGCTGTCAAATATTTATATGGTTTTTATTTTTAAAAAATGCAAACAGCTGCAGAAATGTGGAGCATTGAAGTTTAAGACTGGAAACTTTCAAAAGCAAAAAAAGGACAGCTTCACCTATCCCTATTTGGAACTGATCTGCTTGCTACACCTGTCCACAAGTTCACAGTCCAACACACATGATGGAAAAGTGGACAGGAAAGGGTCAGGAAACTGCAGGTATCTACATCCTGGTCATTCCTGAGCATGCAAGCCAGTAATTCTATATTCACATTCATTGCCATTCCAAAAAGGGAAAGTGTTTCTGTTTCAGCCTTTCATCCTTAATGACCTTTGAGGACGTCTTTAAAGTGCATTTCAATGAAACTGACTTCAGATGTTTCTGGGGAGATGAAAGGAGCAAGACTTAACCCAGTGAATCACGGATGCTCCCAGAATAGTGTTGCTCTTCCTTGAAACATCACAAATCAGATTTGGCCTTTTGAAGGCAATCATTTCATGTTCTATCTCTGGCCTTCACTGGGGACGAGATGCTTTTAATATGAGTTATTTCCGAAAATCCTTGAGAGGCTTCATTAGGCAGTGCTGGTTTGAAAACAATGCCAATCACAAAATCATTGTGTTTGGTGTCAATGAGAGTTCCAGCAGCGCAGAACTCAAGCCTGCTGCTGTCGTGCACACAGCGATTGCTATGATGGAGCCACTAAGACCATGACTTTACAATCCTATGCCTGTACACAAAGAAGAAAATCCAATGGAGTTGAATTGGTTGCCTTGTAGTTGTTGAGTTAGAAGTGTTACGTTTATTTTTAGGGATGGAGAAAAAATATTGAGAGTTGCCATCATGAGTCCCATGGAGACATGGAAAGGATGGTCTGGCGATAAGGAGGAAGGGGAGAAGCTCAGAAAATTGGCAAAGACTGACCCAGGCAAAGGTCCTAGTGGGTTGAGGGCTGAGAACTCAGAACCCCAAGAGGAGACTTGCCCAGGGGAGGGTCCTAGCAGATTGGGTGGGGGAGAACTGGATCCAGTGGCCCGTCAGAAGAGCAGCCCATCTCTGCGATACTGGACACCACAAACTCTATGCCATCAGCTATTGAGGTGGCTCTGGTGCCTTACCCTGTTAATGAAGAGCCTCTCTGTTAGGGAAAGATCCCTGGGGATATGTCCACCAGTAAGCTGGCAACATCAACTCTAGCTCCAAGGATAACAGTGAAGGTGTGACCAAGCCATGTGTGCCCAGCCTCTACACCTTGTTTGCTTGCCTAGTCCCAAGGCTTGGGGCATCAACTGTTCCAATAACTTTGCCTGCTCTACTCTTCAAAAGGGGAGCACAGGGGCATGTCAAGTGGATCCTATCCACCCTCTCTATGGGGCTCGTGTCAGGCAGCAATTGTGAGAGAAGATGCAGTGCCAGATTACCAAATAAGCAAAGCAGGCACTGGCCTATGGGCCCACACCTTTTAGGGGCCCCATGACAACGGATCAAAACAATATTGATTTGATCTTGAAAGAAAATGACAACCAAGCTTTCTTAGTTCAATATTATCCCACTAGGGTATATCCAGATACAAAGCTTTCTGTGAGTTGGTGTGTCACAAGTTCCCGCCAACCCCAGATCCGAGTAGAATATTCACGAGTAGAAGCATAAATATTGTTTGCTGCTGTTCTTGTGAGCCCCCCGCCCTGAGATTTTGACTGCTGAGGGGCCTCCACAGGGTTTAATCCAACACTGACTAGATGAGCCGTCGGTCTGATCCAGCAGGGCAATTCTTACATGCTCATGAGTCTCTCTGCAGATTGTGCTTTATGCCAGTCGCCATTCTCGTTGTCTATATCATTTAACTCACAACATTACATGCATGCCTCTACCCTCTCTCTGTTTGTACCAACACCAACATCCCTCGGCCTCCTGAATCACTCAAAGTGTCTGGCTGAATTGACCTGGCAGACAGCATTGCATCCCCACGGTGCCATACATGGGGGCAGAAAGCTTAAGAAGAATCCCACAAATCCTGACATTTATCTTAGTCAACCTTAATGAACTGCATCTGTTAGATGCATTGGAGGAAAACAGCTGCAGGGATTCCAAATTGCCTTAATTTCTGTCACAGGGTGCTCTCTGGCTTCGTAATTCCAGTTAATGTAATTGATAAAAGAAAAGGCCAGAAGCTGTTGGCTAACAATGACTAGCAATTTGGGGCAAGGGGGTGGCAGGCAGCTGAGATCTGGGACTAACAGCCCTGTAAAGGGTAGGCAATTTGTCGGTCAAACGTTTCTGCTTGAGAGTTGCTTTGAGTAGAGCTGGGCTGGATGGATAAGGATGAACTGGTCAGATTATTTCCATCCTGTTCAGTTTTTCATGCATTTGATAATAAGCCTGTCCCTTTTACTGCAAGGGGTGTGTGGGTGTTAATTGCATGAGGGGGGCAGAATGTATTCATTTCTGCCTAACACACATTTTTGTACACATCACACTATTTTTAGGTATGTATGATGCCTTGTAATTCATACCTAATAACTGTGAGATAACCAGCCTCAGATAATCAGCATGCTCAAGTCTAATTAATGCATGAAGGGGTTAAGACCATAGAGTAAGCTGTCCTGCCAGGCTTAGCTCACCCTGGAAGGAACTAGGTCATCAAGCCTATTGTTCACTGCCATGTCCCCGCCCCAGAACTCAGCAAGTGAAGAGGCTAAGCTGGTTGCACCAGTTTAGCCTCATGGTTCTAACAAGCCTCTCTTGAGAGTTCCTATACCAATATACCCAGTTTTACTGCCTGTGCAACATTTTCTGAATGCTGTATCTGGCCCTTTGAATTCTCCCAAGGCCTTGATTTGCACCCAGTACATTTTTGCTGGTCCAACTCTGATAATGCCTCCTGCTCATCAGGATGGAAGATAGAGAGGAATGCACAAATATGTGTGGAAATTAGCCTACTCTGCAAAGCTAAAATTTACCGTTGTTGCTCTGCTCAATTTCTTCTCTGGTTTCATTCACCACTGGTATGTGGCCTTCATGGGTGGGCGGTGGGGGGGCCCAACAAAATTATCCCCCGTCCCTACTTGTGAACATAGGAAACTGTAATCTACCAAGTCAAATAATTGGTCCATCTGTCTCAGTATTGTCTACACTGTACCTGCTCCATCTATCTCAGTGGTCCATCAATTGCATTGGTTAATCTATCTCAGTATTGTCTATGCTGCACCCGTTCCATCTATCTTCATAGTCCATCTATCTCACTGGTTCATCTATCTCAGTATAGTCTATTGGCAGCTGTCTGGGCTCACAGGCATGAGACTATCACAGCTCTTTGCAGCCTGGCAGCAGAGATTGGAGGGTGGGTTCTGATTTTGCCCCCAAAAAAGAACCTTCCTCACCAGCTAGTAGTGGATTGCACATTGACACACCCAAACACCCCACAAGGAGTTTCAGTCATTTGAGGCAGCCACTAATAGGAGCCCAAAATATGTGTTGCTTGGGAATTTTACTGCAAGGAGGGTGCTGGTTGTTATACAAGAGAAGCCAGCTGTTGCCAGAAAGTGGCTCTTGCAATTTTCACTCAGTCCTCTCCAGATGCAATCAGAGCCATATTCTATCATGTGCCTTTCTGGCAGAGTACAACTCACAGGGCAGGGAAAGTGACTGACTCAAGGACTGGGGAGAGAGTATATTGGTTGGCTGATTTCTTGTTCACAAAGGCAAGGAAGGTTGTTGCTGCTGTTCCCAAAAGGTCAGGTGCCTTTGTTTTCCCAACAGCCAGTCTGGCCCCTTTCCTTTCTGTGTATGTTCTTGCAAAAGTCACATTTACATCATGTCTGTTACTCTTGGGCATAGCTGTCAACTTTTCCCTTTTCTTGCGAGGAATCCTATTCAGAATAAGAGAATTTACCTTAAAAGGGGGGAAACGTTGACAGCTATGCCCTTGGGGTGTACGAGTGGAGACTGCTGAGGTGCAAAATAGAAGGAAGAGTGTGTGCATATGAATGCTTATAAAAGATGCTTGCTTTTCTAGCCCAATGTCTTGCTAAATATATTCAATTTGCTCAAATTACTTTGAATAAATATTTCCAATCTAGTATCAAAGCAATGTCATAAAGTGTTGTATTGAATTCACATGAAACATATTTAATCTTAGAGATATGCTGACTTTCTCTAATAATAGTTGATAGCAGTTCCAAGAATAATGAAATATAGGAGAGGTGATATTTGGTAACCTTTTCATGTGCCATATTGTTGATTAAGCATGATTAATAATTATTGATAAAGAATTTCAAAGAACAGACCATGCTTTGAATTTCCCTCCCAGGTTTTGATGTGCTTGTTAGAAACACCATTCTACTCTATCAAAGGCATTCTGTGCATGCACAAGAGAAAAAAATGGTATTTATCCAATATTTTTGGCTGATTTTGATACAATCTATTTTTATGTTGTGTTGTAATTTCTTAAACTTTATGAAGCTCATTTGATCCTACAATTATAGAAGACAAAATCTTAGCATCCTTATTTAATAGAGGGATTAGGCTATAGGAACTAGGTAGTTTCGGATCTTTATCTTCTATTAGGGTAATTTTTATTGTCACTTCTGTCCAAGAATCTTGCAGCTTTTTTGTTGTTGAAGACATGCATTAATTATACTTGCATTGTAGGTTTATGATTTTGTAGCAATACCATTATATTTTTACTTCCTCTTCTGTTACCAATAATTCCAATTTCTAATTTCAAGGTCTAATTTCATTCTAATAATTCTAATTTCAAGGTCTTGAACAGAAACTTTAGCCAGAGAGATACTTGGAAAAAATAACTTTAACCATTTGATCTTTAGTTAGGTTTTGAGATAAAACTGCTGGAGAAATATTTGCTATTTTGGTTGATGTTGTCATTTTGTCTTTGCATATTATAGCTGAAATTAAACTTATTAATTGTTCTCTTTTAGTTGATGTGATAGTAATTTTATATTGCAAACCATCCTGTGATCCTTGGGTGAAGGGCTGTATAGAAATTTAAAGAATATAAATAAACTCCATTCAGACCAGGGTTGTTTTATAGAGTTAGTATATTTCTCTAGTTTCTCAGATGGAAATTTTTGATATATTAATTTCAAAGAGTTATGTTGTGCTCCAGTATCTCTGAGGTGTGCTTTTGTATGTGTTCAATTTCTCTTTCTGCAGTGTTTAATATAAGTTCTCTTTCTTTATTATTTTGATTTCCCCCATTGCTTGGTTGTTGCTGTTTTTTGTACTGTACTAGAATTTGTCTGATGTAAGCTTTTGTTGAATTCCATATTTCAGGCCAGGTTACCTCAGGCATAATATTTTTGCTAAGTATAGATATATACGTCATTCATTTTGTAAAATAGCATTGTCTAAGTGCCATAATTTATCAGAACAATTGGAGCATGATCTGCATATATTGTAGGATAATTTTTTGTCATGCCACCATTTTATATGTTGTTGACAAGTATATATAGCAAATTTAGCATATAGCTATAGCAAATTTGCTCTATCTTATCAATATAGCTACAACAATCATTTTTATTTAAATAGAAATGCAAACATTAAGGAAAATTTGGATAAGTTTGACTGTGTTTTGGTTCTCATATTTTTTCTGAAACTGATTTGATAGATTAGGTTTCAAATGCAAATTGGATTGAATTCCCCAAATCCTTGGGGAGAAGTATACATAAAAATATATATACAAAAAGCATTATATGGGGGAAAATTTTTTGCCTTTAGTGTCATCAGTACTCTGCCCAAAGGGATTCAGCAGCCACCTTCTGCTTCAGCTTGTAAACACTTGCTGAAAACTTTTCTATTCTGCCAGACTTATGCAGGCAATTAAGAATATATATTTCCACAATAGCTAGTCAATTTCTGATTTAAAGTTTTTATATGCTTTTTAATTGTATGGCTTTATATACTATTGTTGTAAACCACTGTGATTTTTTTTTTAAAAAAATAGTGGCATATAAATATTTATCTAAATAAATAATGTTGTATTTGGAGAAATTTGCATTAAAATGCTGACAAATTTTCACAAGCCCTTTAGCTTTTTTAAAAAATGCAAAGTGATGCATACATTTGAAGAACTGGGCTTAAGATTGGCAAAATGGGGATTAGACCCTCCCTAGTAGCCTCCCCGCGAATCCCCGCGATGGGGTGAGTTCCTGTTGTTCGGTCCCTGCTCCTGCCAACCTAGCAGTTCGAAAGCACATCAAAGTGTAAGTAGATAAATAGGTACCACTCTGGTGGGAAGGTAAATGGTGTTTCTGTGCACTGCTCTGGTTCACCAGAGGTGGCTTAGTCATGCTGGCCACATGACCCGGAAGCTGTACGCCGGCTCCCTCGGCCAATAAAGCGAGATGAGCGCCGCAACCCCAGAGTCGGCCACGACTGGACCTAATGGTCAGGGGTCCCTTTACCTTTACCTCGTAGCCTCCTAGGGCATTGCATGCAAACAAACCAGTCCTGGTTCATGGGATAATGCAAGCGCTTTTCAACCCTTTCTCATTCCTTCGCCTGACGCTTGTCATTTTGATGAGCATCTCTCCCCTAGAGCTCTGGAGCCATTCAGAAAGCAAGACCCCAGAAAAAGGAAGGGGGGTGGAAGCAAAGGACTCTGAGCACGTAACCATGCATAATTCAGCAACGTCAGGGACTCCCGTGCTTCTCCCTCCAAACTCGCAGCCTGTTAAGTGCTGCATAAATCCCGTTGTGAATAAGGATTTGGTCTTTGTTTTCACAAGATCCTCATCCCAAGATGTCTGACAGGGAATTAAAAATTGACCATCGGGATGCGCTGGGAGGACTTAGCCAACCAATCCTATATATATATATATGAATGAAAACACTGTTTGTGAATCCTTGAGTGCCTTGGCTTTAAAGAGATAATATGAATAAATAATGTAAGAATTGCCTTTTTTCCCACTGAATTCACCCGTAAGTCATAAAAGGAAATACAGTGCTGGAGAAAAGTAGCTGAGAGAAGTAAAGTGAGAGAGAGAGAGAGAGAGAGAGAGAGAGAGAGAGAGAGAGAAAGGAGGATAGGGAGAATGCAATTATATATATATAAAATAAAATAGCTCTTTTATCCTCTGGGGGAAAGGGTTATTTTTTTTCCAAGCTGAAGCCACAAAGAGAATTAGAGAAAATGAAATAAATGTTGAATGCCCCATCCTTCTAAAGGTTAAATATGTAAGGCCAGAGAAAGCTACCAAAGCAAAGCACTAGTCGCCCTACCTTTGTACTCTCTACAATATGCCTTTGCATACCAGTTACTGGGAATCGCTAGTGGGCAAAGCACTGTGGTCATTTTCTGCTTGTGAGCTGCCCATAGGCATCTGCCTGCCCACCATGAGAACAGGATGCTAGGCAAGATGAGCCATTGGCCTGATTCAGCGGGCTGTTCTTATGTTCTTATAGAATCACAAAATTATAGAGTTGAAAGGGACCCCGAGGACCATCGAGTCCAGGGTTTCCCAAACTTGGGTCTCTAGCTGTTTTTGGACTACAACTCCCATCATCCCTAGCTAGCAGGATCAGTGGTCAGGGATGATGGGAGTTGTAGTCCCAAAACATCTGCAGGGCCAAGTTTGCCTATGCCTGATCAATGCGCATATGTGCACATCACAAACATGTTGAGGTTGGGAGGAGAGATTTAGCTCTGTCTTCCCCATCCTCCAGGGACGCGGGTGGCGCTGTGGGTTAAACTACAGAGCCTAGGACTTGCCGATCAGAAGGTCGGCGGTTCGAATCCCCGCGATGGGGTGAGCTCCCGTCGCTCGGTCCCTCCTCCTGCCAACTAGCAGTTCGAAAGCACGTCAAAGTACAAGTAGATAAATAGGTACTACTCCAGCGGGAAGGTAAACGGAGTTTCCGTGCGCTGCTCTGGTTCGCCAGAAGTGGCTTAGTCATGCTGGCCACATGACCCGGAAGCTGTACGCCAGCTCCCTCGGCCAATAAAGCGAGATGAGCGCTGCAACCCCAGAGTTGGTCACGACTGGACCTAATGGTCAGGGGTCCTCCCCATCCTCCAGAGATTTTGGACTGGAAGTCCTCTTAACATTATTAGCTGTGCAGGCTGGGGCTGATGGAAGCTATAGTGCAAAACAGTCAGAGAGGGCACCAGGCTGGGGAAGTGAAAGCTACAGCAAACAGCCTGCTTGAGTTCTGGAATTAATTTTAGATTCCTTCCTATTTAAACTGGAATTCAGAAGGAGTGAAGTGCAGGGCAAAGTGAAGTCATGAAACAATAATGGAAGAGGGAGAGCTAATCCACTCATCTTTAATCTTTCACAGCGTGGTGGAGAGAGAGAGAGAGAGAAATTAACAAAACACCTGTTCGTATTTTCATAGCTTAGTAGATGGCCAACACCAGCACTGTAAGTCAGTGTACGACATAATTAGTAAATAAGATCCTTTCAGTGCAACCATTCAGCTTTCAAAGCCTCTTCCTTTTTCTGTTTTCTCTTTGCGCTCTCTCTTCTCTCTTTCTCTCCTTTCCCCTCTCAACAAGTAATTAAAGAGAGAGATTTTGTGGCTGCACCTGCTTTCATCAGAGGCTAACCACAGTGAATATAGACCAAATATTTTATTGATGAGAGCAGCCTGGAGTTTGGAACCAGGAAGGAAACACATCAAAACCCTGCCACTATTCCCCAAAGACATGTAAGAAAGCTCAAATTATTAAAACATATGGTGGTGCATGCTGATTCCTGACAGCTCTCGCTGTGGTTATGGGACCTAATTTCCTTTTCTTTTTCTCTGTTAAACGAACTTTCAGCTCTAAGTATTTCTTTCAAGACAGACATTCATATCTTCAATTCTTCAGCAAAACTCTGGCAAAGTGAGCAGTGATGACAAGCATGGATGAATGAAGATAATGCAAGGACCTTCCCCTTACAGACAGTCTACAGATTTATTTGCCACCTGAGAAAGAATTAAGGGGGGGAAATAGAAATTAGAGAAAGCTGGGCTCACAGAGCTTGTAGAAGGAAACTGGTGAGAATCTAACGCAGGGGTCAGCAAACTTTTTCAGCAGGGGGCCGGTCCACTGTCCCTCAGACCTTGTGGGGGGCCGGAATATTTTTTTTTGGGGGGATGAATGAATTCCTGTGCCCCACAAATAACCCAGAGATGCATTTTAAATAAAAGCACACATTCTACACATGTAAAAATACCAGGCAGGCCCCACAAATAACCCAGAGATGCATTTTAAATAAAAGGGTACATTCTACTCATGTAAAAACATGCTGATTCCCGGACCGTCCATGGGCCGGATTGAGAAGGCATTTGGGCCGGATCTGGCCCCCCAGGCCTTAGTTTGCCTATCCATGATCTAACACAATCTTCTATGCAGTCCTCTGAGCAAGTGTGATTCTGTGTTGTGAGGATAAAATGGAGATGACAGAACCATGCACACCACTTTGAGCTCCTTGAATGTAAGAAATAAATGTAAGAAATAAAGAGATTTGTTACTGAGCTAAGATTTCCCCCTGAAATATGATGTTCTAATGAAGACGAGTCAAGTCATTGGCTATCTAGCCTGGTGTTTACTCTCGGACAGAAGATCTCCAGAGCTTCGTGTACAGCTAATTCTCTTTTTTTAAAAAAAATAATAATTTTTATTAACAGGCCAATCACATCATATTATTCAAATCACATTAGTTCTAGTTTGTTTGTTTTTAGTTTTTTTTGTTTGTTTTTTTACACTGGAACAATACATTTATTACAATAAAACAAATGCCTTAGTTCATGTATGAAATAATTGATACTTTGTACTGCAATCAATCAGAGCTTCTTAAGTACATTTTTAAAAATGTCCTCAAATTGACACAGCAATCACACATTTACAGAGAGCACAGCAATTGGAGTGCAAGCCAGTATTCAGCGACTCTGCTGCAAAGGTGAGCGACTCTGCTGCAAAGGTCCATTCAATGGATGGTCCATTCTCAACCCAGCATGTCCATTTAACTCAGGGATGGGGAACCTCAGGTGTGGAGTGAGAATGAAGCCCCCCAGGCCACACTCCTTATTGGCCTTTCTTCACATTTTGAGTGCTTTCTCACGGGTTTTCCATTAGGGCATCTGGTTGGCGACAGTGAGGATGCTGGACTTGATGAGGCATTGAATTGATCCATCAGGCTCTTTTTATGTTCTTAGGACATATGCTCTGTCACCAAGTGATGACTCCCCACCCCCACCCCCCAAAAAGCTGGCGGACAGGAGGTAGACCTGGCAGAGGATCACAGGAATTGTCAGCTCCCATCAAATCCAATTAGCTACTTCATCTACGCATTAAACATGTATCGCAACTCACCCTGCCCATTCTGAACGGGGAAGGAGCAATCTTTTAAGGAAATAAATCAAATTGGCATCATAAACTCTAGCTACTGTACCCAGCTTATCCAAACGATTCTCTCTCAAGAAAACAAGACAGCTGCATGACTACTATCTTCGCAAAAACATGTTCTTCTAATCAAGATCATCATTCAGATCATTTACGTCTTTCTGCTGGGAATGGTGGAGGGTGATTATTTTTCTATATACGCTGTCAAAAGACCATGAAAATTACAATGTCATAAACCAGAATGAAAAGGATGGGATTCATTTAGCAGATGGATCAGTGTGGGCGAACAACAGAGGGGGGGCATTATCTCCTCCCCGCCGCAACTGCCCAGAAGTTTCTTATCTCTGTGTTTTAGAGAAGTAGCCAGTATGGAGTGGTTGAGTGCATTATTTTCTTTATTTATTTTTAACTTCTTTTTATTCATTTTCTATAACCAAACAACAGCAAAGAAAGAAAAAGAAAAATAGCCAACACATACCAAAAAAAGAAAAAAAGAAAAGAAAAGAAAACATCAACCAAATCAAAACACCTAAACCAACCAAAAAACAAACATTAATTAACAATAAATAACGTTTGACTTCCCTCCATCTCGGTTTTGGGTTATGTGAATATTAAATCCATTCTGCAGTTTTTCATTTTTTAGCGTAAACACATCGCAAGGGTTATATTAAACCTACTGTGATTTTTATATCTCTAGAATTTGTTTCCATATATGTTATGAATTTAGACCAATTGTTGATAAACCTTGAACCTTTTTGCTGTCTAATGTTCTGCGTCATTTTTGCCAGATCCATATACTCAAATAATTTAATTTGCCAATCTTTAACGGTCGGGGTATTTGGGGCTTTCCAATTTTGTGCTAACACAATCCTGGCAGCTACAGTTGCATATTGAAACATTATATAATCTTCTTTCTTAATCTCCTCTCCGATCATTCCCAGAAGGAAGGCTTCGGGCTTTTTGACAAAGGTGTATTTAAGTATTTTCTTTAGTTCGTTGTAGATGGAATCCCAAAAAATTTTAACTTCTGCACATTTCCACCACATGTGGTAGAAGCTTCCTTCTTTAGATTTGCACTTCCAACACCTTTTGTCGCCAGTCTTATACATTTTTTGCAATTTCACAGGGGTGATGTACCAATGATACATCATCTTTTCCATATTTTCTCTGAGGGCAGTACAGGCTGTAAATTTCATTCCTTTAGTCCACAACTTCGTCCATTTTTCAAAATGCAAATTATATCCAATGTCTATTGTCCATTTTACCATAACCTCCTTAACCTCTTCGCCCTTGGTGTCCCAATCTAATAGCTGATGAGTGCATTATTTTCTGTAAAAGGGAAATCATACCAATGGATTTTAGCCACAGCTCTGCTTGTCAGTTTGCTACCACTTTCTACTGAAGGCCTTTGTGGGTGCCCGGCCCCCACAATTATATTATTGTGGGTGCCCAAGCATCCATGGCCCCCTGGAGTTGGCTCCCATGGAATGTTATCAGAAATCTTATCAGAAAGAAAATGCCTCTTGAAAATAATTGACTCAGCTCTGTCCTATTAATCCACATCAGGCTCTGTTGCTTGGCAACCAGAAATTCAACAAGTAGGGGAAGGCTGGCCTTGAATGGCCTTGCAAAGGCCCAGTCCAGTTCCCTCCCCTTCACTTTCGAGACTAAGGAGAGCCAATCAGATTACATGGAGCTCTGACCAATCTAGGATCAGGATGGAATGATTACACCTTCATTCACAAGGAGCCTCATTCCCTGCTGGCCCTTCCTTGTGGGGGCAAAGAGGGATTCTGTTTAACATGAAGCATTTGAGTTTGTGTTCTATTTTGTATTTTTCTTACCTGCCTCTCTCTCTCTCTCTCTCTCTCTCTCTTTCTTTCTTTCTTTCTTTCTTTCGCTTTTCACTTCTGTCCTGAGAAGTTTGTCTTATGAGGTGACATGCAAATGTGATAATTAAATAAAACAAATAGCATGCATTGTTGCAAATACATTCAGGCTAAGGAAGGGGAAATCTATCAGTTCCGATTTCTCAGTCACTCATTTTTTTAAAATCCTCAGTTCTCCACATTCTCACACGAAACTTCATCAGCACCTCAGTGCACATTTCTTCATATATGCACATTTTTTCTTGCTGTTTTGCCTAAATGATTTTCCTGAATATAATTCATTTTATAGGTTATTTTCATTAATTTTTATGCATGATTTACCCTAGTATATGTATTACTTGGTTGAAGAACAGCATTGCAAAGTTTGGATGTGTGCCCCCATAAGTATGGCTGTGTTTCTGCTCAAATACCTTTCTGGAAAACATAAATATGTTACGTTTGCCGTGAAAGATGAACTGGTTCAAATTTTTCTCCTGTCCCCAGTCTCCAGCTGAGAGAAGCCTGATTAGTTTCCCCGGGAAACTTGCTGAGCGCCCTTCAATTGAGGGGCACTATCTTGCCAAGCTTAGCAGTGGACTCTGGTGAGGCAATTAGCAGTGCACTTTATACAGTGTGTTCTTGTCTGAGAATGAATCGCGACACAAATAGCTTTTAGCTGTGTGGGAACAGGGACACAATTTGCAGCGCTATGTATCTGTATATATTTAGCCACGGTGGTATCACAGCCACCTACATTTGTCAAGTGGAGGAAATGTGTTTTCGTGTTCTCTGGTGTTTGCATGTCTTAAATGTGGCTTGCAAATTATGTTGTGTGCCTTGCAGCAATAGGCCAAAGCATAGCAGGCTGCCCTAGCGCATAGCATTGAAGCGTGCTGAACCTGATGAGAAAGACTCTCCGCTCTTGCATTTTGAGATATAAGCCTAGGTGTTTCTGTCCCTTAGGTAAAAAGGTATCACCACTGTGGGAATATTGGATTCGAATGGCTTTGAGATTTCACTATAGACTTGCCAGAGTATTCAAGGAAGAAGCAAGGAGAGAAGCCAGGTTCCATCATCATCATCATCAACATCAATGTTGCACAGTGGTACCTTGGGTTAAGTACTTAACCTGAAGCACCACTTTAGCTAATGGGGCCTCCCACTGCTTACTTCGCCGCCAGAGCACAATTTCTGTTCTCATCCTGAAGCAAAGTTCTTAACCCGAGGTACTATTCCTGGGTTAGCGGAGTCTGTAACCTGAAGCGTATGTAACCTGAAGCGTATGTAACCCGATGTACCACTGTACTAGCATTTGATGGTAGAAAGGATTTGGGGAGGGAACCACAATGATGATAAAGGGCCCTGAAGGCAAATCATAAGAGGTTGTGCAATTCACCTCTACCTGTCTCCTAGCTGCAACTGGTCAAGCTTTGGGGAAGGGCCAAATCATATTTCCTTTTCTTCAATCCATCTCCCATGTAGTGGTGGTGAGGCTTTAAGCTTTCCAGACAGGCCTCTACCATTGCACACACATGTGTTTTCTGCAAAGGCCCTTCTAAGCTGCTCTAGCCATCTACTTGAATCTAGGAGAACGAGGGAGATGGGGCGCATGTATTTGACCTGCACCACCAGAACCAGAGGCGACCCCCCAAGTCAGCTAGGGAGACAGCTTGTCATAGTTTTTAGCACCTCTGTGGGTGGTGAACACAGCTGTTGTGAAACTGGCTTCTGTTTAGGGCTGCCCCAAGTCGCCCAGCAATTTACTGTAACAACTTCATGATGAGTTCTGACACCTAGAAAACAGCACTGTGTGTATGAAACTGTGTGCGTGTTGAATCAAAGAATTGTAGAGTTGTGTGGATGAAGGCAGGCATCGCAGCAGATGACTGAAGAAGACTCCACCACCTTTCAACATAGTCCATTTCACTGCTGCACAGCTCTCACCGCCAGAAAGTTATTCCTAATGTTTGTGTATTGTTTCAAGAAGTATAAATTGGGTTGATTTGCCTTTAAAGGCAAATGAAACCAAATTTCTCCTCCATCTACAGTTAAGGCTATTGCAGATCCCCTTAGTTAATAATAAGCTGGGGCCCTTGTGGACATCTTCATTTCAAGGCGGCACAGAGGCACTGATGCTCAGAGTCGTAGCTAAGTGATCTTGCACCCCTGGCAGAAACGTCCAGATTGTGCCCCCTAGCCATGGTCAAATTAGCTCTTCTTTCCACCTTTCCTTCCAGCCTCCCCCCTCCCCCCATTCAAATCACCCTCTATTTAAAACCTTTTCTTATGAGGCAGTAATTAATATTTCTATTTATAGACATATTTATGGACATATTTTAGCCGATTTTGCACCACCCTCTTCACCTGTGCCCCTGGCGGGGGCCCGCCTCACCACCCCCTAGCTACGGCCCTGCTGATGCTATCCCTGAAAAAGCCTGTTGAAAATGGGTTTGCTCGCTCGTCAACTAGTGACAGATACCTGACTATTCTGACCATGTCAGAAATTGTGTATTTCTCAACACGGTCACAAAAGAATGTCTGTCATTCAGTGGCAAAGCATCTGCTTTCCATGCAGGAGGTCTTGGGTTCGATTTCCTCCCTTTCTGCGTAGGACTGGGGAGAGACTCTGAAACTCTGAAGAGCTGCTGCCAGTCAGTGTAGGCAACACTGAGCAAGATGGAGCAATGGTCTGACTTGGTATAAGGTAGCTTCCTATAATAAGGTTGCCATATTTCAAGTAAAAAAAAAAAAAACAGACATCCCAGTAATGTCTGGGAAATCCCGGACATAGGGCAGCCCTACCTAAAATGGTTCTGAATCCTCATTGTTTTCTTCCTCATCCTATGTAAACAAGTGCCACTTGCAATTATCATGTGCCTGTTTTATTGCTATTCCTCCACTGTTTGGGCACCCTTGGCAATCCAGTTTTAAGGTGCATTTATTTCCCCCTGACACAGCCACTGCCGGGCACTTCATCTGTTTTGAGTCACCATGTCCATAACCTGGGAAACTAAATATCTTGCTGTGTCTGAGATAGGGATTATTCCTGAGTTTCTTGTAGCAGATAATAGCATCACTAACACCTAAGGCGCTCTGTGGAGGTGTATCTGTCACCATCGTTCAGCTGCCAGAATCAGCTAGTGCAAAAAAGGGGGGGGGGGACGATGTCCCTGGAATTTTAACAGAGCTTATTTGGGCTTCCTATTTTGAGTGTGTGCATGTGCCTATTTTATGGGATCTTAATTTCCTACCTTGGTTTATAGTGTGGTATAGTGGTTAGAGTACCAGCCTAGAACCTGGGAGACCAGGGTTCAAATCCCCACTCAGTTATGCAGCTCACAAGGGGCCTTGGGCTAGTCATATTCTTTCCTCCTAACCTACCTCACAGGTATGAGCTTTCATGTGCATGCACACTTCTTCAGATACACTTCTTCAGTGTATCTGAAGAAGTGTGCATGCACACGAAAGCTCATACCAAGAACTAAATTAATTGGTCTTTAAGGTGCTACTGGAAGGAATTTTTTTTGTTTTGACTATGGCAGACCAACACGACTACCTATCTGTAACTACCTCACAGGGTCCTTGTGATGATAAAATGAGAGCGGTAGAACCATATATGCCACCCTGAGCTCCTTTGAGGAAAGGTGGGATATATAGCTATAATTAGCAGAATATAGGTCCGTCCGTCCGTCCGTCCCCCCGCACAGCATTCTGTAGCCACAGCATCCTCATTGGGCAGGTTTTTTGGGAGGGGGCATGGATCCCTGTAAACCTCAGAGTTGCTCATGTCTGCTGATGCCCTGGAGTTGCTGGTGCACATTGGGACTTGTGGGCTATGAAAGGCAGAGCATCCCTCAATAGGCCAATGACCCACATGAGACATCATAGTCTAGTTTTGTCCTCACTCTCCTCCTCCCTATAAGGCATTTATATCCTGCCTTTCTAGGATACATCCCATTCAAGGCAGTTTACAAATAAGAGTATTTGTCAGGCTTCAGGGAATCAGTTTCCTCCCCCGTGGCAGGAAATAAGAAGAAATCAAATGAAAGGAACGTCTTACCAGTTAGATTCTTTAATAATCACAGTGAGAGAGAAAAGAACATTTCTACTAGAAATGGCACTGCTCCCAATTAAGGTTTACTCCCCCCCCCCCCGTCACTCCTATGTCTTGTAATCTGAGCTTGTGCCCTGTGCGCTTTCTGTTCTAACACTTTCTGAGCTCTCTGTTTCTTTGGAGAAGTGGGGTGGATACTGTCCAGAGGCTGTGAATCTCAACTCTCTTCTGGTGTTTCTTCTGCTAGTTGTTCCCCATACAGTATTTCCCAGCTTCTGCCTTCTGAACTATGCCCCTCTGTGAACCATTGTTCCAAATCTATACTGTTCTCTTGCACCTGGGAAGATGGCTCCCACCATTCTTCCTCTGTGCAGCCCTCCTCAGCACGGTCCCTGACAGTACTACAACAATTTTTTGAAAATCCTCTACTTCAGAGGTGAAAACCTGGGAAGGGGGGAATTTTAAGTGCCCCTCCCCATGTTTTTCCAACAGGAAAACTGAACATTTGAGGGAATACTCAAAAACTCCTATGAAACATTTCCTCTTGTGGAATGTGAAATATTTAAGACTGGTTTTACTCAATCAATATTTGTAGCATGGAGATTTTTGTGCTTGACTATCTACAGCATTGGAAAATAATTAATTGTAGGTATACTGTAGCACTCAATTCCAAGAAGCATTCCGGGGCCTAGAAGGACCACAAAGGAAGAGGAAGATGGCAGGCACCCTCTGCATTTGTCGTAAGCAAGAAGGCAGGTGACTGAGAGCAAACGGGGTTGACCAATGCCCCCATTTGCCCTAATAAAATAACCTTCGCCACTGATGCCTCCCTCTTGTGCATGGTGTGATTTTTGTTTCAAGTAGCTTTCAGAACATGGCAGAGTCCCAAGTCCCTTATCCCCAAACTACAGTGTTAAAAGCAAGATACCATGTATGCAGCACAGCTAAATCAGGCTGCTCATGGGACTGCTATGGTAGCTCAGTTCAGAGCATGCCACGAATGCCTGGCTGTGCCACTGAGGATGTTAGCTTTCATTTGAGTTCACCAGGATGTTTCAATTTATTCTGGAAGACAGGCTCGGCTTCTCCTGTGGGCCTCTGCTGCTTGACAGAGGGGTTGATTCAGAGGAGAGCGATGCGACTGTGCAACATGCATACTCAAGTATGTAAATATGTATTTACTATTATGGTTTCTGCACAGCGGGTTGAAAGGGGCTCTGCTCCCGATCCGTGATGGCAGGCCCAAAGGTGAGTTGGCCAGCTGCTGTGAACTAAATTGGGGGGCTGAGACAAAAGACCATGAAACGACTCAGTTGCTGAATGCCGATGACAAAAATAACCAGGATCACTACCCAATTTGGGGAAGGAATTAAAGCAAAACATGCTTGCAGACCTGCACTTTATTTAGCTCATAGATATATCCTTAACAGTGGGTAGTTGGGATGAAGAATAAAAAGATGGATTATCCTACATGAAATCATCGAACTGGGCTTCTTATCTCAACTTTCTTTTGATGTTCTGCTGAAGTTTGGTTTTTATTACTCCTATGCTACACACTGAGAAGTTGAGATTGATGGAAAGCCACTTGTCTGAGAACCTGCCCAGGTGTTTGAATGCTCTATGACGGAGGAGGTGAAGAGGAGAAATGGGTTTGGGGTGGTGGTTGTTGGGGTGTATTGTTTCTTATCCAGCCCATGTTTCTATCATGAATTTCTGGGTGAAACTGCCTTAAAAGCAGAAACCAATCCGCTAAACAAAACACAAATATCCTTCGACTATTCACCCTCCTCTGAATATTGCAAAACAGTTCTCCAACCAAACAGTATTAGGGGGAAAGTGGGCATAAAGATTTGCACTTGAGCAAAATGACATGGAAAAATGAATTAGATTAGGGGGAAATGCTTGCAAATTGTGTATAAAAGGGGAAAGAATCATAAAAATGTACATATTGGGAGAAATTTGCACTATATTCTGATGAATTTTCATGAGGATTTAAAAAAAGAAGAACTTTGACATGCTGCAGAACTGAATGGAGAACAAAATTTAAAAATGGAACAAATGGAAAATAGGAAGAATCTGAATTGGGTTCTCCCTTCCTAGAACATAATGATTGATAACTCAGCCTTTTGGCCACCATGCTTTAGCTGAGCTTCCTGCATTGCAGGGGTTGGACTAGATGGCCCTTGGAGTCCCTTCCAACTCTACATTTCTAAGATTCTATGCTATATTGACAAACCACTGCCAGAAGACCATTTCCTGCAGTTCCAACAACAGAGAACAAATTAGGGAACAGAAAGTTCCCCTTGACTTACG
This sequence comes from Podarcis gaigeae, assembly GCF_964106915.1. Lineage (NCBI taxonomy): Eukaryota > Metazoa > Chordata > Lepidosauria > Squamata > Lacertidae > Podarcis > Podarcis gaigeae. The sequence continues at coordinate 36,311,403 of NC_139692.1, forward strand.
TATCACAGTGTAAAAAAAACAAAAAACGAATATAAATTCATGGATGAACATTTTGTATCCTTAATTCAATCTCCTATACTTGGTTTTACTTTTCTTTTTTAACATTTGCATTGCTTTGAGACACTTTTGTGGGGAAAGCAACAAATAAACAGAGTAAGTGATAGTGAAGAGTTTTTCTGTGACTGCACAGGAAACTCCAGCATTACATTCCACTTCTCCCTCCCCTCAAATTCAATGCACAGAAACCATCGCAGAGATTCCTGTGGTGAGGGATTCTGGCAAAGCCCCCTCTGTGGATGCTAATGGTTTCCTAGCAAGTTCAGAAGTGGCTCATCTTTCACACCTTCACTGCGGACAAATTCTCAGCTCTTCCAGGAGATACTCATCTGACATGAAATAATATCCCACGTGAAGCTGTTTTCTAGCGAGAAACAGTTCTGATTTCTCTCCGCCTCCCTTTGTTATTGCTTCTTATCTTTTTGCATTTTTTATTCCTATAACGTGGAAAGTGCATATAAGAAGGGCACCAGGCCCCTGGAAAGGGAAAAAAAACAAAACCATGCAAATACATAGGCCACAAAATCATCAAGAAGCAAAACTCTTGTAAGGAGACCAACAACTCAAACAGGTGAGAGAGCAAAAGAGAGAAAGAGGGGGCATGAGGAAGATGCAAAAGGCCAAATAAGTTCAATAATTCTTCCAAATAAAATTGTACTGGACTGGAATGAGGCAATCCATCATGTGACTGTTCATGCAAGTCAAAAAAAGGTCTCCCATGTGACCACAAATTTTTGTGTTGCAGCAAAGACCTTGTTGACTTTCAGTTTGCAGTTAGCTTCTCCAAGGAAACTATAAATGAAGCCTTTTTATACCACATACCCAGTGTAAAAATTGAAGCATCCTTCCAGCCCCGGGTTTCAGTTAGATGGACTGTGGCCAGGGCTGGATCTAGACACATCAAAGAAACATTTCAATTTAAAGCGCTGTAAATTTGAACAGGGAAAACTGGTAGAAAAAAGCAGGACTCCATGTCGCCATCTGGTGGCAAAATGTTATATCACACATTGTTGTTCTTGTTTAGTCTATTAGTCGTGTCCGACGCTTTGTGACCCCATGGACCAGAGCACACCAGGCATTCCTGTCTTCCACTGCCTCCCAGAGTTTCATCAAATTCATGTTGGTAGCTTCTAAAACACTGTCCAACCATCTCATCCTCTGTCATCCCCTTCTCCTTGTACCCAACATCAGAGCTTTTTCCAGAGAGTCTCCTCTTCTCAGGAGGTGGCCAAAGTATATTGCACAAAGAATGCATCTAAATAGTTTTTTCTTTACCAGTCCAGCTGAGTCCCAGGAGGATTATAATTGAAGCTCTGAGCAACAAATGATGTTGCAGTATGAGTCAATCAAGGTGTGTTCTCAAGGTCCAGGGGTGGCAATTACAACAAGCTAGACTTACTGTAATTATCACCTGCCCTAATGTCCCTCCTGTCTTCTGTGAGTCTGTCACATTTCCTTTGCCTGAATCATGGAGGTACGTGCTGCTTTTAAAATGTTTTCAGTCACCCTTAAAGGTTTTTAGGTGCTCCTAATATTAGATGCTCTTATTTTTTTTAAAAAAATAAGTTTTTAATATGTTTATATGTCTAAGTAATTAACAGCCAGTTGCCAATCTCCTCTTCTTGGGGAAGGTTCTTGAGCAGATGGTTGTGGCACTCTTGGAGGAAATTATTTTGGTCACACCGTAGGATAACCTCTGTTGGGAGAGAGTAAAAGGAAATGGTTCCACTCTGTGGTGGTTCCAGTCCTTCTAGGATGGATGTTTCCAGAGGGTGATGCTTGGGGATTGGTCTTTGGCCCTGTGGAGCCTTCAAGGTGGGGTTCCTCAGGGTTTAATGTTATTGAACAAGCTGTTTAACTTATTGTTATGATTATTATTAGTAGTAGTATACTACCCTTAGTAGTAGTATACTACCATTAGTAGTAGTATACCACCCTTCATCTGTAGATCTCAGGGTGGTTCACAACATAAAATTATAATATAAAAAACACAAAATACATAATAAAAATAAGAACAAAAACAAACCAGTAATGTCCCCCTCCCACAACCCATTTAAAAGGGAACCAGATGTTACTCAGCCAACAGCCTGGTTGAAGAGGAACATTTTTGCCTCGCGCCTAAAAGCACATAATATAGGCACCAGCCGAATCTCCTTGGGGAGAGCATTCCACAAATAGGGAGTCACTGCAGAAAAGGCCCATTCTCATGTTGTGTCCCTCTGGACCTCTTGTGAAGGGGACACATGAAAAAATGGCCGCAGAGGATGATCTCAGGATCTGGATAAGTTCCTAGGGAAACTGGTGGTCCTGAGGTAGTGGAGTCCTGAGCTGTCTACATAAAACTCCTGAGTGGAGTCATCTAGTGTTTTGCAGTACATTGTCAGCAATATGCTGATGACACACAGCTCTACTTCTCCTTTACATCTGCAGGTGAGGCAGTGGAAGTGCTGGACCAGTGTCTTGCCTTGGCAATGGACTGCGTGAGAGCTAACAAACTAAAGTGGTCTGTGTGTGTGTGTGTGTGTGTGTGTGTGTGTGTGAGAGAGAGAGAGAGAGAGAGAGAGAGAGAGAGAGAGAGAGAGTGCATAAGAGACACACTGGGGCTCTGAAGTCACTTGGGACCTACAAGAAAGTAAGACAGGGTGGTTCTGATTTTAAGAGCGGGGAACCCTGTTGCAAAGAAGGGACCTTCTTCTGCATTCAACATCAGCTGCCCGGGAAGGTGCTATTTGGTCTGATTAATACATATATTTGTCATTGCAAATAATGCACTGTACAAATACAATCTTGGAGTTCTGCCATTATTTTCAGAACACTCAGCACAGGCATAAATGATCCTTGCGCTGCACAGCCACAGGGGAACAAAAGGCTAACCTTGGCTGAAGAGCTCCATCTCCTCCTCCAAAAAAATGCTCCATCACTAATTGCAACAGTAGAAAACTGTGTTCCCATCATCTGCGTAACTTTCAAGGTTTATCAGTCGGAACGTGGCTATAACTCTTTTCTTTATCTATCCTGTGTTTTCCACATATCCCCCTGAGCATATTTCCCATCAAATCATAGAGCTGGAGAGTTGGAAGGGACCAAAGAGTCAAACCCCCTGCAAAGCAGGAATAAGAACTAAAGAGTCCCTGGCAGATGGCCAGCCATCACCTGCTGAAAAACCTGAAATGAAGGAGAGTCTACCACTTCCCAACGCAGTCTGTTCTACCGTTGAACATCTCTTACCATCAGAAAGTTATTCCTCATTTAATCAGAATCTCATTCCTTGTAATTTGAATCCATTGGTTTGAGTCCTGCCTTGTGGAGCGGCAGAAAACAAGCTTGCTCCATCTTCCATGTGAGAGCCCTTCAGATGTTCAAATATGGCTATTCTATCACCTTTCAGTCTTCTCTTCTCCAGGCTAAACATGCCATGCTCCCTCAACCATTCCTCATAAATTTTGGTTTCCAGATCCTTCATCATCTTGGTCATCTTCCTCTGCACAAATTCCAGCTTGTCATCATACCACTTCCAAGCTTCCATTGTTTCAGGTTTTCATTAGGAGGTTTCAGGAAGCTATTCACTATGGGTTGATTACAATATTACTTCTACCCAGGGTAGAATCCCAGAAAATGACAGGCTCCATCATGCTCCTTCTTGTGTGCCAGGCAAATGGTCCAAGCTTCTATTTGGGAAAGTCCCTGCCTGGAACCTTGAGGAGCCACTGACACTCAGTATAGACAACACTGAGGCTGCATTCACATGGGAGTTTATTCCTTTTCCCTGAGGTTTCCCTAGCTGTTAGCTCAAATATAGTGTAGAAATGTTCATATGACATAAAAGTCCCCTTCAGAAATCTAACAAAACATAGTCCAAGGATGGCACTCATTTCCATGTTAATTGCTTCCAGAAAAAAAGATGTGTTTGCAACCCCATTAACCCAGCAAATCATGGGAGTTAAGTGATTTAAAAAAAAAAAATTATACAGAATACCAGGATGCAGTTCTTTTATCTGTCATTTTCATGGGTAAAACATGAGGGAAGAGAGGCACAGGTGTGCGGAAAGGATGGGGGAATATTGCCCAATGATGTCCTTTGTTGTGCCACACCACGCCCACTGGTGGGAATGAAATTTAAGGCAGCATGATGGTGTGTATCACTGAAAAAGCCACAGATCACTAATGCAACAGGAACTGCAGCACGAAGGGAACATTAGAAAACAGAACAGAGGCACTAGCGTTAATCAGAAAAAAATAACACAATGCTTCCCACCTCTGAATGCACCCTGAGTAAGTTGAGCCAATGTGTTGATCCAGTACAAGGGAGAATTCTGTAAAATTCCCCTCTGAAATCTTCCACATTTAATAGATGGATAAGAAGAGATTTCCCCCCATTTCTGGGAATAGACTCCTGTGATGAAAAGTGTTGAAAAGTCTTAAACGAATATCTAATTTGTGTGAGTAATGTCCTGTGCTTAGCAATACAAAGAAAAGCTTTATATATTGATGGGGTTTAGGGGACAAAAAACCAATTCACTGAGTATCTGTCTTTCACTTACTACTATCATTTATTAGGAGAGAATTTTGAGCACAATGAAAACAGGGAGTAATTTAGAGGGGAACGAAAAAGCGCCTCCAATAAGGATATTAAACGAAAGCCATAGATTTCAATCTCTGATTCTTTAATATCCTCTTTTGTCAGGCTTGCAGATACTTTTAAGAAAAATAACATTGTATAGGACATTTCAAATTAGACCAGCTATTCGGGAGCTCAGGAGCTGCAAAGAGATATGGCTCTAAATGAACTTACCACCAGGAATGCACCAATGGGACTTGGGGAGATCATTGCTCCTTCTCCAAGGCTTCCTGAAATTCACCTTGCTCAAGGAAGGACTGTAGCTCAGTGCTGTCCCTGGGATGCAGGAGGACCCAGGTATAATCCCTCGCAACTCCTGGTAGGGCTGGGAATTTCTCCTACTGTATCTGAGAGCTTGTTTACCTGTTCTGCTCTTGCAGTTTCAACAGGAGCTAGTACTGGGTTGACCGTGGGAACATAGCTCAGTGGTAGAGCGTCTGCCTTGTGTGCAGCTGCTCCCAGGTTCAATCCCTGGAATCTCCAACTAGGACTGGCCCTGGTCTGAAATCCTGGAGAGCTGCTGCCACTCACTGTAAGGCAGTACAGTGGTACCTTGGTCCTCAAACTCAATCCATTCCAGAAGTCCGTTCCAAAGCCGAAGCGTTCCAAAACCAAGGCCCGCTTTCCCATAGAAACTAATGCAAAATGGGTTAATCCATTCCAGACTTTTAAAAACATCCCCTAAAACAGCAATTTAACATGAGTTTTGCTATCTAACGAGACCACTGATCCATAAAATGAAAGCAATAAACAATGTGCTGCAGTCACACGACCAATCCATCAGTAGCTGAACTGGGTTCCACACAGCCACAAAAACAAAACAAAAAAGCCTCAAAAACAAAAATGCAAAATAGATGGCAAAAACAAACAGACCTCAGCGTAACACTCAAAACGGAAGTGTGGCACTCAAAATGGAAGCGTAACACTCAAAATGGAAGTGTGGCACTCAAATCAGAAGCGTTACACTCAAAACAAAGCACGTTCAGCTTCTGGAAAAAGTTTGCAACACCTAGAACACTTACTTCTGGGTTTGCAGCTCTATAGTAAGTCTCACCTAGACCACTTCCCATTCCTACACTTCTATGATCATAAGCCTTAAAAGAATGTGGGTCAAAGCATCATTGCAACCCTTCTAGCACCATAGCTTTTCTTTCCCCCAAAGCCATGAGAGCTAGGAGCATGATCATTTTAAATCTGAGACATAAGCAAGTATTTGGTGTGGCAAAGTTTGCAGTGCATATATACTTGCAACATGGTCTTTGAGCTATAGCTCCTACCCAAACAATAACTTATTGCAAAGATATTTGCTCCACAAATATTTGCTGCACCAAATACTCTGCAAAGGTCCCTAATTCAATCCCTGCCATATCCTGGTAAGCCTGGGAAACTCTCCTGCCTGAAACACTGGGGAACTGTTTTCACTAAGTGTGGCCAGTATTAGACCAATGATCTAGTTTGGTGTCATCAGCTTCCTCCCTGCCTACAGCAGCCGAGTGCTCCTGTCTAGCTTGGAGGCTTCCCATAGGCATCTGGTTGGCTGAATTTTTGAGCCATTGGCCTGTTCCATCAAGCTCATCTTATGTTCTTACCAAGTATGGATGGGGCCACTGATGCAACTCTTCCTGTGAACTAAAGAAACTACTACCTGGTAGCTCCAGTCTATGGGGTGTTGCCCTTCTTGCAATAGTCTTGCTGGCTAGTTGTAGTAGCAAGAATGGCTGGTGCCTATTGGGACCGGTAGAGCAGAAGGCAGGGAGACCAAGGGGCAGATGGAGGGAGTGCCAACAGCAGGCAGTGCCAACATATTCTGGTTTTGTCCCCATCCGTATCCTTGCTGACATCTACAAGGCAATTGCACTGTAATCTACATATTAATCCAACAAGTGAAGATCGGTTTGCTTAAAAATGAGAAACAAATTAATTCCATTAACAGCTGTAGTCTGTTCCCTGAGCTCCATAGAAACCACTTCTTTGAGTGCCGCCCTTGCCAGAATTAAAGTGGGTGGCAATTAGAGAGAGGTCTCGGATTCCAGCATCATTAGACGTCAAGAATTCATGCTTCTGAGCAGGGTAATGTGAATACCATAGCCATCTCTACTGGGGAAGTTTCAGCTCTTCAGCCAGTGGCGAGTGGTAGCTATTGAGGCTGGTGGGGTAGAAAGCAGGGAGGGCAACAGCAGGTGGCGCCAGAGGCAATGACAGGTAGAACCAACTCATTCTAGTTTCTTCCTCCCTGCTGAATTCCACTGAGACTTGAAGAGGAAGAGGAGACACAGGAAGTTTCACCCCTTGGACTGGTTGCAAGTAAGAAAGCTGGCAAGATGGACACTGGCTGGGGACCGACTGAGGTTGGTGGAGCAGAACCCTACTTGACCTTATGGACCAGCCTCCACTGTCTTCAGCTCCTCCTCTATGTCAAACATGGACTCCCAAAATTCTCTGTGCTGTTTGTCAGCTGTAAAATGGGGGCAGGGATAGAGAATTCCATTGAAAGTTAACTTGGCGGGGAAGTAGAATTCTCCAACCGTTGGGGCAAAGTCAAGGGGGGAACGAAATCCTCAGATAATCCCTTGCAACATTATCTTCTGAGAGCTTAACCCTAATTGCACCACCTCTGAAACAATCACAATGTCTATTTAGTCTAATAAACCACTCTGGTTAAACGACAGCTAGCGATGCTAACGGCCAACATGGCACCAGAATCAATAAACACACTGTATTTGTGCTGCTATGCAAAACACATCTCCCTGTAAACATATTTTGCAAGGGAGGTGAACTGATGGGGAAAGCCGCAAGACAAAAAGCAGACTCCCAACTTGTGGTACTCGTACTTACTTATGAAGTCAACTTTTCATTCTCATTGTGCAAAATTCTATTTGGGCAGAAAGCCGTAAGGAGTTGTGACTGGTGGACCTAGGTCATTTTCAGCCTTCTCAAGTGGACTCAGCGGAGGGTAGAAAGTTTTGAGAACCCCATCTATTAAGTGATGCTGTTGTTTAGTTGATGTTCAACTTACCTCCATCCCTTTCCTGCTTTTGGGAGAACAAGGGAGAGGAAATATCGATGTCCAGGAAAAAGTTGACAGTCAGAGTTTACTTCCCTGCCATTAGTAAGACAGTGTATTCTATTCAAACACAGCACATCACCCACCTGTGATACAGTGAAGCAGACAGAAAGACGTGTTCATTATTCTTCCTTTGCAAGTTGGGTATTATACAAAACAATCCCCTCGATGGAGATAAAGCAGATTCGAGTGTTGATCTTACTAACCTTCCAAGTCAGTTGAGCGGCCTAACCTATTATCATCTCAGCGTGAATTCAGCGGCAAAGACATCACTTGGCATCAAGCAGAAACAAGATGCGAACCCGGCCAGGAATTCCATATGAGGAGCCTTGCTTTCATTTCCTTGTATTAAGGCACAAGGCAGCTGCACTTCTGCAAGGAAAATGGGAAGAAGGGGCTTATTGGGGGCTGCCTTTCAGATATTTTCCACATTGTTTGGGTTTGCTCATGCATATTATGTATTAATAATTGTCGCACACAACACCCGGAGCAAATTACTGTTACTGAGGAGGAGCTGCCATCTGTACCCAGATTATGCTGGAGAGAAGAAGGATGGTCTTATGGGAAGGATACTCAATGGGCCAGATTGCTCATTGGAGCTTAAGATTTCAAACGTGCAAAGAGCAGGGAGGGCAGTAGCAAGTGGCCAGTCTGTCTGATGTGCAGATATGTACCACAATCCTTGATTCTAGCTTAGAAAAAGCATTAAGGGGTGTTCAGATAACCCATCCCACTGAAAGCATGCAAGCTATTAAAACTATGCATAGCATGGAGGTGGCAGATAGAGAGAGGCTTTCCCCCCTCTCTCATAACTCAGAGACATCCAATGAAGGATTCAGGACAGACCCCCCCAAAAAGTGCATCTTCAGTTTATAGTTAAATTGTGGAACTCACTTTTTTGCATTACAAGCAGATTGATAGTGGGCCCTGTGTGTATATAGTTTTTATTATTAATTTTTATTATTATGTTGTGGTGGTGGTGGTGGTGGTGGTGGTGCATGTTGTGTTTTTATATTGTAAACCATCATGTGATCTTTGGGTGAAGAATGGTATCTAAATTTAATAAACAAGAAGAAGTAAAAACAAAAAAAAAATTCCTTAGTACTGGGCAGGGAGGAAATGGCTGCTACTGCAGTCACTACCTTCTAGGTGAGTTGGATGAACCTATGCAAGACCCCCGTTGTCAAAAGTCGGGACCCTTTTCACTCCTTGCAAACAGAACTGTGAAATTGGCATGGGTATTCCTACATTTGCTCAGCATATTGAAAAGAATCAACTTCTTGCCTTAGCTCTTTGAAACCTGCTGCTGAATGGTTGATATCCCTGCCCCCCTTGCTCATGTGTGTGCAGATATCAGTGGCATAGCATGGGTTGCCAGTGCCCGGGGCCTCACAGGTTGGGTAGGAGGAAGGGAGGGAGACGGGCAGAGTATGCATATGCATTCAATTGCCTAACAGCATCCACATCACCCAGGATATCACATCCACAGAGATAAGAAAAGAAGAGTTGCGTTGTCTGGAGAGGTCACTTCCTGCTTTACACAGAGAAGCTGTTTTCAATGGAACCCAGTGATGGAAGTGCACAGCTGTATTGAGGCAGCACCGGGTGCTGACATGTGCTCCTAACAATTTTGCACCTGGGGCAACCACCCCTGTGCCCCCCACCATGCTATGCCACTGGTAGATATAGGTAAAATCTCCAGTGGAATGAGGAATGCTAAGGTTCTATTTCACCCTCTCTTGTAACATTGAAGTAGAGGCTTAAATCCATTTTAAAATTCCTAACCGAAAGGGCACTAAAGTGTGTGTGTGTGTGTGTGTGTGTGTGTGTGTGTGTGTGTGTATTCTGACCTGTTAATAAAAGACTAAAAGGTGCACATTAATATAAATATTTATATTCTGCTGTGCCATATTAGCACTTACGGATAATCTATCTCCCCTGCTAATGGTTCTGAGTAAAATGTGCAGTCAGTGCGGCTGACATTTTGAGGAGTTATTGCTGTATTGCTTCATCTTAGTCATCCCCACAGCCCCTTTCTTAGTGATTGATATGAGAGAGAGCGTACTGACTAAAATATCTATATTTCTTTCCCCATATGTGCTTCTATAGCCTGGTGAAAGCTTTGGCTTAGCTACGAACTTTGCAGCCCATTAAAATCAGCAGGAGAACAGTGGCAGGCAGGAGACAATGACATTCCAACTCACAATGGGGCGGAGGTGAAATTCAGGAGCCACGAAACTGTTAGAGTTCAGGGGGGCATTATTGTGTGGGGAGGTGTTGTGCTTTGTGTGCACTCTGTCTGGGGCTGTGTGGGGAGGAAAGGGTCAACTGCCAGGTGGGATGTTGAAGAATTCTGACAAAAACAGAAATGGGAGCAAGGATGGGTAGTGTTTGCTTATATTTGGAATGGAAAGCAATCTGGGAAACACATCCACAAAGATACGCAGCTGGTTTTACAATGAACGCTTAGGTTGCAAATGTGATCCATGCGGGATTCACGTTCGCAACCCGCAGTGTTCGCAACCCGCAGCAGCATGTCTGTGCATGCGCGGGTTGTGATTCGGTGCTTCTGTGCATGCACGACCCCCGAAACCTAGAAGTAACCCATTCCAGTATTTCCGGGTTTCGGCAGGTCTGTAACCCGAAAAAACACAACCTGAAGCATCTGTAACCCGAGGTATTACTGTATCCCTATCCCATCTGCACTGTGTTTCCTTTGTGCTGAAATGAATGGGGTGGAATAATGTATTGACAACATAATTTAGGGAATTTAGGGAATGAAATAAGTAAGTTAAGCGGTTTCTCCACAGCAGGCAGCAAACAACTTTGTTCTTGGTGGAAGAAGAAATGCAGCAGAAAGGAGACAGTGCGGAATGCAACAAATACAGGGTGAGATAGAAAATAGTGCCTTATTATATCCCTAGATGGAAGGGTCAATCTATGTCTAGTCTGTGCCACTTTCAGATATGTTCATTCATATGTCCACTCCCTTTATTATTTCTGCACTAAATCTACACTTTTATACATATATATATGTCAGGGAACTGCCATCGGAGCCAAGAATGGAGGTGAGGCTCCCTAGCGATGCAGGAGAAGGGCCCAGCCGGGACAGAGGGAACACTTCCTCGGAAGAAGGAGATCAGCGTGACACCAGGAAGAAAAGAGAGCCAGAAAGGAAGTCGGAGAGATGGCTCCAAGACTCTTCCACAGAGACCAGCGGGGAGAGCCCAGGACCTCAGCTGGCCACACCCACTCTGCGCAGAAAACTTCCGCGCAGAGAGGCTAGGCGGCGACTTGGTGTCAAAGAGCTTTTATGCTGGAAGAAGTTCAGGAAACGCCCACTGACGGATTCTGCCAGTGACTGACACAGCCACGGAGAAAGTGCTGTTCAGCCAGGGGAAAGTTTAGCCAGGGAACGTTGCCAAAGGCAGCGGCCACTTACGCACAAGCAACCCCAATTCCCTTTACAATATATGTATACTGTATATATACTGTGTGTGTGTGTGTGTGTGTGTGTGTGTGTGTGTGTGTGTAACCAACCCAAATTTAGAAAAAGCAAAAAGAAAATTGCTCAATGTTTTTGTATTTAAATATTATTAAAATCCTTATTTTTATGCATTATCTCACAAAATTCACATTGTTGTGTGTGATCTTACACAAAATGTGAATTTTGAACAGTTCAATGCCATCACTATCTACTCAAAACTACCAACTCAAAGGGCACTTACTCCCAGGGAAGTATGCACCCTACATATGTGTGATGCTTTAATATGTATTTTGTGAAAATTGAGTCAGAGAAGTGCAAAATTCAAAGGATAATTACATTCTGAGCATTGCATTACTCCAGGAGGTACAGATCAAGTCATCACACACACACACAAGCTTCCAGCTACCCCCACCAGCAGCAATGAGACTGACCATAAAAGGGGGAGAATGGTTTTATCCAGCAGCATTAAGCCTCTGCAGAAACCTTTCAGAGAATCTTTCTCCATCCTCACAAATATTGTTGCTGTAAATAATATGCAAATAATAAATAAATAAATAACCATATATTTCACCACCTGGAAATGGGGCAGCAATTAGCAGAGGGAATGTTTGATCACGCCTACATTTTGTGAATGCCAGTAAGTTCTATTTGTGAACTCCATGTAAAAGAACATCAGCAGGGACAGGAAGCAGGACATTTCAACTGGTGGCTCTGGTGAATCTCTCCCTGCTTGCCTTCTGGAGATAATACATTTGGGTTTAAGAAAGCTTTTAAGAAAGCCCTTTACAACCTATGGAAAGGCCTCGGGAACATATAGATATTGCTGGACCAAAATACATGCCCTAAAAATGTTCCTTGCTCTCTTTGCAAGGAAGTTGCTTTTTTCGTTTAGCATGTGAGTCCCAGAGAATCAACATTTTCTTGTAAAACCGAACAGGGAGGGGGAGATCTGAAGAATTTAAAATGTCACTTGGAGCATCCGAAATTGCCCTGTAGAAGAATTTGTTCACAAGTCAACCTTTATAAGCGCATGAACATGGATTTCTCTTACTCCTGGGAAATCAAGAGCGATGCTAACTCTTCGCGATGTGGTAAAGCAAGCAGTAGCCTGGAGATAAATACCACAAATAGGATGGATGCATTTTGCACATAAACAAGCTGAGCTGGAATAAGGAAAACAAATTACAGGTCATTCCAGGCAGCTTCATATTGAAGACATCCTGTTTTGGGTAAGCAGGACTCATTAACTCGGAGCACTGAGCTGAGGCTCTAAAAGGGGCTGGCAGGTAGATTAGCGTCTGAAACTGAATGAAGTTTTGCTTGTTTGTTTGTTTACCATTGCATTTCTAAGCCATCTTTCCTCCAAGGAGTTCAAGTTAGTATACATGGTTCTCCCCTGCTCTCCATTTTACCCTCGCAACATCCCTGTGAGGCAGGATAAGGTCCTGAGCACCCCTCAACCAAGGAAGGATTACAGCAGTTCCTAAGGTGCCCAAGATACACACACACACACACACACACACACACACACACACAAACACACATTTCTAGAGTCTGGGCAGCTGCTCCCAGGTCTGTGCCCCATGGAGGGGTTGCGTGGCGAGTTCCCGCCTCCCCCTTGGAAATAAAGACACAGGACACCAGCATTTTAGGTTAATGGGCAAGAATTGGCCACAACTTTATTGGTTACAGGAATTGAGCGGTATTGGCTTAGGCATTGGTCCTCTTGACTATCCGGCTTCAGCCTGATTGCTTGAAGACCGGGAAGGGTTAACCGCCAGTAGGGGGAGTCCTGCTGATGCACATCAACTAGGAGCTCCCCCGGGGTCACCACTCGGGGGGGTGCCTTAGGCTTCGGACAGGGCAACGCCCTCCGGAATACTTTACCGGACTACCCTTCAGTATGGGGGAAGGTGATGGCACTTTCTCCCCCCCCCATCTACATAACAATACCCCTACCAATGCCTAACCGCCAATGCTGAGGAAGTTGTGATGATTTGCTACAAGGTAGGCAAAAAACCAAATGGCTGGAGCCAATTTGCCAAGTGGAAAAAAATCCTACCAGGCCCCTTGACGGCGACCGACCGAAGTCCATAGCAATGTAAGAGAGCCAAACCTAAAGGGTGGGAAGGGTGGGAAACTGGAGCAGCTGGAGTGAAGAAAGAGGAAAAGCCTCGGCCGCACCGGCCCTAAATAGCATGGGCCACGCCTCCCAGGCCAGCTGATTGGCTGGCAAGGGAGATGATGCGGCCAAGGATTCCTCCAGTTTCGCGGGGGCTGCCCCCGCGCACGTGGGGAGGGTGTGAAGCCTGCAACCCCACCTCCTCTCAAGCTCGGAAGTGGCTTTGAGGCAACAGTGGAATCACCACACCCCACTCCCAGGTTATGTACCCTCATTTGATGGGGTGCATGCATGCAACCTGAGGTTTCTGCTACACTGAAGTCATAACTGCTCTTCCCTCTTCAAGCACCTCCTGGTTCTAGAAAACAGCAGGGCAGATGATGGCAAGGATTCAACTGGCCTGAACAGCCTCTCTCTCCACCTCTGACAGATCTTGTGCACCCACCTCCATCTCTGACTGCTCTGACCTTTCCTCTTCATCCCACCCTGGCTCCCGCATTGTAAGCAGCACCAAACACCCCATACATTGCTGCCCCTGCTCTCCTGAGTCAATCCCCTGCCCACCTGCCCCCACCACACACTTGTCAGAGCCCTGCCAGTCCTGACAGTTAGGCTGAGAGATGGTGACTGACCCAAGAACACTCACTGAGCTTCATGGCTGAGCACAGATTTGAACTTTGATGCCAAGGTTAAGGGTAGCCAATTTCTGTGGGATTGCATAAAACTTAGGGAACAAGCTGTGCTATCATAATGATTAAGGTTTTAAATGATAATTTTAGGTTATATGTTAGTGGCCAAGTTTTAATTTATATATATTTTTAACTGTTGCTATATCTGTATTGTCCCTGTTATACCTAATTGCAAATTCAAATGTATGACTTCCTTGATATTGTATGAGGGCTGGAACTGGTCTGTGGACCGAAATAATAAAATTCATTCACTTTGATGTCACGGACTGGCTGGCTGTAGAGCTGGGGAACCTCCAAGGGAACCCCCAGAGGAAGAAGGGTCAGGGCCAGGGGATTGGTGCTGGGATGATGATGCGTGGACAGAGGGAGAAGAGGAAGCTGACTGGGAGAAGGAGGCGCCAGAAGCTGAAGAGGTAACAGGTTTTAGTGAGCAGGAAGAGACTGTGGCAGAGAGCAGTCCAGACTCGGAGGCAGGAAAAGAGGGGTGTCAGGAGACAGAGATGAGGCAGGCTGCTGAAGAAGCCATGGAGTCTCCCCCTTCTGTTGGAACCAACCCCCTCTCCCCTGGTCCCCCAGAACGCTCAAGGAAATGAAGAGAGTGGAGCAATGAGAGGCAAGATGACAAGCCTTAGACTCTTGGGGAAGGAGCCTTAGAGAGTGGTGGGAAGGTGGGAACCTTCATTCCTTGCAACTGCTTCATTGGGGCAAGACCTACTAAGAAGCGTTGCTGTGACCACTCACCGTGAGCTGTTTTCTTTCTTTATTGTTTCATTGCTGACCTATGCCTGACTCCAGCTCCTGACATTTGGTCTCCAAGGTCCTAGCCTAACACTCCAACTGCTATGCCACACTACTTCTCATCTTGTAAGGTCCACTGAAATCACTAGGACATCCCTCTAGGAAATGGGCATGGAACGATGAGATTCCTCCTCTTCGTGTATACAGATGGTACTGCATCTTGCGGGTTGCCGCATTAAGCTGTGAGCAATCAGAGTGCTCCTACCTTTTATTCAGAAGTCCTGTTTCCAAGTTAACAAGTCAGGCCTGCACACACTCCTTAGGGAACAGGCTCCGATTCACTCAGTGGGATTTACTTCTGAGTAATCACACCACTGGGCTATGCACTTTTATTTTGGTGACTCCAGTCCTTTCCAAATGTGCATCTTTTGGCTGCCTGATCTTTTCACTAAGCCCTTGGGATCGGTCCCCGCCCCATGCACTACAGAACCACAATTTCAGTCCATCTTATCCACACGTCCCCATCCCCAGATTAGAACCCAGCCAAGCAATGCACCCCTTTCCCTTCAAGGGGACCTTCACACCTCACTCAAATTCAGACCCACATCTAGTTCCCCCAGGCAATAAACACAAGCATTGAATCAGCAGTACCATTCCGTGCATCTGCACAAATCCATGTAACAGATGTGCAGAGGCTTGGGAGGGGAACTTATTTTAGATAAGCCAAATAATCTTTTCAATTATCTTTGACTGAAAATATTGTATTTTCTTTTCCGGCATTCAAGAGCATTTGGGCATAAAGCACTCGCCTAATTATCATTATCTCCTCTATTATGTGTTCTGAAATAGTTTGTCAAATATGCTACTATTTTGTTATTTGGGAAGGTTTCCAAAAGCACTTTCCAGCTGCTATATATCTTTGTTACTGGGTAATGGTTGTGGCGGAGGAGTTGGAGTTAATCCATCAGGAAGCAAAACAACCAAACCAAACAAAAAAAGGAAGCAGGGGATTCATGTTGCAAGCTTCCTTTGGGGCCCAGAAGGCTCCAGGGTTCAAGGTGCCTGGGGGCAAGAAGCCCACCCCTCTCTGCTTCGTCCATCCTGCTAATCAATTGTCAGTTTGTTTGTAGCAGCTGGAAACAATCTACAGTAATCATGGTACTAGAGAACCATCTTGCGAGAGGTGAGTTCATGACTGAGAAGGGACCTCAGGGGCCCTGCTGGATCAGGCCCAAGGCCCGTCTAGTCCAGTATCCTGTTCTCACAGTGGCCAAACAGATGCCAGGGAAACCTGCAAACAGGGCCAGAGTGTAACACTCCTCTCCCTTCCTGTGATTCCCAGCTACTGCATAGCTGTCAACTTTTCCCTTTTCTTGCAAGGAATCCTATTCGGAAAATGGGAATTTCCCTTAAAAAAAGGAAACCGTTGACAGCTATGAGTTACTGGTATTTAGAAGGCAAACTGCCCCTGACAAATATCTTCTTGAAATTCTCCACTCTTATTTGTATGAGGAGAGGGATCATGTCACCAGAGGGAGAGGAGGAAATCTCCAACTGGTTCTTAGAGGTGGGTCTTGCCATTATCAGTGGCAATAGCATAGTTCTGTTCTGCTCTTTTTGCCTAAGGGTGTGCATTCATTCATGATGTGTGTGTTTGCTGCCTCTGTGAGTGGCAAGAGCACCAACTGTGATGGCAACCTCAGAAATGTTATTGTGGGGGGTAGCTCCAGAGAAATTTTGACTTGGATCTAACCTATAATTATTTTAAGCAGGAAGCATGTTACACAGTGATGTGAGTTGCAGCCAGGGGTGAATGGATTTCCCCCCATTGTGTTTGTTTATATTATTTTATTTTATTTCCTCTGGTGTGCTCTTCCATGAATTCTTCTTCTCCTAGGTTCAGGTTCAACTAGGACAATTTCGAAAAGTGCAGTTCCAGATGTGGAGCACCTGCAGCTGGATTTGGATTTTGTTCCAAGCATTCCTTCAGGTATTACACACACACACACACACACACACACACACACACACACTATTGTTCAATATTGTTCTCCATATGCCCATGGAAAGACAGGAAAGAGTGGAGGGAACTGAAGCCTGTAGCAATGCTCTCAACATGTTTTGGATGCTATAAATAAAGCAATAAAGAATTCCTAAATTGTTGATTCCACAATGCCAGTTGATTTGGAAATCTGCCAGATCTGTGGAGAGCTTCAGAGGAGGACAATTCTGGAAGCCTCCATGCTTCATCTTCTTCTGTGCCCATAATAAGAGAAGTTGGGGACATCCAATGAAGTTGAAGGTTGGAAAGTTCATGAATGACAAAGTAAAGTCCTTCATCACACACAGCACAGACTTGAACCATGGAACTTGCTCCCCCAGAGGCAGTGACAGCCACCAATATTCAGCTTCCACTGTCAGAGTCAGTATACTTCTGAATGCCCGTTGATGGAAACCATGGAAGGGGAGAAAGCTCTTATGCTCAGGTCTTGCTTTCAGGCTTCCCAGAGGCATAAGGCACTTTGAGAACAGGATGCTGAACTAGCAAGACTCCACTTATGTTCTTATGCTTATTCCTAGGGATCATGGGAGAGGCATGAAAGCCGTTCAGAGGAGCTCATGCTTCTCTTCATTCTGGAGAGCAAGGCAGTTGTCCTCTGAGTACTGATGTACCCGCAGATGTTGCTAAAGCCCCGAGCATCACAAACGCAGTCCCCATATCGCACAATACTCCATCACAGCAATTGCATTAGAATTACCCTTGTTTTCAACGACTGCAGCAAGGCAAGAGTGCAGATGCCTCACAGAGGTCATTCACGCAATATTGCATGACCTTGATGAATGGCTAATTTGATAAGAATTCAATTTAAAATTCCATTTGCTCCAACAAACCAGCATTTTACTGCTGTTCAATTCCCCCCCTCCTCCTATAAGGAAAGCAATCTTCAGAAGGAAGATGTTTTCTGAAACCTTGAAGGTGGTGGGGGGGGGGAGAGGGACTGAGGAAACTGCCTTTATTTTCAAAGGCGCCACATATCAGTTTATTTTAAATGTAAATTTATTTTAAGAGTGTTTCCACACCCTTCAATACACACACGTCCACATGAAGTAAATCTCTTAAGCTGTCTGAGATGAAACAGTGCTTGATAAGAAAATACATTCATTGGGCTATTTCTGGAAAGTAATTTATCTGCCATCTTTGTTTCCTGTGGGTGTTCTGTATGTAGGGGTCCCCTTTGGGCCTGGTCTGGAGTCTCGAACTGTTTCTGGATCCAAGTACCAGATCACAGGCTATATTTAGGGGTGGCGATGTGTGTTAAACCACAGAGCCTAGGACTTGCCTGATAGGACTTGCCTATCAGAAGGTCAGCGGTTCGAATCCCCGCGACGGGGTGAGCTCCCGTTGCTCAGTCCCTGCTCCTGCCAACCTAGCAGTTTGAAAGCATGTCAAAGTGCAAGTAGATAAATAGGTACCACTCTGGCAGGAAGGTAAACGGCGTTTCCGTGTGCTGCTCTGGTTCGCCAGAAGCAGCTTAGTCATGCTGGCCACATGACCCAGATGCTGTACGCCGGCTCCCTCGGCCAATAAAGCGAGATGAGCGTCGCAACCCCAGAGTCAGTCACAACTGGACCTAATAGTCAGGGGACCCTTTACCTTTTACCTTTACCTAGATCCACTTACCTGAAAGCAAGTCTTACTGAATTCCGTGGATCATATGCAATGCTAATCCTTCTCGGAGTTGGCCCAGTGAAATTGACAGAAATGATTAACTTAGGCTGATTACTTTCAGTGTGTCTACTCTGAGTAGGGAGTAGCTTTACAGTCAGGTATAGAGGTGCACTGTATTAATTTAATTTAAAAGCCAATCCATTGTTTTCAGTGCCTTACTTATTGAAAACCACTTACCTGAAACAAACATGGCTTGTTCTAAACCGATAAAAGCAGAGATGTATTGACAACAGACCTCTCATTGGTGTGCTCGTTGACCTAATTAAGAGAATTCAGCAGCTGCGGCTAATTTATTTATTTCTTAAAAGGGTCAAGTGGTTGTTGGTTAGGGGTTTTTTTTGGGGGGGAAGATGGCAACTCTTAAAAGCTTTTCGTTTTCAAATGTATGATGTTCCTAAGCTAAGCCCTTTTTTCAGCTGTATCAAATCTAAATAAATAGGAGAAGATGATCTGTATTAATAGTTCTGAATGTAGATCGAGATAATGATGTTCTTGGGGAGGGGGGTGATTGCCTTGATTACAGGCTGTGCTGCGGGGAGGCGGAAAATTGATGGATAGAAAATTTATATATCAACCATGAGACATTGGCAGAGGTTTGAAGCACTATTTTTAAAAATTGTATCTTCTGAGAGATTTGCAGTTCAAATGTCAGTAATTTTTCATGAAGGCAATTTAAAATAAATAAATTGCAAACTGAGGCAGAAATGTGGAGAAGTGAATTTAAGATTGGAGAAATTGCAGGGAGTTGGACTAGATCAGGCATTGGACTACAACTCCCATCATCCCTAGCTAACAGGACCAGTGGTCAGGGAAGATGGGGATTGTAGTCCCAAACCATCTGAAGGGCCAAGTTTGGGGATGCCTGGACTAGATGGTCCTTTGGATCCCTCCTGACTCTACAATTGTAGGGCTCTATGAAATAAGACAGAGACAGTAGCTGAATCCTGGCCCAGAGCTGTACAATATAGGCAGGCAGACCTAATCACTGACCTCCAGGATGACTGAATAAATTGGACCCCATCCCTGCCTAGTTTGGCTTGGAGGGTCACCTTAAATTGTCTAGCTATTGGAATACAACAATGCACTCCATGTGGGGCTTCTTTTGTGCTGGATCTAGAAACTGCAGTAGGTGCAGAATGCTGCAGCATTCACAAGAGGGAGATCCTGTCGTCATATACTGCTTTGCTGAGAAATTTGGGCTGGGTGCTGAGTGGCCTAGTTCGCAGACCCTCCAGGGCTCCCTATTTTCCATGGACAGCCCCAGATTTGGTCCTGGAATGTCCTGCTTTTCCTTAGGTAAAGGTAAAGGGATCCCTGACCATTAAGTCCAGTCATGGCCAGCTCTGGGGTTGCGGCGCTCATCTCGCTTTATTGGCCAGGGGAGCTGGTGTACAGCTTCCGTGTCATGTGGCCAGCATGACTAAGCCACTTCTGGCGAACCAGAGCAACACACGGAAACGCCGTTTACCTTCCCGCCAAGTGGTACCTATTTATCTACTTGCACTTTGACGTGCTTTCGAACTGCTAGGTTGGCAGGAGCAGGGACCGAGCAACAGGAGCTTACCCTGTTGTATACCACCGACCTTCTGATCAGCAAGTCCTAGGCTCTGTGGTTTAACCCACAGCGCCACCTGCGTCCCTGCTTTTCCTTAGGACGCCCCTATTTTCATCAGAGAAATGTTGGAGGGTTATGCGACCCCTGAGCCAAGGAGATGAGAACTATACATCTGAAGGCAGCCCTGTATAGGGGAGATTTTTTTTAACGTGGGGAAGATAATTCATGATGTGGAGAACGTATGTAGACAGAAGTTTGCTAGAATACTAAAATTGGGGACATCCAGTGAAAATTCAGGGCAGAGAAAAGGAAGGTGTTGGTTTTTTTTTCAAGTTGTGGAATTCACTCCCACAAGAAGTGGCCAACTTGGGTGGCTTTAGAAGAGGATAAGACAAATTCCTGAAAGATAAGCCTGTCAATGGCTACTAGCTACAAGAGAGGCAGTATGCCTCTTAATACCAGTTGCTGAGAATCACAAATGGGGAGCACTGTTGCACTCAGTTCCTGCTTCCATTGGGACATCTGGTTGGCTGCTGTGAGAACAGGATGCTGGACTAGATGGACCTTTTGCCTAAATCCTGCAAGGCTCTTCTTAAGTCCCCCCCCCCTTGTTTGTTTTCTGAATCTCACAAAGGAACTGCTTTCCGCATGCTTGCTTCCACTCATGGATTGAGTACAAAGTGTCAGCCTTCCTGCTGCCCAGATGTTTCCCCAACCTCACAAATGCTGACTTGAGTGCTGTTTTGGAGGCTGAAATCTCCTTGCTTGAATCCCGGGATGATTCATTCAGGTAAACAACAGACTGCATCACAGTTGTGCATTTTGAGATTGGAAAGGAAGAAGAAACAGGTCTGAGTTCTCCCTGCCCTGCTGCAAGGTCCCAGCTGCTTGCCGTCCAAATAATGACCAAAGAAGTGAAAGATCAACATGACATGGGGAAAGGGCTCTTGTGCTCATGTTCAGCTCCTTGGTTTCCTACAGGTATCTGGATGGCCACTGGATGCTGGACTAGATGGGTCTTCAACCTGGTCCAGCAAGCTATTCTTATGTTCTTACATTTTTATTTACAGTGAATTTTGAACTGTCATTTTGGTCCCAGGCAGGTGTGTTGTTGTCAGTTGCATTTTACACCAGAGTGACTCACAGGATCCATCTGACATTGCTCTGCTGATGCTTATAGTTGCTAAGAAAAATGAGGTGGGAAGAGCTCAACCCACTAGGGATGTTGGAGGAATCCTTTGAAAATGGACTGTTAATCAGATTTCCTTCTGCCTGCCCATCTGATCCCCACTGCTGTTACAAAGACTCTCGCACCTTTGTTCTCCACAGCAAACCTTATATGTTAATTGATATGTGACTGCTTTGCAATACACTTTTTTTAAACATATCCATTCATGTACACAGGTGCTGCTTTCTTTTCTTACTTCTAAGTGTTGTTTGTTGCCAAAGGCAGACTATATGCACTAAGGCTGCACTCCTATCCATATCTCTGCAGAAATAAATCTCATGGAATTCGGTGAGGCTCACTCACTCGTATGTTTAATCTGTTTCCTGTTGTGACTTTTCAGATCCAATGGACTGCATTGCTCGTTGTTGTTCTTTCCACATGAAAACAGAACACAGGCTTGTGCGAAATAAACCTATTGCAGCAAAATGGAAAATGGTAGGAGAGGTCCAGCCACACAGGAGGAACCTTCCAAGGTGTGTGGTGTTTTTTTCCCCCCAGAGTTCAGAACTTCAGAGCTAAAGCTGGTCCTTGCCCCAGAGGTATGACTTGAAAGCACACAGTGCAACAATCTCGCAGAAGCTATGCAGATCTGGTTCAGCTAAGTGCATGGATGGAAAACCACGTGGGACCCCCTTGAACTCTAAAGAGGAAAAAGAAAAAACAGGATGCAAGTAAATTTACATTCAAAATCTCAATCTCTCTCTATCTCTATCTCTATCTCTATCTCTCTCTGTGTGTATGTGTATCTTGAAGGAGCCTGACTTAGAGTGGGAGTCATCCAGGAACAGAGATGATGGAAAATGTCTCTCCAAATCTCCTTCAGTGAACAGATAGTTGTAGAACACTGGAAATCTAAGGAGGCTCTAGGTAACAGCAGGACTGGGGAATTTCTGACCCTCTAGATGTTGCCACTGGCCATAACTCGCATACCCATTGGCCAGGAATAATGGTTGTTGTAGTCCAACAACATCTGGAGGACCACAGGGCCCCCATCTCTGAAGAACAGAATCCTGGAAACAGAACATGAAACTTGGGCTGAATAATTAAATCATTGAATGCTATACACACGAACACCTAGATAAGCGTAACAAAATCCGGATGTTTTATAATGCAAAAGTCCTTATTTATTTATTTCCCTAACTTCATCAACTTTCCATACAAAGCAGCACACGAAATTTTAACACAAAATAAAGCAAGCAATATGTGTGCAATTACAACAGATAAGTACTAAAAAAATCAGCAGCGGCTGAAATACAGTGATAACAGCCCAAACTGATCTGAAACTAATTTTTAGTCAAATCTGGAGAAAGCAGGAACCTTCAGCTGGCACTTAAAAGATTGTAATGTAGGTGCTGGGGAACTATGTCATTCCAAAGTCGAGGCACCTTGACCCCAAAGACCTTGTCACTTGTAGCTTAAGCTTCCCACCAGACATCGGAAAATAGAAGAATCATCGACAGATCATCAACTGTCGACAGGTTTGTGTGGGCTAAGGAGGTTCTGAGCTTAAGCAAATTGTGATCTTGAATTGAACCCCCCAGCCAAAGAAACAGAAAGCCAGAGAAGATCTTTCAACATGGTGAAGTACATTTCTTATGGTATATCCTGGTAAACAACCTGGCCACTGTTTTGAAACAGCTGTCAGTTACCAACACTTTCTGTAGGCAACGCCAAAATCTAGCATTAGAGCCATTGAGATAACTCATCAGCTGTGATTTGGATCATGCCTACTGCATGTTTTGAAGAGCAAATGGATCTTACATTTTGGCATGTCCCTGAGAAGAAGATGCCCTTATGAAGAGTGTTTTTGCTCAGACAATGAGCTCCTGATTGAAGCTCTTGTTGGGAGTCATCTAACGGCATTCTGCATGAGATCTGCAACCGAATTAGTGTGCACCATCTGAAGAAGAAGGAGACTCACCAGAGTATTTCAGAAAATTGACTGAAAATTGACCCTAAATGCATTTACCTGAAAGTCATCCCACAGAATACAGTGAACTTCTTAGTAGATGTAAACTCTGCCTGTTTGGGTTCTATAAAGCTTAGTTGGAAGAAAAGTGTGCAACGGTTAAAAGTGAACCATTTTTATTTAGTTGGAACCACAGAACAATGCAGCAATTGCCCATAGAGAGCTAATAAATGCATCAATAAGTTGTTTGAAACATGAGCAATGCAAGTAATAGTTCCACTGAACCAAAGAAGGAAACTCAGCCCAGCAGTTGCTTCTGTGCAAAGAACTTGAGTCCCAGAGCACATCAAGAAACAACAGCAAATGGAAACCTTATAAATTCAACATGAAGGACATCACTCTGGAATAACAAAACAAAAAGCCCAGAGTTGGCTTTACTTAATCTTTACCTAGGGGACAATATAAATCTGCATTTTAAGGATCTTATTGACGAGCTTTTATTAGCACCTAGACTAGTATTAGCTAGATATTGGAAATCCTTAGAAGGTGTGACAATGACCACATGGCATAAAAATGCCTGGCAATTAGCCCTGTTAGAAAATATTATCCACTAAACTAAAAATAGTAAGGAGAATGAAACAAAAAGTCACTTTTTGGGTGGGTTGGCTGACCTCACATCTTCAGAAAGGGTGGGAGTGTGGGTTTTGTTCTAATACTGTTTCTTGCTATTTTGTAATGTAAGAAAATAATAACATATTTTTTTCAAAGAAATGGAAGGATAAATTCAGCATGAAGGACATAGTTCTGGAATAACGGAACATTCATGGCAAATAATATCAAACTTACCAAAAATATGATTTTTCCATTCCTGCCTTATTATTATTAATCACCTTCCATATATGTGCCTCAAGGTGATGTACACCAGCATAATAAAACAGCACAGAAAACAAGAGCGAATGACCTTTAAAAACAATGCGAAGCAGAGCCCCCTGGTAAGAGACCTAGTTATCCAGTTGCGAGAGCTCATCAGGAGAAAAATGTCTTCCATTGTTTCCTGAAAAGTGCAGGCAGTCGGTGCCTTTCGTATCTCGACAGGAACGCTACTCCACAAAATGGGCTGACAAATTGAAAGCCCTGCTCCAAGTTACTATGGAGCAGGTCTCTGATATATTTTGGAACTTGCAGAAGAAATTGCCCTGCAGACCGCAGTGACCTCTAAGGAAGAAGGTGGCCTCTAAGCAGCATGGTCCTGAGTTGTATAGAGCCTTATAGATTACCTTAAACCTGGCCTGGTAGCAGATTGGCAGCATATTAGCCATGCTTTGTGTTGTGAGTTGGGAGGGGTAGGCCGCATGCTTTAGTCCTTTCTAATATTAATAATAATTTCATTATTTATACCCCACCAATCTGGCTGGGTTTAAAAATTCCTGGATCCTGCAATGGTTAAAACCTAATGGAGGATCCCATTGTTGAAACAGTCAGGCCAGCTTCTTGGTAAACTGAAGTGTAGGTGGGTTCCCACAAAGCAAGACGTAGTGATAACAGCAAGAACATTTATTGAACTAACAGAACTGGACAACAGGAGCAAAGCAACTGTTTATATACATTTCTGAAGGCCTGGGCCACTCCCACTCCCAACATGATTGGCTGTCTAAACTTCCAAGCTGCGAATCATAACTCAGAGTTTAAGGGCCAATGGCAGAGGCCCAAATTCTGAAATGTTCTGTGATTGGATATCTTGTATTGAATCAGAACACAGGGGCTCAGAATCCTTAGTCTAAATTCAAGCTCAGGCAAACACAGACCACTGAATACTTAACAGTAATGTCTCCCTAAGTATAGATTATTAAGGAAAGGAAGATTAAGGAAAGTATAGATTATTAAGCAAAGGAAGTGGCTCTGGCCCAGAGAGCAAATGGTGGGCCCAGGGCTTTTTTTCAGTTCCATCACCTCTCAGATGGGAGCCATTGTGTGGACAGGCAGAGTTCCCAGATCCCAAGCGGTCCCCCCGTCATGTGGAATAATGACTCAAGACAATGTGCTATGGGATTAAATTGGCCACAACTTTATTAAATTTCAAATGTGGGTAGACATTGTCTCAGGCATTGAGCGTTCTCCCTCCCCAGTCCCCAGCCGGGGACCGAGGGAGCATCAGGGTTATCCAGTGTTTGTGTGGGGGATGGGCCGGCTCTGGAGAACATATGTTCAAGCAGAGATAGCTGCCCCCGTCACGCCGCCACCGCAGGGGATAGCAATGACGACCTTTCAGCGTACGGTCAAAGCCTCCCTTCAGAAACCCCTTTAACGGGGAACCCTGGTATCGGCGCTGCAAAGAGGAAGATGGACAAAAGGATTCCGCCCAAGGCCTGATACCACCAAAGTTGTGACGTTTTGCTACGGGAAAGGTGAAACCTGCCAATGCAGGGAAATTCCTTTCCGGCCCTTTAACAGCGACCTTAACGTAGCAGCGCCCGCATACCTGTAAAGAAAAGTTAACCTGCAAAACCTATGAAGAAAAGTTAACCTGCAAAATAATGCATTAACTGAGGGTGGGTAGGGTGGGAGAAGCTCTGGAGCCAAGTGAAGATTCCCAGGTAAGGTAAAGGTAAAGGTACCCCTGCCCGTACGGGCCAGTCTTGACAGACTCTGGGGTTGTGCGCCCATCTCACTTAAGAGGCCAGGGGCCAGCGCTGTCCGAAGACACTTCCGGGTCACGTGGCCAGCGTGACATCGCTGCTCTGGCGAGCCAGAGCTGCACACGGAAACACCGTTTACCTTCCCGCCAGTAAGCGGTCCCTATTTATCTACTTGCACCCGGGGGTGCTTTCGAACTGCTAGGTTGGCAGGCGCTGGGACCGAGCAACGGGAGCGCACCCCGCAGCAGGGATTCGAACCACCGACCTTTCGATCGGCAAGTCCTAGGCGCTGAGGCTTTAACCCACAGCGCCACCCGCGTCCCTCCCAGGTAAGACCCACCCTCTATTCTGTGGGCAGGCAATCCCTTCCCTATCTGGCCTGATCTCCTTGGCAACGCTTCCCCCAGGTGGGATTGGACAGCTGACTGAGGTAGGGGGAGACCTCCAGGTATCCCACCTGAGGGAAGGCCAAGCCAAGCCTATGCTGATGGAGCCTCTCCAGATCCAGGGGCTGCACGCGTCCACGCAAAGGGCGCCCCCCAATTTTATGCGGGGAGCGGTCATTGCCATAATAAGAGGACAAGGGAAGCATTAACTTATAGTGAGTTCCAGCAACTCTTTTTCTAGAAAAATAGCAGTGGGTGGGCCACCCCTACCTCTACCTCAGTGCTTGTTAGAAGGACAGGGGCTGGAGTTTTGGTGTGTAAGCTAGAAGTTAGGAGCAGGAAGCAGGTTGGGCAGCTGAGAGACAGAGTCATGCCTGATTTCTGCCGAAATCCAAGGCTGCAGCTATGGGAGAAGTAAGACCCTCTTGGGGTGTTAATGCTGTGAGCCCCTCCATTGTAGGCTCAGGTTGTATATATGTGAAAATAAACCATATATCCTAAAGACACCACAGTTCTCCACTGTCACTCATTCTGAGGAAACCAAACGCTAGATAAGAGCAGACCCTACAAGTATGCCTGTTTTCCAGGGACTGTCCCAGATTTACAGAAGCTGTCCCGGTTTCTGATTTGATTCCAGAATGTCCCACTTTCAATCAATCAATCTTTATTGCGGTCAAAGACCAGACAGCAAAATTAACAACAGCAACATACACTTCAAATGTCCCGCTTTTCCTTGGGACATCCCTATTTTCATCGGAGAAATGTTGGAGGCTATGGAGTTATGTGACCCCCGAGCCAAGGAGATAAGTAACCAGACAACCTTCAAAAGACATCTGAAGGGTGTACCTGTATAGGGAAGTTTTTAAATGTTTTATTATGTTACATGTGAGTGTGTGTGTGTGTGTGTGTGTGTGTGTTGTTGTTGTTGTTGTTCTTGTTGTTCTTGTTGTTGTTGGAAGCTGCACAGAGTGGCTGGGGCAACGCAATCAGATAGGATGTTGTTGTTGCTGTTTTTGTTGTTGTTGAATAGGACTCCCTATTTTCATCAGAGAAATGTTGAAGAGTATGTATGCATATGGATCACCTAGAAGCTCCAACAGTTCAGAGTTTGGGTGTCTTTCTGATCTAAGGGCCTGTCAACCAATGATCCAAGTAGCCCAGTGAGACTTTATCACTGAGAGTGGCTGGGTGTGAAGCTCATAGGGCAAAATGGCCCTCAACTCTTATGGCCAGGGTCTTTTAAAGGCCTCAGCCCCCTGTGGAGTCCAGTTCCATGAGATGTGGTGAGAGCACCGCTGTGAGATGAAGAAGCCCCGCTGTGAGATGAAGAAGAAGAAGAGGAAGAAGAGGAATAGTTTGGATTTGATATCCTGCTTTATCACTACCCGAAGGATTCTCAAAGCGGCTTACATTCTCCTTTCCCTTCCTCCCCTACAACAAACACTCTGTGTGGTGAGTGGGGCTGAGAGGCTTCAGAGAAGTGTGACTAGCCCAAGGTCACCCAGCAGCTGCATGGGGAAGAGCGGGGACGCGAACCCGGTTCACCAGATTACGAGTCCACTGCTCTTAACCACTACACCACACTGGCTCCTGAGCCCCTGCAGACCCAAGCAAAGTCACTCACAAGGAGACATGCACCAGACCTGACTAAAAAAAGGAGAAAAAATTCAACAGGAATCTTTGGAAACCCACTTGTTTTGTGGTGTACAGGGGTAGGAGGTGGATGAGGCTCATTACCATCACCAGAGATGGAGAGCTAAAGGATTTTCAAAGCAAGGAAGAAAAACCTGTCATGGATACAGAGTCCTAGCAAGGCCATGAAGAGCACTTCTATGTATCTGACAGCGGCCTTGCTATCAAGAATGCTTGTGAAGGACTTGCTGGAGAGTACCAGCTTGTTTATCAGCAAAATGAATCCTGCGTGCTTCAATTCTTCGTTAACATACCTGTTTCAGGTTCAGGATGCACACATTTCTGGGTCTACATTACACTCGGAATTGTCATCATTTGGCTGCTGTGTTGCATAATCTATTAAAAAAAACAAAGAGAAGAAAACTCCATTTAACCTTGCTGCTTAGCAAATGGACCTCTGCTTCCTGGGTCATCAGAGGTGCAAGAAAAGTGGAAGAGGCTCATCCAGCAGAGAAAATGGAGACTCTCTTATACCTGGGAATAAAAACTTCACAATGTGTGACTGCAGAGCAGAAGCTGCAGGATCTTGACCTCTCTGTGTCTTAGAAGTATTGATTGTTGGTTTTTTGTATCTTTAGTACAGTATAGATCTTATTGTGATTTATGTGGGAACTGTTCAGTTTGGTTGAGTATTTGCTTAATGTCTACTTTTGTTATGGTGTAGTTATATATTTTTTCATATTGTAAGCTGCCTTCATCATAGTTTGAACTGTGGAAAGGTGGCATACAAATAAAATTATGTATGTATATATTTATGTATACAAAGACTTGAATAAAAAAGGAGACTGATCTCAGAAACGAGAACCACAAGAAAGTGGATTGTTTGACGCCAGAGAGTGAGTCAATTTTATTAGCATCCTGAACATGGTAGTCTTTAATCTCTAAGCCCTGAATCCACTTTAAATATGTCAACATTACAATGTCAAACTCCACTATTAAATAATTTTTGTCGTAAGCCATGAATCATAAGTCATGATTCATCAATGTAGGTGACAATGCTGAACTTGAAAAGCTCTTAAAGGTAATCCAGTGTTCCAATTTAAGGTAGTTATGTTGATACTTTGGGTGTTCTGCCTGAAAGTTACGATAGCCGATGAAACAAAATCAAACCATCGAGGATAAGGTCTTCAGGATCAAGCTTAATTTCCTTTCTGTTTGAGAATATTGCAATAAATTACTTATTTAACAGAGAGCTGAGAACATCACACAGTGGCATTTCAGATATTTCTCCCTTGATCATTTAATACCATTTTCTCTCAGCTTCCTTTTTTATCATTACGCTGTAGGCAGAATTTTAATTATAATATTTATGCAAATGATGTTTGTATAATCATATTTGAAAAGAGTGTGTGGATCGGATTTTCCAACCAATTTATCTAAATGCAAGCTTTAAACTTTCCCTTAATCACTGTCAGGAACACTCGCCTTCCCAATTCGTCATTGCAGGCACTTCCCATTAAAAACAGAGCGCTAAGCCTCACTACTACTACTCTTGGACCAGACAAGGACAAGCTGGATTTTCAGCAGATGGGTTTAACAACTTTACAGTGAATTGAAATATCCTTCAACTGGAGTGAACTGCTGCTGTTATTCCCCTTCACCTTCCTTTGAGAACCAAGCCAGATTCATAGAGATAAAAGGGATCTCAAATTGCAGGGAATCCACTGGTAGACCATTCCTGATACGTGGCCATCAAGTCTCTGCTCAAAAACTTCTCATGTAGAATAGCTCACCACATGCCAAGCAAACTGTTCCACTGTAGAACAGCTTGTAATATTGGGGTGTTATTTCCTTGGACTTAGTCAAATTCCTCTTTCTCATAAGTTGATTTTTTGCCCATTTCTCTGGAGCAGAGAAAATGAATTTGTATAATAGACCTTCAAATGTTGTTGTTTAGTCGTTTAGTCGTGTCCGACTCTTCGTGACCCCATGGACCAGAGCACGCCAGGCATTTCTGTCTTCCACTGCCTCCCACAGTTTGGTCAAACTCATGCTGGTAGCTTCGAGAACACTATCCAACCATCTCGTCCTCTGTCGTCCCCTTCTCCTTGTGCCCTCCATCTTTCCCAACATCAGGGTCTTTTCCAGGGAGTCTTCTCTTCTCGTGAGGTGGCCAAAGTATTGGAGTCTCAGATTCAGGATCTGTCCTTCCAGTGAGCACTCAGGGCTGATTTTCTTAAGAATGGACAGGTTTGTTCTTCTTGCAGTCCATGGGACTCTCAAGAGTCTCCTCCAGCACCATAATTCAAAAGCATCAATTCTTCAGCGATCAGCTTTCTTTATGGTCCAGCTTTCACTTCCATACATCACTACTGGGAAAACCATAGCTTTTACTATACGGACCTTTGTTGGCAAGGTGATGTCTCTACTTTTTAAGAATTTCAAATATCCTCTCTTAATTAGGGCTCTGCATGTACACACACATGCACACACCAGTCTAGGACATGATCAGGCACTCAGTATTGGCCCTGACCTGAGAACCAGCTGATGAGCAGAGAATGCAATCCTGCCAGGATCTGCCCTTTATAACATTTTCTGCCTTCCTCTGAACATTCTCCAGAATGGACAGGGCTTCCTTAGAGAAAAAAGATTCCATCACTGTGGTCATAGGGGCCAACTCCTAGGGGTCGAGCGACCTTTACCCCCCCCCAATAAAATATTTGAGGAGGCTGCCCCCCAAAGTTGATGGGCATTGCCATGCAAAAGATGTCTGTGCACCACATCATGTGATCTATTGTGCAGGGTAGGGCTTACTTGCCCCCCCCTTATTTTATTTAAGTTGGCACCACCGACATTGGTTGATGCACTGACCAACCTTTTTTTAAGCTATTCAAAGGAAATGTTAAGACATCTACAATCAGAGTCTGAATCCTTTATCTGGTGAGAGCCAGAAAACAGTATAGACAACACTGAACTAGATAGACCAGGGGTAGGCAACCTAAGGCCCAGGGGCCGGATCAGGCCCAATCACCTTCTAAATCTGGCCTGCAGACAGTCTGGGAATCAGCATGTTTTTACATGAGTAGAATGTGTCCTTTTATTTAAAATGCATCTCTGGGTTATTTGTGGGGCATAGGAATTCTTTCATATATTTTTTTTCAAAATATAGTCGGGCCCACCACATGGTCTGAAGGAAGGTGGACCGCGGCTGAAAAAGGTTGCTGACCCCTAAGATAGACCAATGGCCTAACTCAGTATCAAGCAACTTCCTGAGTTCCTGTTCCCACCACAGTCAGTTCCATGGACCACCAGAATGAAGCTCACCAAACACTGGGAATCCATGGACCACACTGGGATAGAGTATTCTTGGGGAGGACATACTTGGCTGGCGCTCTGGACAGGAGCACATCATGCTGTAATATTTTGTGGCAGAGCCCACCTATGCTCAGCTAAAGGGGGAAATGTCCATATCTGCTAGGGCGGGGGGGGGGGGGAAATCTCACGAGGAGTGGCAGGTGTTGCATTTGCCACTCCAGCTGCGCTGTCCCACATTGTTGTCTCTCAACCGGGACAATCCCCCTGGGTGAAAAGTCATTGGCGTGTCCCAATTGGCAGCATAAATAAAACCATGATGAGATTTCCCTGATTGCCTATTAAAGCCCCACAGTGCTAGGCATCGTGCGCCCCCTCATAAAGGAAGCTTCATAAAGGAGGGCAGGAACAGGCGACATTTTAATGCCATTAGAGAAATTGGCCTCTCCAACACCTTTTAACATGATTAACAGTTATGGGGTCTTAGGAGGGGGCTTTTTCTTCCTTTTTTTTTTAAGTGGCAGTTAAAAGAGAACATTACGGTGCCATTTAGACAGAGTTATAGCAACCAGAAAGCACAGAGAAGTTCCACCATGTGGGCTAGGCAAATATCTGTTGAAAGTGGAATCATGGAATTATGGGTGCCTTTGACATTGTAAGTTGCCTTTGGTTGTACTTCCTGGCAAATGTGGCCTTTAGGAGTAGGGATGGAGAAGAAATTTGCATTTATAGGTGAGCCTACTTTGTGAAACAATATGCAAACTGAAACACCGCTATGCTTCAAAATCCACACCTTTTGCTGTGAAATTTTTATTTTATTTTATTATTCATTAAATTTATATACCACCCTTCACCCAAGGATCACAGAGGGGGTTACAGTCTGTTGCCATCTATCCGTCTCGAGAGATAATGGAGTGTGCAAAGTCAAACCACTGCTTTAGCAGCACTGAAGATATCCTGCAAAGCAGAGGAGACTTAGGGTCTGGTGAGGGTAGCTGAAGGGTCTCAAACTCTTACTGAGTTATGGACTTCCCCTGCATGCGAAGACAGACTCTGGTGGTTTCAGCAGACGAGTCCAATAGTGGGTCCAACGGTCATGAAAGTGGTTTCTGCACTTGCTGTAGAAGCAAGTGAGGGGCAGATGGGGCTCATCAACCTGATCCTCTTTTTACAGCGTGGAAACTCCAAAATGCATAACAAACAAAAAAAACCTACCCACCATTTAAAAAGGCCATCGATAGTTTAATTAGACAAAGGTCTGGGAGAAGAGACAGTCTCCCTCTAGAAACAATGGGAAATAAACATCTGAAATCATAGAACTGTAGATTGGAAAGGACCCTAAGGGCAGGAGTCATAGCTAAAGAATCCTAGGCCACCCAACAACTGTTTAAACATCTCCAAGGAAGGAGCATTTGCAACCTTCCAAGGGAGCCTGTTCTACTATCTAACAACTCTCAATAGTGTGAAGAGCTAAAATAAGCAGCACACAGCTTCCCTCAGATGATCCATTAATTCAGCACTCATCCTGATTTGCTTGCACAAAGCTTACATGATAGTTAGACCAGGGGTTGGCAAGGCTTACTAGGCATGGGCCAGATCACTCCCGTGGAGATCCTCCGTGGGCCAGACTGGTGCAGTGCATTGTGATGCCGGAAATTGCGTCTGCGCATGTCCAGACGCCCAAAATCACACCTGCACAGAAGCGATTTTTGACATCTGGGCATGCGCAGAAGCGATTTCCCACGCCGTGGACATGCACAGACGTGATTTCTGGCATCTGGGCATGTGCAGAAGCAATTTCCGGAGCCGTTTTAAGAGAGTCCCCACACCGTGCTGTGCCGGTTTAGCGCAGCGCATGGGGACTCGCCAAGCAGACAGCTTGGTTCGGGGGCGGCTCATGAGCCAGTAAAGCAACCCTCATGGGCCGCTTCTGGCCCATGGGCCAGAATACATCAGAACTTTGGATTTGTACCACAACAAATTCACTTTTTAATGGCTTTTTTGCTGTTTGGAAAGTGATGGGGAAATGAGCTGAAAACTGTGAGACGAATGAATGCAAGGCAGAGACTGGACATTTGCTCCTATTCATTTATGCGGAGCTTATACAACACTGAGAATTTACCCTTCTCATTAATCATTCATTCGTCTCACAGTTTTCAGCACATTTTCCCATCACTTTCCAAACAGCAAAAAAATAAAAGCCATTAAAAAGTGAATTTGTTGTGCTAGAGCAACAAGAGCACCTTATTGGTACAAATCTAAAGTTCTGATGTATGCTTGCATCCCTCCTCACAGTCTGGAGGCACCCACCTTATTAAATACAGAGGTTCCTCATTGGCAAGGCAGGTGCACTCTGCACATGCCCATGCATTTTACTTCTGAGGTCCTGAGTTGTAAATTAATTTCTTTATACTGCAGTGCATTAACTTCTTTTCCATGTCTAGTCCCATGCACAGTCCCATCAACCACTTTGCGACACCCCAAGCCATTCAGCAAAATGACTCCAGCCAGCCCCAGCCCAGCTTGCTTATTGTTGAGAATTTGTAGAACCTGCTCCATTTAGCCAAAGCATTGCTTCATTAGCATGCATCCCAGGTACTGTGGAAAAGGTGAGGAAGAGAGGGTTGGGGGGGGGGAAGGTAATCAGTGTGCCACAAGAAGAATACACTTGTTAATAAGGCAGAGATAGAAGAAGAGAAATGGCAATGCAATAACCCCTGTCAATTTGTCTCCAAGCGCAGCCTTCCAGCAATCCATATCTAACTGGAATACAAGTACCAGCCAGCCATAATTAGCCTTTTAGCAATCCAGCCATCACACTGCAACCAGTGCACTACTGCGTTAAGACAATGAAACACGTCTTCAGTCAATGTCTGTATCCAGATTTGGAGTCTGTGTTCCCCAGCCCAGGCACCTCGAGGTCACTCGCTGGATAAATCAGCCAGCGTAATGTTCCTTCTCTGTTGGCCAAGCAAAGTAAAAAAAGGGCAAACGTCTTACATTTAGACCAAACCTGGCCAGCTCAGGAGCTTCATGTGGACTGTTAGTTGCTGGGACTGATGCTGTGCAATTGTAATTTACAGCTTATTTTGATACTTGGTGGTGTTTTTCAAGTGGGAGGGGTTGCTCAGTTCAGAAATGCATCTGACTCTTATAAGCTGGGATAATTCGTTTTCTAAATCAGGTTTTCTAATTCAGCAACTGTGCAGACGACAGAGACCTTTGAAATGTTCTCATGGGAACCTGCACCCTCAAATTAGTGAGTCGCCAGATTAAGAGTTTTTGCCCAGATTAAGACTTTTGCCCGACTCAGTTTTACTCCAAGTGGATCCATTGAAATTAATGGACCCTAGTCAGCCATACCCAATATTTTATATAGTTCTACTTTGAGTAGGAAAAGCATTGGATATCTAACCTTTTGTGCCTGCAAAACCTTCTAAATGACCTGCAAACGCAATCCCAAGTGGAGAGTCTCAGTAGGATCAAGATAACCTCCCCACACATAAACAAACACATTTTCCTTTATTATGATTAAATATGTTGCATACTGAGCAACTCAGTTATTATGTAGCATCCTCCCTCCCTCTTCCTCTCTGGGAGTTTTTGTCTCAGCTTTGATGAATTGAGCTAGGCAACTCCTCTGACTAAGATGGATGGGAGTCTTAAATGATATCAACTGAACCAAGTGGCTGATTTGTGTATGCCCCCATTCAGGATTAAACTAATAAGATGTTCATTTATGGCTCTATTACTGAGATGTGTAAGCACCAGCAGCAAGGGGGGGCTGGTCAGGTGTGTGTGTTTGTGTGTGTGTATTTGTAGAATTGTAAGGGACCCCAATGGTCACCTAGTACAAATACCTGCAGTGCTGGAATCCATAGAAGCCAACTCATAGGGGCTGTGGTCCCTTTGACCCCCCCTCCCAATAAAATATTTGAGGGCGCCCCCCCCCCCAATTTGATGGCCATTGCCATTCAAATGCTGTATGTGCACTGCATCTTGTAATTGATTATGTGGAGTGCGGCTTACCTGCCCCCCCTCATATGGGAGCGGGGGGCGCTGTGGTCTAAACTACTGAGCACCTTGGGCTTGCCAATCGGAAGGTCGGCAGTCGAAATCCCCACGATGGGGTGAGTTCCTGTTGCTCTGTCCCAACTCCTGCCAACCTGGCAGTTCGAAAGCATGCCAGTGCAAGTAGATAAATAGGTACCACTGCAGCAGGAAGGTACGCTCTGGTTTCTGTCACAGTGTTCTGTTGCGCCTGAAGCGGCTTAGTCATGCTGGCCACATGACCCAGAAAGCTGTCTGTGGACAAACGCCAGCTCCCTCAGCATGAAAAGTGAGATGGCCGCCGCAACCCCATAGTCGCCTTTGACTGGACTTAACCATCCAGGGGTCCTTTACCTTTACCTTTTTTACTTGCCCCCTCATATTTTATTCAAGTTGGCATCCTTGTTTGCATCACAACTAAGGAATCCCTGACAGATGACCGTCCAACTTTTGTTTTTAAAAACCCAGTGAAGGAGGTAGTCTTCCGCCAAACAACTCTTACTGTCAGAAAGTCCACTACGTAGAAGGTCCATCCAGATTTTGATGCAAAACATTTTAAATATACCGTATACACAGCATACATATACTGCAGCAAATGCGATGGGGATGAAACGGTTGAGATATTTTAACATTTATCCGAAGTCAACAGTGGATATGAAGTCTCTTCTATATTCTTGGGGTCATTTGAGTAGCTGATGTAGCAGCTGTCTAAGGTAATCTTGTAGAAAATTGGCTCTTTCCCTTAATGTGCAGCACACTTCCAAGGCAAGAGAAACAATGAGACGAGACTTCACCGGGTGCCCTCAGGGTGTTGTCTGTGTGGTACAGACGAACTGCTCTTTGCCCTGCTAAGTCTGGCACCTCTCAGCTGATTGAGACCAAGAACACTTTAGTTTTTATCTATCACACTCACTCTCCAGTCCTAGAATTGCTGTGTGTTCCCATGAAATCGTGGTGCACACTCATTTCAGAGTGAGGAATTGAATAGGGCCCATTTGGTTCGATCTTCATTTGCTCCGCAATGCATGCGCAGAGTAACAAATGGGTACTTTCTTTTCATTACTCCCCTTTCGGTCTCCTTCATTACTTGCTCATATTATCAGAGAGGGTAAGCTTACCTTGCTCTAGAAGCAGTGGTCGTGAATCCTGTGGTTGTTAAAGTCAGAAATCAGCCAACTATTGTGGAAAGACATGCCCTTAATTGCCTGCATAACCCTGATGGGATAGAAAAGTTTTCAGCAGGTGTTTAAAAGTTAGCGCAGAACACAATTACTGAATCTATATTGGCAGTGTTGTTTCTTAGGGCTGGGTCAATGACATTGAAGGCTTGGTTCCTGGTTTCTGGTTGTCAAATGAATCCCGCCAACTCGGGGAACGACCAACGACCCACCTGCAAATGAGCTCAGCGATAAAACTGGGATTTAAGGGTTCAAGAAGTCCGTAAGGCAGCCTGGACATACCATATTTTTCCATCTATAAGAATTCCCCATGTATAAGACGCCCCATATTTTGGGGGTCTCAAATTTAAGAAAATGGGGGGAGATGGCACAGAGTTGTTGAGCTTTCTTTGGGGGGGGGGGTTGCCAAAAATTGCTCACCCGCACACATCACAAAATCTGCCTCCCATCTGTCCCATCGCTGGCAGAAGCTGCCAATTGCCCGCCCAACTGCCGAAGCATCAGCCAATCAACACCACCCATTGATGCAGCAACCAATAACATGCACAATATCTGCTGACAGCCATGGCAGCAGCCAATCAAACGTGCACCCTATGCACTACCCATGTATAAGACAACCCCCACTTTTTAGCATGATTTTTAAAGGAAAAAAACATAGTCTTATACACGGAAAAGTACGGTAGGTTGTTCAGAGCTTTATAAATTAATACAATGACCTCAAACCTGACTCGGTAATAGATGGGCAGAGTCAGTGAAGCTGTTTTGACAGCGGTATGGGGCAAAGGATTGCTCCGAGGACTCACTTGCAGGGATTCCAAAGAAAGATCTACAAAACTCAGTTCTAGTGATCAGTTCTAGTGCTTTATTATAGAGATATATCAAAAGATTTGCATACAGCAACGCAACGCAATGCAGGATTCCTTGCCACCACACCTCAGGATGGATGCTGAAGCTGCAAGCACCGTGGCTTTGTCTGCAAGGGGCTATTTGTATACGGGCTACTCAAGCAAAAAGCAAGCTACGTAAGCTGGCAACAATAGCCCAATTAGCCACCCCTGGCTTCCAGGCCCTTTCCCCACTCCCATCCATCTTTCAGGTAAGAGGGCAGCTGACAGACAAGCAACATGAGAAGCCTCCCCTCTTCCAACTTTTTGTTGTTTAGTCGTTTAGTTGTGTCTGACTCTTCGTGACCCCATGGACCAGAGCACGCCAGGCACTCCTGTCTTCCACTGCCTCCCGCAGTTTGGTCAAACTCATGCTGGTAGCTTCGAGAACACTATCCAACCATCTCATCTTGCCATGTCATTTTTGACCACATCCAACTTACCCAGGTTCATGGTTCTTACATTCCAGGTTCCTATGCAATATTTTTCTTTACAGCATTGGACTTTCCTTTCGCTTCCAGGCATATTCGCAACTGAGCGACCTTTCGGCTTTGGCGCAGCCGCTTCATCAGCTCTGAATCTACTTGTACTTGTCCTCCGCTCTTCCTCAGTAGCATGTTGGAAGCCTTCCACCTGAGGGGCTCATCTTCCAGCATCATAACTTTTATATGCCTGTTGTCTTTGTCCATGGAGTTTTCTTGGCAGGGATACTGGAGTGGCTTGCTGGTTCCTGCTCCAGGTGGATCACGTTTGGACAAAACTCTTGGCTATGACCTGTCCATCTTGGGTGCCCTGCTCAGCATAGTTCATAGCTTCTCTGAGTTATTCAAGCCCCTTCGCCACGGCAAGGCAGTGATCCATGAAGGGGCTCTTCCAACTAACAGAACCAAAATTAAGGCTTCAAAGCTTCAAAGCAAGTAGATAGGCATAAATGACCTCGTTTTACAGCTCACATTTTTAAGGTTATCTTGACTACGAAGATGGCATTTACAGGCCTTCCTGGACCTTTGCCCCATTTGATTCTACACATCCTGACCCCCAAGGAGAGAATATCTGGTAGAATTCTCCTACACTTTTGCCGCCCACAAACAGGGTG
The DNA here is from genome assembly GCF_964106915.1 of Podarcis gaigeae. Taxonomy (NCBI): domain Eukaryota; kingdom Metazoa; phylum Chordata; class Lepidosauria; order Squamata; family Lacertidae; genus Podarcis; species Podarcis gaigeae. Next base: position 36,349,774 of record NC_139692.1, read on the forward strand.
GTGTGTTTTTGCTCAGGCTCCCTGCTGATTGCCTCCCCGTTATACTTGCTTGCTACAATGTGTGAGCTATTTAGCCATTTGTGCCCAGACATATCCTGGAATACAGAGAAATGGACTATGACATAAAAAGACAATTATGGGAAGAAAAGACTGTAGAAGCAAATGTACCTTAGCACTCAGTAATGTGAACAAATATTGCATACAATTGTACTGCACAAGTTTATCTCATGTAATGTTGTGTTTGATGTGAAAACTTCATCAAAGTAATGGACTGCTTGGGCTCTTTACCAGTTCTTCCAGTTCATTTCCATCGTTCACCACTCTGCATCTGCATCACCTGTGTACAGATGCATGTTGATGAAACACTCCTTTGTGTGAAGTGTTTTCCTTCTTTTTCTCCCCCCCCTTTTCTTTTCTTTTTTTTAAAGATTCATTCTGCTTTAATGTATTGTGTGTTGAAAACTTTCAGTAAAAAAAAAGTATTTAAAAAAGATAAAACACTAGGAATAGACAGTCAGAGATTCAGCCAACGAGAGTCCTACTTGGAGTAAATCCCTTTAAGTTAATGGACCTAAATTAGTCAAGTGTTTGCACAATTATGACCTGTGCCTGTTCCTTAAGCAGTGGCATCACAACGGGGGGTGCGACCCGAGTGCCATGTCTGGGGGGTGACAAGAAGGCACCCTGTGGGGACTCGCAGCAGCGCAAGCAGCCATTGCGTCACCACAGCCACATATGGAGGATCTTCTGTTCAGGGCTGCAGCCACGAGCAGAGGTTCCTGGTGCCGGTGGCAAATCGCTATGTACAGCGCATGTGCGGCGTCACACATATGCGCTGTACATAGTGATGCTCCTTCCGTCCCTCTGTCGCCACTACAGTCGCGAACAAAGGATTCCGGCACCATCCATATGGCGCTGGAGCGGCGGCGCTGGCAAACCGCTATGTACGCTGTACATAGAGGTTTGCTGCCCCAGGTGTCACGACACCTTCGTTCGCCCCTGTCCTTAAGATACCAGAATTGACCATGGTGACCCCTGCCTTTCTTACAATCCTGCTGAGGTCTGTTTCCTCAACATTCCCTGCAGGCAAAACAGCATCCTGAAGCCAGACGGATTGCACTCTGCACTTACTAGCTTGTGAGTGGAGGATTCTGTCAGGCTTCAGCCCTATTAATCTATGTCACTCCTGCGTCTTGTAATCTGAAATGTAGTATAAACACCAACAATTGGGAAACACGGGCCTGCGAGTGCTCCAGTTGGAGAACAACCTTTACCAAAGGCGTCATGGGCTTTGAAGACACTTGAACTCAGGACTCAAGGGAGAAACGTGCTAAGAGGAAGGCACACTTGGCAAATCCACACCATGATCAACTCCCGCCCGGAAACCAATGTCCCCACTGTGGAAGGACGTGTGGATCCAGAATTGACCTCCACAGTCACTTACAGACTCATTGTTAAAACCATGTTTATGGAAGACAATCTTACTCAGCTACAAGTGATCGCCAAAGAAAGAGAAGAAGAATCTGAGCTTGTACCCTCTGTGCATGGCACCCAGCACAGACGGGGGGGGGGGGCAGCCACGATGGCACTCCACTAGAATCGCACTGGCAGGGGCGGTATGCTCCCCCCCGCCCCCTCTTCCTCCACCAGTGCCTCTGTTCTTTCTGTGCTTTCTGTTCTGAAACTTTCTGAGCTCTCTGTGACCTTGGGGAGATTGCAGGAATGCTGTCCAGCAACTGTGAATCTGTTAAGCATCTCTCTTCCTGTGTTCCTTTACCTAACTGTTCCCCATCCAGTACAGTTGTACCTCAGAAGTCAAACGGAATACGTTCCAGAGGTCTGTTTGACTTCCAAAATGTACAGAAACCAAGGCACAGCTTCCGATTGGCTGCAGGAAGCTCCTGCAGCCAATCGGAAGCTGCGTTGGATGTTCAGGTTCCAAAGAATGCTTGCAAAGTGGAACACTCACTTTTGGGTTTGCGGCATTTGGGAGCCAAAGCATTCGACTCTCAAGGTGTTCGGGATCCAAGTTATACAACAGTATTTCCCAGCTTCTGCCTTCTAAGCTATGCCCCTCTGCAAACCACTGTTCCAAATCTATATTGTCCTCCTGCTCCTGGGAAGATTCAGGAGCAAGAGCAGGGGGTGGAAGGGGTGGCTCCCACCATTCCTCCTCAATGCAGCCCTTCTCAGCACAGTCCCTGACAGATTCATTCCTGCTAGGACAATCTGCCTCTCCTTTTTCCTACTTTGTGCGCTGTCCCATGACAGCCCTGGATCACTCTGGGAAGCCTGACCCAACCCAGGGTTGTCTCCACTCAAACTGGCTGAAACTCAGATCCTTCCTAATTGTCCCTGTTTGAGTCAGGATATGTCTGAACCTTTTCCATCAATTGGTTCTAGTCCTGCCCTGTGGAACAACAGTAGATTAATCTGATCCACCTTCTATGTAGCAACCTTCAGGTGGCTGATGATGTTCAAATCATGATGTGATTGCAGCAATGATTACAGCAACCTTCTTCTTCCATAGTGAATTACCAATGCCTACAGGAGCTCCTTGATATCAACAAAACAATGATCTTGATAGCAGCAGCACACGGTTGCGTTTCTTGGCAATACACGAACACATTAGTATTGGCCATGCAATGGTACTTCCAGTGCCTTCATTGGCTCTTCTGGGTGCCTGGGATGGACTGAACATAGACTGTCATGATAAAACTCTGGCCCTCCATCTACTAGCTGCAGAATGAATGCTAAGAGCTAAAGGCTGGAAACATCTGAAGGTAACTGGCAAAGAGGCCTGGTGTGTTTTATATTAACATTTGAAAAGTTGACATGCAAAATACAGTTTGACATGCAAATAAAATGGACAACTTCTTAAATGTTTGGCAACATATATAAATGATGCAATTAAAATTCAGACTGCTCTGGCTAGGCATCCATCTATTTGGAATGCAAAATACATTTTGGGTGATACTGATTATTTTTGATGGAGCACTAGATGCTGTTTTTCTTGTATATATCTGCATAGGAATAAGAAAAAAATAAATGTGTTGATTTATAACATTTCACTGCTCAATTCCTGTTTGGCGAATTTCAGATTATAGCCTCCCCACACTTTTTTTTTTAAAAAAAATATTTTTAAAAACTTTTTTTTGTCTGCTTCCTTTTTCTCACACTGGTGAACTTTTTTTATTTACTTCTTTTAGGTATATCTGTATTTATGAATCTCTCTCTCTCTCCCTCAATTATCTCAATATAGATATGCATCTTTGTTTGCACTGAAAATTGAATAAAGCTAAATTAATCCAGGAATGCAAAGGAAGAAGTCACGAAGGAAAACTGAGGGGAAAGTGGGCATGTGGCACACTCTGAACAAAATCCACAAATGAAAGGACACCAAAGAAATTGGCTGGTGGAAGCTTCTGCGAAAACCTCTATCTTCTGTCTTTATTTTGTGGTAACATTATCCTCTACAAGTTTGCTTCGGATGGTTCAGTGTGAAAAGCAACACATACATGCTCCAGCCCTGTTCTACAAATCCCGTTTCCTTAGCAACCAGAGCACAGTTCAGGAGCCAGGGCATGCTCAGGTCCACCTGCACCTTCCGGGACTCTTTGTAGCATAGTAAGGATGCTGTCTTGCTGCCTACTGTTAACAAGCTAAGGGAGAAAAGGAGAAATATATGTACTTGCATTGGTGGGGCTGAATGTGTTCTCATGCTAAGCTTTTTTGGGGGGGAGTGAACATGGTCTTTCAGGGCATGCTGTACACTTCCTGGTGGTCCCATGAGTAGGGTGGGTGGTTGAGCACCAGCATACAGTGGTACCTCAGGTTACAGACACTTCAGGTTACAGATGCTTCAGGTTACAGACTCCACTAACCCAGAAATAGTACCTCGGGTTAAGAACTTTGCTTCAGGATGAGAACAGAAATCATGCGGCAGCAGCGTGGCGGCAGCGGGAGGAGGCCCCATGAGCTAAAGTGGTACCTCGGGTTAAGAACAGTTTCAGGTTAAGAACGGACCTCCAGAACAAATTAAGTTCATAACCCGAGGTACCACTGTACTCTCCAAGTTTCCTTATTTTCCAGGGACAGTCGCAGAATTGCAGAAGCTAAGGCTGCCTTATATCCTGAATTTCCCTGACATAGCCAGGATTCGTCCATCAAAAATGGCATCTGGGCAACCCTGCAGAAGCTGTCCCAGTATCTCATTTGATCCCGGGATGTCCCGCTTTCCCCTTTTGCTCCATGTCTTGGAGAACAATTAAAAATGGCGCGTGTAGGTGCAGAATTGGAGGCCTGCTTACCCTGAAAACAAAATACCTGCAGCAAATGAAGGAAATGGTGAAGCTGGAATACGAAGCCCTTCCTATAATTTTGAAGGAAAATATCACCAATCCACTTTAAATTCCCTAATTGCAATGTTTCTTCAGAAAGCCATTTTGAAGGAAATGCATGGATTGTTTATTGTAAATGGCGCTTTGCACTGTCTACTCAGAAGGAAGCCCCACTGTATTCAATGGAGCTTACTTCCGTGTAACTGGGTCAAGACTGGGCAGCCTTACACTGCAATTAAGTCCCACTGAGTTCAATAGGGTTTCTCTCTGGTATGTTCCTGGTCATTCTCAGTTTCTATCATCATCATCATCACCATCACCATCGCCATCACCATCATCATATACTGCCTTGAGTCCCTGACAAGGACTCAAGGCAACTTCCCACTAAACTTTCATTTCATTCTGGCAAGCTTACATTTTTGTCAAAAGGCAGAAAGCCCTTTCATGTTTTGTTCCATTATTCACTCCCAACTCTCTCTCCACCCCAGAATTTGAATAAAGACGGGCCGCCTCTCATTTGCTACAAGAAAAAGAAAATTGCAAGTAAAGCATTGCTGAACGCATTTCTCTCACTAAGACTGATCCTGCAGCCATCAAGCTTATATTAACTCTGGCAGGCAGTTCCTTCTTGGGTTTGGGGGTGTTTTTTTGTTTCTTTCCTTATTAGAACAGGAGAGCGTGGCTAGCATCCAAAAAGGGTCGAGGCATTAGAAGAATCAGTTGTGCTTAGGCGTATAAGGATTTAGTGGCTGTTTTACATATAAATCATTGTTCTGCATTTAGATGTATGCAATTCACTGGGCTATGGAGAAGGACAAGATGGGTGGAACTCAGATCATATTTATTTATTTGTTTGTTTGTTTGTTTGTTTGTCCCGGCCATAAACAGCTTCCTTCTAGAATGCCCAAGACTGGTTGATGTGATGTGTGTGTGTGACGGCTGGCTTTTAGAGTAGGTCATCTTAGGCCACTGCATAATATAGTGTTTTTAAGAGGGTTGTTATTTTTGGTGCACCAACTTCAGACAGAAGGGGCTTTCTGTCAGGAGTCCTGAGGTGTCTGTCGCCAGTCTCAAGAGCAGAATTCCTGTCTGGGGCAGATGAGGAGGGGAAACAGGATGCTGAAATGGAGCAGTTGAGATATGGGGACAGAAGCTGGATGAGGCAGGTACCTCCTAGTCCAAGGATTTAACTGCCTCAACTGGTGTCAAGGTGGGTGATGGGAGCAGTAACTCAAAAGGTGTTAGTGAAGTTATGATATACAGTGGTACCTCAGGTTAAGTACTTAATTCGTTCTGGAGGTCCGTTCTTAACCTGAAACTGTTCTTAACCTGAGGTACCACTTTAGCTAATGGGGCCTCCCGCTGCCGCTGCGGCGCAATTTCTGTTCTCACCCTGAAGCAAAGTTCTTAACCCAAGGTACTATTTCTGGGTTAGTGGAGTCTGTAACCTGAAGCATCTGTAACCTGAAGCGTATGTAACCCAAGGTACCACTGTATCATGGGTTGAAAAAAAATGTTTAAAATAACCCTTGTTAAAAAGCCTGAAGCCTTCCTTTTTGGTGCCGAAATCCCAAAGTAGCAGAAAAGACTATGTATGTGACCATGGCTGCACGGATATTACTAGCCCAGAGATGGAGAGAGGATAAAATTCCTACCAGAGAAGAATGGCAGATGAAGTTAATGGACTGTGCTGAAATGGCTAAAATGACCGGAAGAGTCAGAAATCAGGAAGACGAAACCTTTAACAAGGAATGGGGAAAATTTTTAACTTATCTTCAAGACCATTGTAAACAGTTAAAATCGTTAGTAGGATTGGAATATCACTTGTAGTTTAAGGTTGAATTCTGGACACAATGGAAGAGGTAAAGGGTTATCATAAAAGATGTGGGAGGAATTGATTAATAATAGGACCCACATAAGGGAGAATGGAAGTCCAGGAGATTCCTTGGAATCTTGTTTTTATGATTTATGTTTGATATATCACTGTAAAATTTTAAGCTGAAAAACCAAATAGTATTTTTTTTAAAAAAAAAAAAGGTGTCAGTGAATTTTATTCAAGTCAACAAAACAGCCCAGGCCTAGAGAGCTCAGCAACAATTCCCAGGGATCTTGCCCCAATGAGGCAGTTGTGAGGACTGAAGGTCCCAGCCTTCCCATGGCTCTCTTAAACCCCTGGGTCCTTCCCAAGCAATTTCACACTCTGACACCTTATCTGTCTCTGCTCTGCCCTCTTCATAACTCTGTGGGTCCTAGGATATCAGAGTGGAGTGGAGCTGGTGACAACAGGAGGGAGAGGCCCCCTGGCTTCTTCAACAGCCTGCCTCATCTCTGCCTTCCTCCACACACAACTCTTTCTTCACCCTCTTCCTTCAGCTGCTCCTCAAGCTTTATGAGCTGAGGAGACCATGGGAGGTGGGGCAGGGAGGGGTGTGTGTGTTGTGAATTTCACCTGTTGATTGGAACCAGCCAACATTCTGACTGCAAGCTTCTATATATTGTTTTCCTTTCGAAGCTATCAAAAGCCAGTCACCATAAAGACAGATTTTAAGGTGTTGTGGCAAGCACTGCCACCTACTGCTTGTCAATCACACTGGTAAATATTAACACTAAAGCAAAGACACACACACACACCTCTCTACCTTTGCAAAAATCTGTTGGGGAATTCCAATGAAAATGGAAGTCGAAATTACCAGTGTTCACTTTCTAGTCCCACGTCTTGGACGGAAATCAATCCAGTGAATTCAATTGGTATTCACTGTTGTTGCTTTCCGTCTGCAAAAGAGACATAATCAATGGCATCTGTGCTCCTTTCCATTGAACAAATGGGGTGAAACGACAGCATTCATATAACTCGTTGCATAAATTATGCAAGCTACGTAATTTTGCTGTGGAGGTCAATGAGAATAATAACATCGTTTTTGGTGGAAGGTGAACTGCAATTGAACAGACACAATGCTGCATGTGACAAACGCAGGGAGGAAAAACAATCGTTACCTTCTTCCATCCCTTTGTCCCATGTGAAGTTGACAGAAAGAAATACATGAATGCACATTCATAACCCATAATCACTGCCCTTGTACCAATGTTTCAAACTAGCACAGAACTCTTATCAAACATACTCTCTCTGTACAGTGTAGGGGAAAAGCGAGAGGCCGCTTTTTGTTATCGAATGCTTACTGGGAAAGTTTGTACCTAGCTAGCTGATTCTGAATCTAGTCAAGAGTCATTAGCTCACCACTATGCATGCATCATGGATTGTTGTAGTCAAACAAAACATAACAAAAGAATGAGTGCTCAGCAATTCCAGTAGAAACCTTTTGCAAACTGCACCTCTGGGTGAGCCTTGAGTTCCATGAGGAGTTTGTATAAGTGCTTGTATAAGTCACCTTGCAATGGTAATCATCATTGCTACATTAATTCATTAAAAAAAAAATCCATTTCCTGGGAAATAGACCACCCTCCTGAAATTACTCGCCCCTCACCTTCATTCTTCCTTTCTAATTGAGTAAATCATCAGGAGAATTAATTCACAGCTTGGAGGAGGTAGATCATTTCTCATCCAGGGCACATAGCTGACATGGTCTGTCAACACGATGGGATTGCCATGCATCAGTTTATGGTGCCCTCATGTCTTTGCAATCAATCTGAATGTCAGGTCCTAATTTAGAAAGTGTTTTACAGAGGCAAGGAATTAAATGATGTTCTTTGTCACTAGTGATATTGTTGGTTAAATCCGGGTTGGGGAGTGGGGGACTCAAAGGAGGTGAAGGAAGGGAAGGAAGAACCATGTTTTAGTTAAGGTAGAAATGGGGTTATTGCATAAGTATGATTTCTCAAAGTTGGGGGATAGAAAACTGTGGAAGTCTGCACGAGACAAAACAATGGACCTAGGCTGCAATACTAGACCCATTAACCTGGAAGTAAGTCCTATTGAACTCAGTGGGATGAGACTTCTGGGTAGACATTGAGTTTCTGTGTTAATTTCCAACATCTTTGTAACAACTAGGGCTGCGCACCAGATTCAGCTGAATTGCCAATATTCCTGGGGATCAAGGCTTTGTCTAAGTCAAATGGAGACAGCCCTGAATCACTGTGGGTTGGGCAAGCTAAACCGACTGCATTTGGGGGTTTTCCTGCTTATTCCATACCCTCCAACATTCTGCTGATAAAAATTGGGACACATTTTTTTGGCACTGTGCTCTCATGTGAGCCAGCTGAATCGCACAAGTGTGTGGCACCATTACAAACAACAGCAGTGGCTGTAAGCAACAGCTCATCCTCCCTGAGCTCAGCAGCGCTGGCATTGGAGAGAGTAAACAGGACATTTGGGGATCAAATCAGAAGCTGGGATGGCTTCTGTAATTCCAGAATGTCCAGGGAAGAAATTTAAGATCTATCTACAAAAATATTGTAAATTATATGAATGTTAAGGAGGATGCTAGTATGTAAACAATTGGGCACCATTGAGATAGAGGAAGTGATATATGAGGAAAAGTTAAATTTAAGAAAAGACAAATTTTTGGAAAATTTTAAAGTTATATTTAATTCTTTAAGATTTGAATAAAGGATACTAAAAATTAGAGATATAATATTGGAAAATTAGATAATAAGAATCGAAATAAGGGGATAAATTTGCTGGAAAAATTTTTTTGGCTAGGAACGCAGGAGCAGGAGATGTGAGGGAGTCCAAAGAAGTTAAGAAGATTATGTTAAAAGATATGTTATATGGTATTGTTTATTGGAATTGTAACTAAATTAAAAAATTGCTAATAAATATATTATAAAAAAAAAAAAACAGAATGTCCAGGGAAAACTGGGACACTTGAAGGGTATGTTATTCTACTGAATGGGGCCCTGATAATTTTGCCCCAAATACATGGCTTGATGGTACCATTGTTCACACATATTATTCAATGAATTTTACTGTATCCCTAGACAACTGGTGGCCCACTGTCCTAAAGTATATAAATGCCGAGTTAGTTTTATGAGGCTGATTTTTCCCACACTGATAACATTTGATTTTAAACTGTAAAGATTGGCTCCTTTGCAAGTCATCATTCATGTTTCCGCAAATTCACGCCCCTCTCCCCAATGCCCTAGAAGTTGCACTGATGGTAAGTTTTATTCTGATACCACATCGGCTTCCCAGGGGAAGGACTATTAAAATGAACCCACTCCAGTCTGTCATTATGACCCTTTTGTTTATTAAGAGAGGAAAATGAGAACTTCCTGGAAACGAAGGTTGCTCCAAGCTGGCACCTGTGTTTGTGGCAATTTAGAGACAGCAACAAAAATAACTGAGAAAGGTCAAGAAGATGTAATGACGCAGGATGACGCAGGGCTACATTCTGAACCGTAGCTGTTTCACAAATGCATCCTGTTTTCAAACTAGGGTAATGCTTCTCCCACACTTATGTGCAGGGGGGGGGAGTTTGACACACCCCAACTCCTGCATGGAAGAGGAATCTATTGGCTTGTACCAGGGGTGGAATTGAGGGTGAATATGGAAAGAGACCCCTTCATGGATCACTGCCTTGTTGTGGCGAAGGGGCTTAAATAACTCAGAGAAGCTATGAGCTATGCCGCACAGGGCCACCCAACACTGACCAGTCATAGCCAAGAGTTTAGACTAAACTTGTGTTAGAATTCCTGCTCCATGATTGCAGTCATGGGATTGTTGTCTTTCACATGACAGTATATGTTTTGACTCCACAGAGTGGGAAGTGATGGAGACAGGATGTTTGTGTTACTGCGTTCTGTGAAGTGGGACTATTGTCCTTTGTTCTTTTTCTCTTTGCTGTCTGATGCTAGAGAGAGAGGGAGCCATGTTGCCGTACTCTGTGTGTGTTTATATGTAAATAAAGTAGATTAGCCAAAATGCTGAGTTGCTGAGGTTTGTCATGCATGATGCACAAACTCTGCGGATCCCTAAGTGTGCCGATGTCTGTTGGCATCGGTCGCTGTGATGTCCGGGCTGAAGAAAGCTTTTGAAGCTCCCGAACAATTGACCAGGAGGGAGAGAACATGCCAGTCAGGCATGTATCTCTACCAGGGTCCTACTCGAGTGTAGGCTGAGCTCCTGACAACGTAATCCACCTAGAGAAGGAACTGGCAAACCACTCCAGTATTTTGCCAAGAAAACTCCATGGACATAAAAAAGGAGAAGCTTTGAGAAGAAAGTGAGAGTTTCCAAGGCATGCTATGGTTCATGGGGTCACGGAGAGTTGAAATTGACTAAGACGACTAAACAATGACAATGGAAAGAGAGATCCACTCCCTGACTGATTGTCAAAGCCAGCTCTGCCATTAGGCAGACTGAGGCAGTTTCCTCAGGCTGCAGAAGCCCCCATGGTGGAAGCCCCATGGGTGCCATGCCTGTCACACCACCTCTGCCGCAGGTACAGAAGCAGTCCCGGTATCAGCATCCTTGTCAACCGAAATCACCTCTGAAGCAGTGCAAGATCTCACCTGAAGTTGGTGCCAATGCCAGCATCACTTCTCTGATAGCAACAGAGTTGGTAGGGCAGGTGGAGAAGTGGCACTGGTGGCAGCAGGTATAGTGGCACAGGTGGCAGGGCAAGATGGTACTTCCCGTTTTGCCACCCTGCTGTTTTTAAGTAAGAAGGCGGGCAGGTGGGGCCTGGTTGAGGTTGGTGAGTTGAGTTGATGCTAACTGACCTATCTCTGTTGCCAAATCCATTTAGCCATCAGCATATCCTGAAATTCTAAAGACACAGAAAGAAACACAACCTCCTACATAGTCCCGCCTGCCCGCCCGCTCACTCTGCCGCCATTCAGTGATCTATGTTCCCTTTTGTATATTTTGATCTCTGGAAGTAGAATATTTTCAAGGGCGGGGGAGAGAATTGTGCTTAGATGGCCAAAATAAATCTCATTGTGTTTACAACAGAGGATTGACCAAGAAGAGTTTATTAAATCTACAAAGGGTTTGATGTATATCAAGCTGTTACATAAAGTCAATACTTTGGAGAGAACCAGACAATAAATACCCTACGCAGAGCCATATTTCTATCACAGAAAAGGCAATCATATAAAGATTAGAGCACTCATTTCAATATGGAATGGTGGTCAGCTGTTAGAAGAGGCTGGTTCTTATATTTTCCGCTGAGTGATGGTGAGAGTCGTGAGATAAGAGAAAGCAACATTTTGTTCTTGCCTAGTAACACCACCAAATTGAAAGCAGGTTATAGATGTTACCGGAAAAATCCGAGGGCTCCCTTGGACAAAAAGTAAAGACACCAACCAGAGTAAATTGGAGCAAATCAGCAGCCTGTAGGCTTGGCCTTTATTGACTGTTGCAACAGGGTGTTCCCCTCACTTGCAGGTGAGAGGAAAGACACAGAAAAATGGTGTGCAAGACCTTATAAAAACTTTTGAAATTCCCATCCTCTAGGTCAAGCCCACCCCCAGAAACATCATGCATACATTACAGAAAGGAGGGGTTGAGGGAGGAGTTGTGGTGGTAACCTGAGTGTCCTGTCACCTGGCTGGTTCCCTTCTCCTCCTCCCCATGAGTCATTTTCTGAAGACAAAAGGTAGTCGCAGTTTCCTGCCCCCTGAGGGAAGATCTGATCATTGTCCTTTGTTCCAGTCCATGCTGAATCCATTCCCATATGCAAGTTCTTTGTGATCTTGATTGTCTTCTGTCTAGGACCATCAGGGTTGGCATAGCAACTGGGCAGGGCTCCTGTGGATGTGCTGGGATGGTGAAGGGATTATGGCTGCCCTGTATCAAACCTTCCCCATTTTGTAGTCCTTCCTTCATGGAGTAAAATAAAAGTAGAACAGTGCAAATCCGATGATTTTCTATGAATTTATAACAGAAGCGTAACGTATGTAGTGTGTGAGTGTGTGTGAAGTTTGTACAAACTGAATGATTGGGGGGGGGGGGTTCCTGCTACATAGAGATTAACACCAACACTGACTTCTTAAAAATGAACAGCAATGGTATGGGTTATACCCAACAACTAACATGGTGTACATGATTTTAGCCTTTTCAATATATTATATTGCACATTGTTACAATATATTGAAAACATGTGAAACTAGCTTGTTTGTTCCTCATCTACCTTGCAAGAATCAGATCCCTGTCTGCAGCCTGCTACAAAAGCACACTTGTTCTCTTAGAAGTGATTTTCCATGCTGGATGCAGGGGAGAAATTTGGCTCTTTTCACATCTCTCCATCCCCCAGTGTACCAGAGGAAGGGCAAATGGCTGTTGCTGGACATCTGCACTGTTTTCTTGTAGAAGGCCGCCAGTTCCTCTTCCTCTCATTGCTCCATCTGCTTCGACTGTCTCTTCAGTCTTTCATTGGTCTCCCCACCCCCCATGAACTCAGGCCATGGGGTGCCTAGGATTTGAGGGCTACCATAAATGTGGTTTGATTTGGTCGAATCTGTTTAAAAGCAGGGTTGTGCTGCTGTTGTTTCTGAAGACACAATGAAAGCAGTTCACAGTCAGTCCTGACACAATTCTTTTCACAGGTACTTAAAGTTATCAGCGCTCTCAGAAACCTCATTCCACTTGAATGAAATTCTTTGCCTGTGGTTATTTACACCCAAGCTCACACACTGAGCTTTCATTGTGACACATTGTGTGTGGTTTTCATTGTTAACCTCTCTATATTTGATGGAAGGAAAGAAAGAAAGGAGGAAAGAAGGAACAGCTTTCCCATTCACTCATCCTCTGCTGTGTTTGGAGAGCAGCTTTGCTCACCCCGGCAATCTTTTTGTCCCCAATGTTCTCCAGCGTGGCTTTTAAAAACAATAGCCCACTTTGTGTAGCAAAGCCGCCAATTACTCTTGGAGATTTGCTTAGCAGATACTGCAATCACCACATGCGTACCTGAAATCCAGCCTGCTGAGTTGCCATTTTTACAGTTACCTGCTTATTGATATCAATCAGCCTTCGCTGTGCAAAATATTAACACAGGAAGCGGAGGGAATACAAAGGCTGACCTGCAGTGTGAGGCAAAGGGGAAGAAGCTTGCGAGAATGGTGAGGGACACAGTTGAGGATTTGCCATAAACACAGCCTATGTAATCACAGGTTTATAGAGGAAATGGATAGAGAGTTCCTGTTTCTCCTTCTTGCATAATGCTGGGACTCAAGGTCACCCAGCAACTACCAAGGGAAGTAATAGTACCACTCTATTCTGCCTTGGTTGGGCTCCCACCTGGAGTCCTGGGTCCAGTTCTGGGCACCATAGATTAAGAAGGGTATTGACAAGATGGAATGTGTGCAAAAAAAGGGGCAACCAATATGATCAAACCAAGCTCTGTTTGGAAAAGTTTAGTGAGTTGGGCATGATTAGCCTGGAAAAGAGAAGGCTGAGAGGAGATATGACGGCCATCTTTGAATATCTGAAGGGCTGTCGCATGGAAGATGGAGCAAGCTCGTTTTTTCTTTGATCCAGAGGGTAGGACAGGAACCAATGGATTCAAATTACATGAAGTAATATTCCAACTAAGCAATATGGAGAACTTTCTGATGGAGCTGTTTGACAGTGGAAAGGATGACCTGGGAAGGTGGTAGACTCTCCTTCATTGGAGGTTTTTAAAGGTTGGATTCTTTAGCTGTGATTCCTGCACTGCAGATGGTTGGACTAGATGACCCTTGTGATCCCTTCAAACTCTACAATGTTATGATTCTATAACAGCCAGTAGTATAGTAGAGGTGGCTCCATTAGGGAAAATGAGCCACTGCCCCACCAAGCTCCTTCTCCCATCAGTCACCTATCTGACTTCTTACTTACATCCTGCCCCGGGGTTGGTACTGGCTGTTGGCTTCCTCCTCCTTAGTCTCAGTGTTGCTCCTGTAGAATTGATTTGCTCTGCCTGTCATTGGCTCCACCCACTGCTGGATTACTGCAATACATTATATGTGGGGCTGCCCCTGAAGACTGTTCAGAAACCTCAGCTGGCGCAAAATTCAATGGCCAGATTGCTCAGATTGAGCATATTACACCGATCCTGTTCCGACTGCACTGGCTGCCAATTAGTTGCCGGGCCCAATTCAAAATGCTGGTTTTGAACTATAAAGCCTTACATGGCTCAGGACCTCAGTACCTTAAGGACTGATCCGGGTCATTGCAGGATTTAACTGGGATGGAGTGAGGCATCCCCATATCATATTGAGAATACCCACAGCAATCTGGGGCTGTAAAAATATTGGTGGTCTGGCAGCAAGGAAATGCACTCCTCTCCAACTGCATTTTTAATTGAAAATTGAAGTCCTAATTAAAAATAGGGCAAGGCCCACCGAATCAGTTTGAGACAGGCTGGACTGACATTGCTCCAAAACACCAGACTGGGGCACAAATCGGATCAAGGTGGGGAGACAGATGCATAAAGGTAAAGGCAAAGGACCCCTGGACAGTTAAGTCCAGTCAAAGGTGACTATGGAGTTGCAGTGCTCATCTCACTTTCAGGCCGAGGGAGCTGGCATTTGTCCACAGACAGCTTTCCAGGTCATGTGGCCAGCATGACTAAACCGCTTCTGGCACAACGGAACACCGTGACGGAAACCTGAGTGCATGGAAATGCTGTTTACCTTCCCGCAACAACAGTACCTATTTACTTGCACTGGTGTGCTTTCGAACTTCTAGGTTGGCAGAAGCTGGGACAGAGCAACAGGAGCTCACCCCATTGTGCGGATTCAGACCACCAACCTTCTGATTGGCAAGCCCAAGAGGCTCAGAGGTTTAGACCACAGCACCACCCACGTCCCTTGATGCATAGTCCTGGTAAGTACAGCCATCTTGGTTAGTGTGTTTGGTTAGCCCAAAGAGGAAATACAGTGGTACCTCGGGTTAAGAACTTAATTCATTCTGAAGGTCCGTTCTTAACCTGAAACTGTTCTTAACCCGAGGTACCACTTTAGCTAATGGGGCCGCCAGCTGCCGCCACGCTGCCACTGCACAATTTCTGTTCTCATCCTGAAGCAAAGTTCTTAACCCAAGGTACTATTTCTGGGTTAGCGGAGTCTGCAACCTGAAGCGTCTGTAACCTAAGGTACCAGTGTAATTAATTAGTGTGTTGATTTTACTTCTATTCCTCTGTTCTTTGAGCATGCAGCATTTTCTGCGGGTCATCAGTGGAGTTGATGGGAACATCAGAAAATGTGGTGCATGTCTAAATCAGAATCTTACATGTCTGTCTATCTATCTATCTATCTATCATCTATCTATCTAT
The DNA here is from genome assembly GCF_964106915.1 of Podarcis gaigeae. Taxonomy (NCBI): domain Eukaryota; kingdom Metazoa; phylum Chordata; class Lepidosauria; order Squamata; family Lacertidae; genus Podarcis; species Podarcis gaigeae. Next base: position 36,365,327 of record NC_139692.1, read on the forward strand.
CTATCTATCATCTATCTATATCTATCATCTATCTATCTATCTATCTATCTATCTATCTATCTATCATCTATCTATCTATCTATCATCTATCTATCTATATCTATTATCTGTCTATCTCATCCTTTCTGCAACCCACCTGGCAGCTGAGAAGTCCCTTGGGTTTGTCAAAATCTGCACACAGAACAAGAGCTATAAGACGATGAACAGAGAGGAGGGAGAAGCATAAAGATTTTGCTGAGTGATTATTCTAATGGAACACTGAATCAGGAATAGCACACTCAGTAAGGGAACACTGTATTTTATTTGTCTCCTGGGCGATGCTCTTGCAATACAAACTTTAATTAGATCAATAAGATCTCTGGGGAAATTTGAAAGAAGGGGGGAAATCTTTATTTTGTGATGAGATTTCTGCAAGGTGAAACTTTCTTTTTCATGAAATGTGTATGGTCATGAGAGTGGAGGGGGAAACCATCCCTGGATTAAAGTACAGGCAGCTCTGTTCTGAATTGACCTCGCTACAACTTTGTAAGGCTGGTTAAATCAAGTTGGGTTCTATCCAGATTGCTACTCAGAGGAGACCCATTGACATTAACAAACCAAAGTCAATCCTGTCCATTACCTTCAATAGGTATACTCTGAGTAGGACTAGCATTGCCTATAACCCTATGTTACTAATGTGCACCTGCTTGTGTACTGTAAGTGTTCACTTATAAGTCTACCCTGCCCTGTTTCCAGATAAATCCAATCAGAAAATAATGAATGAAATGCATATTTTAATGAATTTTCTCCTGAGATATGCATTGATAAATTCTTTTAGAAATGCATTTTTTTTAAAAAAAAAAACCGCCAGTTTTTACTGAAGGTAATGGGGCCCTGTATATGTCCAGCTGTCCTTTGTCAACAACAAATTGTCACTGTTTTTTGTGTTGAATATATGCTATGGACCTAAGGGACATGGGTGGCGCTGTGGTCTAAACCACTGAGCCTAGGGCTTGCCGATCAGAAGGTCAGCGGTTCGAATCCCCGCGACGGGGTGAACTCCCATTGCTCAGTCCTTGCTCCTGCCAACCTAGCAGTTCAAAAGCACGTCAAAGTGCAAGTAGATAAATAGGTACTGCTCCGGCGAGAAGGTAAACAGCATTTCTGTGCGCTGCTCTGGTTCGCCAGAAGCAGCTTAGTCATGCCGGCCACATGACCTGGAAGCTGTCTGCGGACAAATGCCGGCTCCCTCGGCCAGTAAAGTGAGATGAGCACCGCAACCCCAGAGTCGTCCGCGACTGGACCTAACGGTCAGGGGTCCCTTTACCTTTACCTTTTTAATGTATGGTCCTAATAGGTATCTAAAGCCATAATGGGATCAAAATAAATAAATTATGTATTACATGAAATCAATCAATAGGCATAAGACATACCCTTAGTCTATGCTGCCTGATCATCAGTCTACAAGCACTCTTTAATATTAGATAACAGGTACAACAGCTTGACCGACATTCAACTGTTCTGAACTGCAGTCTGATGCAACCAGTCCATGCAGAACGTAGGCACCCTATATATAGAAATGAGCAAACCAGTGATATTTTAGGGAGCAGGCTAGCAGGCGGGGCCCATGACTTACATCATAGGAGCCTACACAGCACAAAACACTGTTGCTGTATGTAGGGTTTTTTTAATTTGTTTTTATCTTATATTTTGGAAATGTACATCCATGGTTTTTTCCACTTTACATTTTTTTGGGGGGGGCAAGAGATTGGGGCCCTATGCTATAGCTTGTTTAGCTTATACGTAAATCCAGCACTGCCTCGTCCCTATAGCTGGGTCTGAGTATGGTTTCTTCTTCTTCTTCTTCTTCTTCTTCTTCTTCTTCTTCTTCTTCTTCTTCTTCTGCAACTGGCTGGCAGACATGAATTTTTTCGCCTATTCCAAAGCCACTTGACAGTGGTGTGCAGGGAAAGAAAGAGTCAGATGCAGGTGGTGAATAGCCTGAGGTCCTTTCAGGTGACTAGCAATCCCTGGGATTTGCACACAGGCCGCTGTAACCTTTTGGGTGGGGTGATGGACCCCGGGGGTTCACTTCCGCTACTTGCTTGGAGTTGTGTGACCCAAAGGGGGTGTGGATCAGGCAGACTTCCATCCTTACCTGAATGATCATGGCAGGGGGAAAGAATTGGTCTTAAAATCAACTCTCACACCTTCAAGGGTAGAATCACCCAATCAACAAGTAGCTTGCTAGACTTTGGGGATATTTCCTTACATGGTTTTCATTCCTCCCCCCCAATGTAGTTGCATAAGTTATTGTTTAATAAATTAGCCCTAGATTAAGGTTACCAGACGCCCCCGTTTCCCAGGGACAGTCCCCGGATTTACAAATCAGTCCCCATACAAAATCCATTGAAGTTGAAAAGTGTCCACGGATTCATTGAAAAATTCTGGTAACCTTACCCTAGTTTACCCCATACTTCGTGTCTTGCCTTATTATTTCGGACTCCTAATACAAAGTTTCTCCCTCCGTTTTAAGCACATATTTTATTTCTAATTTTTTTCCAAGTCCAGAAACACTGTTTATAACTACCAGGAGGTGGTATGCAATCTACAGTATCAAAACGCAAGTGCTTTTGACAGAAATACTGATTATTTATTGTCCATTGACTTTGGAAATTGACCCACTCATCAGCCAGAGATATTTCCACCAGGAACTGTGCGTTACAGGAAAGTGGGTGTCGTGTGCTCAGTTATTAGCATGCTAAAATAAAGCAAGACCAGACTTCATGAAGGTTGCCTTCCTCTCTTTGACCTCTGCGTATGTGTATGGGCTTAGGCAATTTTCCCATTAATGCCGCCTGCCAAATTGGCTGGTGCCAGTCTGCAAGCATATGTGGACTCAATTTCTTCCCATGCCAAGCAATGGCAAGTCTAACTGGCGACAGAAGGAAGATTAATAGTTCTTTATACAGCAGTGTTTTTGCATCCCCTTCAAACAGAGACTGTAAGGGGAATAGTAAGCCAGTGTGGTATAGTGGTTAGAGCAGGGTTTCCCAAACTTGGGTCTCCAGCTGTTTCTGGACTACAACTCCCATCATCCCTAGCTAGCAGGACCAGTGGTCTGGGATGATGGGAATTGTAGTTTGGCTTCTTAGGGCTCCTGCAGATCATAAAATCATAGAATCGTAGAGTTGGAAGGGACCATTATGGTCATCTAGTCTACCCCCTTTTGCCCAACATGGGGCTTGAACCCATGGCCCTGAGATTAAAAGCCTCATGGGCTTTGACTTCCGGTCGGCGCCAGCGTTTAATGGCGGTCTTAGCCTCAAGCTCCGAGGCAAGACTGCTCCGCGAGTTCGGGTCTGACCCGCTACGGCGAGCGGGGGACCCCTAAAATCACAGGCGCTGAAGCCTGTGAGTAAGGAGATTCGGTGGGCACCTTTGCGCCCCTCGGTACTGTGAAAGAGCCTTTTTAAAGGCTCCGGAGCGGCATCGGGAGTGAGCGCGGTGCTGAGAATCGCTACCCAGCCCGCGGAGCGAAGCCGCGTCGCCATTAACGGAGAGCGCCGATTCCTTCCTGAAACTACAGATGGACAGTAACACCCGTGAGTAAGAACAAGAAAATAAAGTTTAACGGGACACTAAATTTTGATCTGGCTGAAAGCGGGCAAGGCATAAATTAAGGAAGTCTGCCTCCCGGAACTGCATGACTAACTAAGCAACGAAAAAGAAAGCTGCATTTAAATGAAAATCCCCTTTTACATTGTCAAACCTGACATCGAAAGTGGACCTCCCCCCCCCCCCGGGCAGGAGAAGGGGGGAAGAAAAAATGGGACTTTGTTAACCTGCCTTAATTTAGTTTGGACGGGAAACCTCGTACTGTCGACCCCCCTGGCCAGGATTGCCTGAGTAGCGTGTGCCTGAAAGTGATCTGTCAAACAGATTGTGGATACAAAGTAGGACTTTATCTGACAGAAAGTAACGGCTTTAGTGGACTTAAAAATTGCAAAAATTGCAACACCTCTGACTGAGACAAAGTAAGGGTCCAGGCTGACTTTTGGAACTTTTCATTGTTGCATGCTATATGCTCCTTTGTGGTTTATTTCCATTTGGATACAATTTACTCCCTCTAGAGGACAAAAGGGACACAGTTGCATTAAGGAAGAAATAGTGGGATTTTCCACTTGTAAACTTTTCCTGTGAGAACGACCTTGGCTATGAGCAACCCAGTGGAGGAAATATCAACAAGATCTAAAACAAAACAAGCACAAAAGAAAAGAGGCTCCACGTCAGGACTACCAGCCGCACAGGAAAAAATAACAACAGCATCAATGGAATCTATGACACAGGCACTACTTAAAATAAATCAATCTTTGGAGGCACTGACAAAGCAATCTACGGACAACTCTAAGAAACTGACGGAATTGACAACAAGACTGGATTTGAACACAACAATAATTTCATCTAATACTGACTCTATAAATAGGTTAATCCAGGAAAGTACAGAAACAAGGAAAATTGCTGAGTGCGCCAAAAGTACTGCTGAGGAGACAAAGGAAAAATTTGTGCCAATTGAAAAAAAAGTGAGTGAACATGATGCAACCTTAGCCTTAATGGAACTGGAGAGAAAGGGGAAAAATCTGAAGTTAAGATTGGTTCCTGAGGAAGAAGAGGACAACCTTAGGGAATTCCTCACAGAGAACTTTCATGAATTTTGGCTTGATGATCTGGAAGGAGAGGAAGATTTTGTGATAACTACAGCCTTTCGGCTGGGCAGGAGACAAGGTAAGAAGCCAAGGGATTGTCTAATTACATTAAGATCCAAGGAAGAGAGAGACAAAATACTGAACTTACATTTTCAGAAGGCATTGGTAATAAAAAATTCTCAAATACAGATTTTTAAAGACATCCCTCGATATATCTTGCAAGTGAGAACTTATTTTAAAAATCTTGTCGACCTGCTGAAAGGAAATAACATCCCATTTAGGTGGGAGTTCCCACAAGGATTGTCCTTCAACTTTAAAGGGAAGAAGATCAAGATCAAAACAGTACAGGACAAGGAACACTTTTTGGAGAGATACTTTGAGGATTTACAAAAAGGGACTGTGAGTGTGAGAGAACCAACTGATATTGCAAATCTATCATTTGGACTTAGTCCAGCACCAACTGACGAGGAACAACAGCTTGGTGCAGTCGGTGGAAAAGATACCCATCAATAAAGATGTCTCTGCAACTTCTGAGTTGGAATTGCAATGGTTTGAACCTTCCCCGAAAAAGAAAACAAGTTTTTCATATTTTAAAGAAAGAACAATTGGACTTAATATGTTTGCAAGAAACCCATATTGCCAGGATACATAGGACGCTTCTGACAAACAGGAGATTGGGACTGGAATTTATCTCATCAGACAAGGTTAAAAAAAGAGGCGTAGTGATCTATGCAAAAGAAAAACTGGCCCCAAAAATGATATTTAAAGATGATCAAGGAAGATATTTGGCAGTTGAAATCCAAATACAAGGAGAAAAACTTCTGATAGTAGGAGTCTATGCGCCTAATGAAGGGAAGGCGGAATTCTTTAAGAAGTTGCATGAGACATTAGTGGACTTTTTGGACTATAAAATCGTGATGATGGGAGATGTCAGGGGGGAAGAAACAGAGAATTACAGCTGTAAATAATAATGTTAAGAAATCTGAGAGAGATACAAATAGAAAAAAGGACCAAAGGGTTGCTGAAAAATTGCAAAACAAGGATGCAGTGTAAGGGAGGTATGGGGAAGTCACGCTTTTTGTGTTTTGTATATGTCTATTTCTTTTCTCTTTTTGTGTGCGTTGTTGTTTTCTTTTTTCTGTTTTTTGTTGGTTCTGAAAATTAATAAAAATTATTTTTTTTAAAAAAAAAAGAGATTAAAAGCCTCATGCTCTAACCAGCTGAGCTATCCCAGCTTCCCTGTGTATCCAGCATTCTTCCTGATTTGCTTGCACAAAGCTTATACAGAGGTTAGACTATGTCTAGTTTATATTGAGCTTTCATTCTGATTTGTTTGTGGGGTGACTATATGTCAGTGAACATTTATCCTGATTTTCTTTTTGGGGTATTTATACTTCTTGCCATTCATCATTTATCCATCCATCCCACACTTTTCAATGGACTTATCTGCCACTTCCCAAAATGATTAGGAAACTTGCAGACTTAACATACAGAATAAGAGAACAAGAAGAACATACGTTTAGAGAAGGATGGAAAATGTTTATTGAATATATGGGGGGGTGAATTGGGTACATTTGAAAACGGCAGCATTAAGATAAATTCAACAATGAAAATACATTTTGATGGATGTAATAATGGAAGACTGAATGGTTTAGTTACAGGAATTTATGGTATGCAAAATGAACCATGGAAAGAGAAGAAGGGAAGTTGTTGATATTTTAAGGTTATTTAAATGAATATTTAAAAATGCAAAACAGAAAAACTTAATACAAATTTTAAAAAACAAACAAAATGATTTGGCTACTTCTTCTTTTAGTTAATCTGTTGCAGTATGGCAACTTTGATCAACTTTAATTGTGGAAACCTGAAGTGTGCAGTCGAATCCCTCCTGCAAACAGTGGCAGTCTGGAGGTCCTCTCCTTGCTTCTTCAGCACATATGACTTCTGAACTGATCCTGCACAGACTCACAAGGCTTAATCGCTCTGGCGGGGTGACTCATTCTCAGTTGCTTTAAATAGCAGCCCTGCCCTTTCCACAGAAATATGCCAATAGCAAGTTATCTACCTAACTCAGGTTGGGAGCCAGGGAGGAAACACTTTTTTCTTTTAAATCCATTTAGCAACATGAGGAGAAATAGGCTTATGGTATTTTTAGCAACACGAGAAGTATGTATAAAATTGTTCAGAGCCTGTGTGTCATTTCAGGACAGGGTTTTAGGGCAGGAGATTCTGAAATGTGTGTCAGGGATTGCTGACCACTGCCCCGTGTGGTGTGATGTATAACTGCAGCCTCTCAGGGAAGAACTCTATGGACCTGGCCTGACTCTGCCTGCTGAGGCTGACCATTGGCTCCTCCTGGGCATCAAAGACTATAAAAGACTATCTACTGCAGCTGAGCCTTCTGAGCCTTCAGCAACAACACCTACCTGAGTTCTAGTGTGTCTGGTCTAGTTTCTCAGTCCTGCCTTGTTCTTTGGCTCTGCTCCCTAGTTTGCCTTCTGATCCCAATTGTTCTATGGTCCTGGCCAGTTCTGTGACCTGCCTCATGGTGTCCTGCTCTCGCTGGGCTCCCGAGTGAACAGGGGACTTCCCGACAACAACATCAGTGTGGGCAGCAACCAAAGCAGTATCCAGGGCAGGTCCAAGTGAGCAGAGATCACAACCAGGGTCAGGTGATGTTGCAGGACTCTGCCGGCCAGTAATCACAAAGTTCAAAGTTGGTGTTAACTCTTTATTAGCAAAAACACAATCTCCACAGATTTGGTTGAATGTCATGCCTAAGCAGAGCAGCTCATTCCTGATGGTCTTCCTCCATGAAAACCGCTTGCCGAAACTGGAAGTCCTCAACTCCCCGCAGCCATCCCCTCCTCACCGGGGCATTTTCTGAGCTTTGACTGTTGCAATGCACTCTATGTGGGGCTACCTTTGAAGGTGACGCGGAAACTACAACTAATCCAGAATGCGGCAGCTAGACTGGTGACTGGGAGCGGCCGCCAAGAACATATAACACCGGTCTTGAAAGACCTGCACTGGCTCCCAGTACGTTTCCGAGCACAATTCAAAGTGTTGGTGCTGACCTTTCAAGCTCTAAATGGCCTCGGTCCAATATACGTGAAGGAGCGTCTCCACCCCCATAGTTCTGCCCGGACACTGACGGTTCCCTCGCTGTAAGAAGCCAAGTTACAGGGAACCAGGCAGAGGGCCTTCTCGGTAGTGGCACCCGCCCTGTGGAACGCCCTCCCACCAGATGTCAAAGAGAAAAACAACTACCAGACTTTTAGAAGACATCTGAAGGCACCCCTGTTTAGAGAAGCTTTTAATGTTTCATAGGTTATTGTATTTTAATATTCTGTTGGAAGCCACCCAGAGCGGCTGGGGAGGCCCAGCCAGATGGGCGGGGTATAAATAATAAATTATTATTATTATTATTATTATTATTATTATTATTATTATTATATCAGAGACTGTGCCTGCATGCAGCCAGCCTCTCCTCTGCTCTTTTCATGCCTCTTCTGGTTCTGGGAAACCAGGAGGGGAAGACACCCATGACTCTTCACTTCAACTCCTGACACCTCTTCCCAGTCTTCTCCCTCTTCTCCCTCTGAATACTCATTGTTGCCCCACCACGACTCTACAACTGGTTCCTCTGCATCCATTCCTCTGCATCCAACCAGTCCAAGACAGGTGAGAGGCAAAGTCAGAGCAGTCTGTGTTCAGGTTTGGGATCAACAGGAAATTCAGTGGGAGGCAGAGAAGAGGTAACAGGGCTTGGTGAGAGGGGAGAGTCTGGGACAGAGAGAAGTCCAGAATCCTGGATAGCTCATTTGGTTAGAGCACAGTGCTGATAATGCCAGGGTTGCAGGTTCGATTGCCATATGGGACAGCTGCATATTCCTGCATTACAGGGAATTGAACAAGATGACTATTGGAGTCCCTTCTATGATCAGAGACAGAAGCAGTAGAGGACAGAAGCCAAGGGGCAGAGATGGGTCAGGCTTGTGAAGAGCCACGGATGTCTCACCTTCCTGCTGCAATGAGCTCTCCTCCCTGCTGGTCTCTTAGAACCAGGAGAGGCATAAAGCAGGAGGAGCAAAGACAGGCCTGCAGGCGCAGTCTCAGATTGCTTGGAAAGGACCCTGGAGAGGAGGCTGTGGGGAGCTGGGGAGCTTTAGTCTCGACAACTGCCTCATGTGGGCAAGACTTGAGTTGCTGTACTCATTGTGCATGATCCTGTTTTGCTGATAAAGAGTTAAGTCCAACTTGTTTGGTGTGATCTACTGCTGTCAAAAACTAAGCCACACTTAGACCATATGTTGTTTAGTCGTGTCCGACTCTTCGTGACCCCATGGACCAGAGCACGCCAGGCACTCCTGTCTTCCACTGCCTCCCGCAGTTGGTCAAACTCATGCTGGTAGCTTCAAGAACACTGTCCAACCATCTCGTCCTCTGTCGTCCCCTTCTCTTTGTGCCCTCAATCTTTCCCAGGGAGTCTTCTCAGCTTCACGATCTGTCCTTCCAGTGAGCACTCAGGGCTGATTTCCTTAAGAATAGAGAGGTTTGATCTTCTTGCAGTCCATGGGACTCTCAAGAGTCTCCTCCAGCATCATAATTCAAAAGCATCAATTCTTTGGCGATCAGCCTTCTTTATGGTCCAGCTCTCACTTCCATACATCACTACTGGGAAAACCATGGCTTTAACTATACGGACCATTGTTGGCAAGGTGATGTCTCTGCTTTTTGAGATGCTGTCTAGGTTTGTCATAGCTTTTCTCCCAAGAAGCAGGCGTCTTTTAATTTCGTGACTGCTGTCACCATCTGCAGTGATCATGGAGCCCAAGAAAGTAAAATCTCTCACTGCCTCCATTTCTTCCCCTTCTATTGGCCAGGAGGTGATGGGCCCAGTGGCCATGATCTTCGTTTTTTTTATGTTGAGCTTCAGACCATATTTTGCGCTCTCCTCTTTCACCCGCATTAAAAGGTTCTTTAAAGGTTTAGACCACATACAGCCCTTCAAAAAGATACAGAGATGAGAAGGATGGAAGAATGGAATTGAGGGGTCAACAGGGGGGAATAGGGAGTCAAAGGGGAAAACTAAAACACAACATTGGGATGAGACAGCCTGTGAATGCTGCTGGGGGGGGGCAAGGTTGAAAAGCAAAGAGGATGGCTCATTCCATGTATTGCTTTGCAATAAACAGCCAAATCTAGCGCCTTGTGCATTGTATATCTTCGTTCCTCACGCCCCCACCACCGCCTGCTGCAGCCCAGTCCTTTTTTCCCAACAAGTCACCACACTTCTCTGCTCATTTGTGTTCATTATTTTGATGCTTCACTTGGAATAAGAAAGGGAAAGAGGGAAAGAGCTTTTGCATTTTATTACACAACATGATGAGTAAAAGAAAAAGAGGGCCCAAGGGGATAATATGCATCTCAGCACTGTTGTGAAACCTTACATTTCTTCGCAGCAAAGCTGCCAAAACACCTTCCTTATACTGAGACAGCAGGCAGCAGCTTAGAATACCGAGTTACACAGAGGCCCATCCTAATGTCGCCTGCAGTGTACAGGGGCTGAGAAGAATAATGGAGCCAGCTCTCTAACGTAGGCAGGTGAGGCATTTAGAAGACAACTCCTCTAGCTACCATTGCACCTGTGAAGGATATAGTTGCTATGTAACTGGGGATGCTCCTCACCCAAGTTCTGTCTTGTATTTTGCAGCTTTGAAATATTTGCTTTTTTTTTTTCTTTTCTCAGCAGAGCTGATCCATTATGCTCATATTGTTGTTTGTTATTTCCAGATTTTGAGCAGGACTCTGCGCCTACTGGGGAGGCAGGTGGCGCTGTGGGTTAAAGCCTCAGCGCCTAGGACTTGCCGATCGAAAGGTCGGCGGTTCGAATCCCTGCGGCGGGGTGCGCTCCCACTGCTCGGTCCCAGCGCCTGCCAACCCAGCAGTTCGAAAGCACCTCCGGGTGCAAGTAGATAAATAGGGACCGCTTACCAGCGGGAAGGTAAACGGCGTTTCCGTGTGCGGCTCTGGCTCGCCAGATGCAGCTTTGTCACACTGGCCACGTGACCCGGAAGTGTCTCTGGACAGCGCTGGCCCCTGGCCTCTTGAGTGAGATGGGCGCACAACCCCAGAGTCTGTCAAGACTGGCCCGTACGGGCAGGGGTACCTTTACCTTTTACCTGCGCCTACAGTTTCCTGCACTGTTCAGCTTATTATTATTATTATTATTATTATTATTATTATTATTATTATTATTTAAAAAGCTATACTGTGGTACCTCAGGTTAAGAACTTAATTTGTTCTGGAGGTCCGTTCTTAACCTGAAACAGTTCTTAGCCTGAAGCACCACTGCTTCCGCAGTGGCGTAGCGTGGGGGCGCAGGGGGGGGCGGCCGCACCGGGCGCAATATCTGGGGGTTAGGGTTAGGGTGCGCAAATCCACAGGTTGGGGGCGCAAATCCACGGGTTAGGGGGTGCAAATTACTTGCCTTGCCCCGGGTGCTGACAACCCACGCTACGCCACTCTGCTTCCGCTGTGCGATTTCTGTTCTCAACCTGAAGTAAAGTTCTTAACCTGAGGTACTATTTCTGGGTTAGCAGAATCTGTAACCTGAAGCGTCTTTAACCCGAGGTACCACTGTATTTAGATCAAAATTATAGAGTTAGAGGGCAGCATTAGAGGACATCAAGTCCTGACTTTAGGTAAATGTAGGATCGGCAGTGCTGGGGGGGGGGAGCCCTCAGCACTTGCTGAGGTTGTTCCAGCTTGTACCATTAGGAAATTTCTCCTAAATCTTCACCCAAATCTCCTTCACCCTGCCATTTACACCCACTTGGTCCTGCTTTCCTACCAAGCCCTGGTGGTTTTGCCAAGGGCTGAGAATTCATTTTATTGATTGGTTTTATTTATAAAAAAATATTTATATACCGCTGCATCATAAAAAAAAAATATCACAGCAGTTTACAGCAATACAAAAAAAAATACCGAACAATAATGCCTTAAAAGGTTAAAAATTAGTTGAAAGCCAGAAGAAATTTAAACCAAACATCAATAGACCATTGTTGGGGGTGTACTCTTAACTGCCTGCATAGGCCTGGCGGTATTTAGTCGATATACTCATGTTAGGCTGTTCACAGTTTTCTTGTACCTGATAAAGCAGGCATAGGCAAACTCGGCCCTCCAGGTGTTTTGGGACTACAACTCCTATCATCCCTGACCACTGCTCCTGTTAGCTAGGGGTGGTGGGAGTTGTAGTCCCAAAACATCTGGAAGGCCGAGTTTGCCTATGCCTGTGATAAAGCCTCCTGTGAGAATAGCAAGTAAGTAGGCTCATATCAATAGAGGTTGCACTCGATAGGCATACCCTCCAACATTTCTACAATGAAAATAGAGATGTCCTATTCAATAATAATAATCAGTGGTGTGGTTTTTGGGGGTACTCAAAGGTACGCAGTACTGGCACCTGCTTTTGTTGTTGTTGTTAAAAAGTGTGACACTTTCTGCAGCAACTTCACAGTGAGTACCGGCACCTATTTTTCTAGAAAAAAAAGCAACAACAACAATACCTTGCTCATCTGACTGGGTTGCCCCAGCCACTCTGGGCAGCTTCCAACATATATAAAAGCATAATAAAACATTTAACATTAAAAAACTTCCCTCTACAGGGCTGCCTTCAGATGTCTTCTAAATATGGTATAGCTACTTATTTCCTTGGCTCAGAGATCACATACCCTCCAACATTTCTCCAAGGAAAAGAGGGAAAGTGGGACGTTCAGGGATCAAATCAGAACCCTGGTCTTCTTCTGTAAATCTGGAACTGGCCCTGGAAACTAGGGACATTTGGAGGGTCTGGATAGGCTGTACATTACAATGTATGGGGAAAGTACTGGCTCCGTCCCCCAATGCATAGGAAACCCTTCCCCCAAAGCTCTAGTGCCTTCCCTATTTTTTTTTTTGTGGGTGGATTTGAAGGCAATGAGTCCTATGAATGAGGATCACAAGCTTTACTGATGCAGCGATCGAAAGCACTGTTCCTTTGAGAACCCAGGGTTAGACCAACTAAGAATGGTGTACGCCAACATCTGAAAGTGCTGCATATCACCCAGCTCCAGCTATGAGGGAGTCGGTCTACTGCTGTACCTTTGGAAATATAGGGCTGCAGAACCAGTTATTAAATCCTTCAGGAGCTACCTGAGTGTAGCTGGCACAACCTCCCTTGTATCTACCTCCTCGTCTCTTGTGCTAAATTACTATTTGTGGCTGCTCTTTCTCCTGCTGTTTCAATAACCTTGTCATAGAACAGGGGTGGGAATATGCTGCAAGAACAGAACCATAGAATCGGAAGGGACTCTCTGCAATGCAGGAATCACTGCCACGTTGGAGGGGGGGTGTCTCAACAGAGAGGTAGACATGCGTTCCTTACAAATATGCAAAAAGTGACAGTACAAGCATGCAATTTTCAGGGTGCAACTGCGTTTTGAAATTTGAGAAGAAGAAGAAGAAGAAGAAGAAGAAGAAGAAGAAGAAGAAGAAGAAGAAGAAGAAGAAGAAGATGGTGAAGGTGGTGGTTTGGATTTGATATCCCACTTTACCACTACCCGAAGGAGTCTCAAAGCGGCTAACATTCTCCTTTCCCTTCCTCCCCCACAACAAACACTCTATGAGGTGAGTGGGGCTGAGAGACTTCAGAGAAGCGTGACTAGCCAAAGGTCACCCGGCACCTGCATGTGGAGGAGCGGGGAAGCGAACCCGGTTCACCAGATTACGAGTCTACTGCTCTTAACCACTACACCACACTGGCTCTCTCTCTTTGAAGGCCTTTCAACCCCACTGACATCATTCACATTCTTCTGGCACCACTGAGTTCTAATTTCCCTTTTGCAATGATAAATGGTGCTGGAGAGAGGTGGTTTTTTTTAAGCAAACAAACTTTATTTTAAAAAAAATATGTGGAGAAGATAGAAAGTAAACTTGAGTGATGTTACTAAGAATTAAATAAATACCTCTGTTATCATGTGGAATAGTTGTGTCTGTCTTTGTGAACCTGACTGCTTTGGGGTCTGGCCCACCTCAATATTGGAATGTGACCCCAGACAGCTTTCCACTAGTATATGGAGTCCTTCAACCCAAAGAAAGGTTTTGCACCCCTGTCTCACCCGGTTGGACAGCTTCCCTTCCATGTTGTTATATACAGAAGAAGCGAACAATTGGGCACAAACCCATTGAAGGGTATGGATAGTCAACCACTGAGAGAGAAGGAATAAGAAATGGCACAATACAAGGTTCAAGTGTGCCACTCTCATGTTTGATTCTATGTAGGGGGGGAAACTAAGGTACTTCTCAGGCTGCCATAAATCTATCCTGTTTCATGATGAAGAAAGAATAATAGAATTACAGAGTTTGAAGCAGTGCTGAATTTATGTATAAGCTAAACAAGCTATAGCTTAGGGCCCCACTCTCTTGGGGGCCCCCAAAAAAAATTAAGGAAAAAAACTGGATGTACATTTCCAAAATATAAGATAAAAACAAATTTTAAAAACCTACACACAGCAACAGTGTTTTGTGTTGTGTAGGATCCTATGACATGGGTGGCGCTGTGGTCAGAAGGTTGGCCATTCGAATCCCCATGACGGGGTGATCTCCCGTTGCTCGGTCCCTGCTCCTGCCCACCTAGCAGTTCGAAAGCACTTCAAAGTGCAAGTAGATAAATAGGTACTGCTCCTGCGGGAAGGTAAACGGCGTTTCCATGCGCTGCTCTGGTTCACCAGAAGCGGCTTAGTCATGCTGGCCAGCTGTATGCCAGCTACCTCAGCCAGTAAAGCGAGATGAGCGCCGCAACCACAGAGTCGTCTGGCACTGGACCTAACGGTCAGGGGTCCCTTTACCTTTGGCTCCTATAATATAAGTAATGGGCCCTGCCTGCTACCCTGCTCCCTAAAATATCATGGTTTGTTCATTTCTATATATAGGGTCCCTCCATTCTGCATGGACTGGTTGCATGGCAACATGTGCAAATGGCTTTCGATACCTATTAAGTCCATAGATTAACATATAGCATATATTCAACACAAAAAACTGCGAAATTTGTTGTTGACAGAGGACAGCTGGACATATAAAGGGTCCTATTACCTTCAGTAGCTTAGGGCCTCATCAAACCTAAATCCAGCCCTGGTTGGAAGGGACCCTGGGGTCATCTAGTCCAATCCCCTGTAGGGGAAAAATAGGGGGCAATAAGAGAACTAAAGTGCCTCTCAGCAATTTCATTCGTTCCTCTCTGCCATAACCCTATCATGTCTCATGGTGAGGATCCATCGTGGATGAGGCTGGCAGACCCTTGGCCAACACTTGTTCTCTGGACGTTCCAAAAACATGTATCAAAGCTTTTAGCAGAGAAAATTTATAAGAGGGCGGGAATCAACATTCGTCTAACTCTCTATTAGCAAATGTGTCAGCAGGTTGACCTGGTGCTTCCAAACTTTACTGAGGGCAAAATATGAAGCATAGAGGGAAGGTCCTTCTCCAGAGACACATGTTTGGGAATGCTGAGGGAAGTTAAATGCTTCAGTAAGCTTAATGGCATTTGTCAGCAGAGTTACTCACGTCTCTGAAAGGTGGATTTAGAGGATCCTGCTGAGACGAGACACCTATGGGGATTTGGAGGAAAGTTTAAAGATTTCCAAGTGCACATCTCTGTTTATTACTATTTATGCTGGCAGATTTATCTCCTTGCTGTTTCCAGCCCATTTCTCCAGAGGAAATTAGATGTAGTACTTAACTGTAAGCTGGGCCAATGAAGAAAATGATTCTATAAATACCTAACTTGCTGGCAAGGCTACAATATCGGCACATCAGGTTGACTATTGAATTTGGTTTGAAGGATATTGCAACCCACCTTAATTTGGATAGGCCCCTGCAGACAAAAGACAGGTTCCAGCAGATTGAGCGGATGAGACTAATAGTGGGTCAAGTGGTCAAGAAGGTGTTTTCTGTACATGATGTAGAGGGAAGCGAGGGGCAGATGGGGCTGTCCACCTGGGAAGGTAGCCCATCTAGGAGGAGGAAAACTCTGGTCCTAAACTTCTGCTGTCTCATGGGATATCTGTGGGACAAGAAAGGCTAAGCAGTAAACCCTACACAAATCTGGAGTGGAGTTCCCAAGACAGTTGGATGGCACCTTTTATGCCAGCATGGTGTAGTGGTTAAGAGTGGTGGACTTGTAATCTGGTGAACCAGGTTCACTTCCCCGCTCCTCCACATGCATCTGCTGGGTGACCTTGGGCTAGTCACACTTCTCTGAAGTCTCTCAGCCCCACTCACCTCACAGAGCGTTTGTTGTGGGGGAGGAAGGAAAAGGAGATTGTTAGCCACTTTGAGACTCCTTAGGGTAGTGATAAAGCAGGATATCAAATCCAAACTCTTCTTCTCTTTTCTTCTTCTCCTCCTCCTCCTCCCGACAACTCCTGCAACCAAGCTGGTCTCAAACATATTGCTCTGCTTTCCTTTGGACCACATCAGTGAGGCTGAGAGGGGGATCGTGTCTTCTGGACAATCCAGGACCTCCATGCTCATTGTCCAAGCTTCTGCCCTGAGGTCACTTTGCTGCTGCTAACACACAAATTTGACTTCACCCTCAGAGATGAACTTCATTGTCTCTTGAGACAGACAGACTTGTTTGCAATGGCACACCACCTGCCCGTGACTCCCGAGCCTCCCCCGTACTGTCAAAACAAAGGGGTAAGGGGGGAAGGCCATTGGCAAAGCGGAGCAGCTCCCCTCTTTCCCCAATGGCTCGGGGTAGGCTTGGGAGTTATGGGTGTGTGGCGTGCCAAATGTCAACCCTCCCCCCAGTGATGACACACAGGGCGCTGCACCCCCACCGCACCCCCCTTCCTACGTCTCTGGCACCAGGTTAAGAAACATCGCTATATATTATGGGAGAAGGAGAAAAAGTTTCTTGCACCAACTTCATCCAGCACTTACATTGTTTCACAGACCTTTACCTTGCCCCCTCCCAAAGTAGTCTATTTTAATACCCTGAAAATCATAAACCCAGAGTCTCACCTATTTGCTCATGCCATATAGACAGGAGGCGTCACAGTGAAATGCATCTTTCAGAGGACAGTGTCAGACCTTAAAATCTTTTTCCTTCCTTCCTGACACTTTTAATACCTGGGGAAGGGTGGGAGGAAGGAGCGGAGATGAAATAAGAAAGATTTATAGAGTCTCAAAGCCTCCCGTTAAAATTAAATGTGGTGCAAACAGTAGCTTTCCACATTTAATTGTCTTTTTCACAGTAACTTTGCGTCAGTCTCTCCTAAAAGCCTATTAATTCTGTAATTTAGTGCCCGAGAAAGCCGTGAGATAGACAGAAACGCTGCTCAGATTTCCTTCTCCTTCCTTTCTCCCCTGCTCTCTTCATTGACTAACTGTCATCGAGCGTCAACGTTAGGGCTGCTTTCTCCTTGAAACCCTTCAGATCCTAGAAAGAATGAAAAAAGGAAAGGAAAATTAAAAAGTTTTTATAGCCACTTTAATGTCACACACACAATGTTTGCTCAGTGGTACCTAAAAGGGACTCTGTGAGGTTCTGTGTTGCAGTTGTAATTGACTTGATGAGGTTGTATGTTACAGTTGTTATGGAAACTCAAGTTAAAACAGCATGGATAGGGATGCTTGAGGAAATAGTTCTTCTCCTATAGCATTACAAACTAAAAGAACTACAGTGGTACCTCAGGTTAAGTATTTAATTCCTTCCCGAGGTCCGTACTTAACCTGAAACTATTCTTAACCTGAAGCACCACTTTAGCTAATGGGGCCTCCCGCTGCTGCCACACCGCCAGAGCGGAATTTCTGTTCTCATCCTGAAGCAAAGTTCTTAACCTGAGCTACTATTTCTGGGTTAATGGAGTCTGTAACCTGAAGCATATGTAACCTGAGGTACCACTGTATTGAGAAGCAAAGCAGCTAGTAAGCCTGATCTTTATTAAAGCTGTTGCAACAGGGTGCTCCCCTCACACACAGGAGAGTGGAGGAGGACCCAAAACAAAGGTGTGCTTGCCCTTATATAGATATTTTAAATTCCCTGCCCTGGAGCTCAAGACCACCCCTCCATACATCATACCTACATCACAGAAAAGGCGGTCTACAAGAGAAATTTGAATGTTGTTGTTTTTCCTGTCTGCCAGGTTATCTGATAATGCCTTATCTGATTGCCCTTCCTGGTAGTCTGGCCACTCCTTTGAGATGGCGATTACCCAATTCCTGAGACAATGGGAAGGTTCCCTCCCTCCCTCCCTCCCTCCTTGCAGAGAAAACCTTTGGTCAGTTTGGGAGTCAAAATTATTTCAGGATGGTCTTCCTGTGCTGCTCCAGACATGTGGTCCACATATCTATATACGTGCTTGGTTGGTACATTTATGAACATTTATTAGATACTAGATAGATAGATGATAGATAGATAGATAGATAGATAGATAGATAGATAGATAGATGATAGATAGATGATAGATAGATAGATAGATAGATAGATAGATAGATAGATGATAGATAGATAGATAGATAGATAGATAGATGATAGATAGATAGATAGATAGATAGATAGATAGATAGATAGATAGATATAGATAGATGATAGATAGATAGATGATAGATAGATGATGATAGATGATAGATAGATATAGATGATAGATAGATGATAGATAGATAGATAGATAGATAGATAGATAGATAGAGATAGATAGATAGATAGATAGATAGATAGATAGATAGATAGATAGATAGATATAGATAGATAGATGATAGATAGATAGATAGATGATAGATATAGATAGATAGATAGATAGATAGATAGATAGATAGATAGATAGATGATAGATAGATAGATAGATAGATAGATAGATAGATAGATAGATGATAGATAGATGATAGATAGATAGATAGATAGATAAATAGATAGATAGATAGATAGATAGATAGATAGATGATAGATAGATAGATAGATAGATAGATAGATAGATAGAGATAGATGATGATAGATAGATAGATAGATAGATAGATGATAGATAGATAGATAGATAGATAGATAGATAGATAGATAGTTGATAGATAGATGATAGATAGATAGATCAAGACCACCCCTCCATACATCATACCTACATCACAGAAAAGGCGGTCTACAAGAGAAATTTGAATGTTGTTGTTTTTCCTGTCTGCCAGGTTATCTGATAATGCCTTATCTGATTGCCCTTCCTGGTAGTCTGGCCACTCCTTTGAGATGGCGATTACCCAATTCCTGAGACAATGGGAAGGTTCCCTCCCTCCCTCCCTCCCTCCTTGCAGAGAAAACCTTTGGTCAGTTTGGGAGTCAAAATTATTTCAGGATGGTCTTCCTGTGCTGCTCCAGACATGTGGTCCACATATCTATATACGTGCTTGGTTGGTACATTTATGAACATTTATTAGATACTAGATAGATAGATGATAGATAGATGATAGATAGATAGATAGATAGATAGATAGATAGATAGATAGATAGATGATAGATAGATAGATGATAGATAGATAGATAGATAGATAGATAGATAGATAGATAGATAGATATAGATAGATGATAGATAGATAGATGATAGATAGATGATGATAGATGATAGATAGATATAGATGATAGATAGATGATAGATAGATAGATAGATAGATAGATAGATAGATAGATAGATAGATATAGATAGATAGATATAGATAGATAGATGATAGATAGATAGATAGATAGATGATAGAGATAGATAGATAGATAGATAGATAGATAGATAGATAGATAGATAGATGATAGATAGATAGATAGATAGATAGATAGATAGATAGATGATAGATAGATAGATGATAGATAGATAGATGATAGATAGATGATAGATAGATAGATAGATAGATAGATAGATGATAGATAGATAGATAGATAGATAGATAGATAGATAGATAGATAGAGATAGATGATGATAGATAGATAGATA
This sequence comes from Podarcis gaigeae, assembly GCF_964106915.1. Lineage (NCBI taxonomy): Eukaryota > Metazoa > Chordata > Lepidosauria > Squamata > Lacertidae > Podarcis > Podarcis gaigeae. Next base: position 36,385,023 of record NC_139692.1, read on the forward strand.
GATAGATAGATAGATAGATGATAGATAGATAGATAGATAGATAGATAGATAGATAGATAGATAGATAGTTGATAGATAGATGATAGATAGATAGATGTTAGATAGATAGATAGATAGATGATAGATGATAGATAGATATAGATAGATAGATAGATAGATAGATAGATAGATAGATAGATGATAGATAGATAGATAGATGATAGATAGATAGATAGATAGATAGATGATAGATAGATGGATGATAGATAGATAGATAGATAGATAGATGATAGATAGATAGATAGATAGATAGATAGATAGATAGATAGATAGATGATAGATAGATAGATATAGATAGAGAGAGAGAGAGAGAGAGAGAGAGAGAGAGAGAGAGAGAGAGAGATGATAGATGATAGATAGATAGATAGATAGATAGATAGATAGATAGATAGATAGACAGATGATAGATGATAGATAGATAGAGATAGATAGATAGATAGATAGATAGATAGATAGATAGATAGATATAGATGATAGATAGATGATAGATAGATAGATAGATAGATAGATAGATAGATAGATAGATAGATAGATGATAGATAGAGATAGATGATAGATAGATAGAGATAGATGATAGATAGATAGAGATAGATGATAGATAGATAGATGACCTTATTTTTTTTATTACACCACCTAAAGGCTCCATCTTTTAATTATGTTCAGATGGTCTGCCCTAAAAGAACAGACTGCTGGCACACACCTATCAACCACAGGGCCCATCAGCTGAGATAATAATTGTGTTATCCCCTCTTGCGTTAATGTTTGCTTTTTAAAAAAAAGGACAAAAAACACGGCTTCTTTGGAAAATTATATAGCTGTTTGCTAGTAGGTAACACGGAAGCAGAATGTGAGTTTTCTGAATGTGGACAACACTAAGGGGAGTCATTGGTGTGAAGGGAAATCTTTGTCCTCAATGGGTTAAAGGGTTGTTGCTTGGCAGGTCTTCCAAAGCACCAGGACTTGGAGAAATGTATCAGGTTCAAGTGGCAATGCTAGGGATGGGTTCCTCTGTTCCTTTCCATGTCTCTCAGGTTCTCATTGTTCCAATCTGAAACCCAGTTCTCTGCATTTCCTCAAAACAAGCCGCAGTGAAAAATCGCCAGCACTTCAGTGCAAACCTATCCTGACATGCCAGATTTGTTTGCGTATTTTCCTCAAAGCAGTTTCCCCTAATGCAATGCATTTTGCATATTGTTTCACTAATAAGTGTGCATTCTAATGCACATTTCATGTGGACAAAAAAAAAAAAAGCACTTGCATTTCTGTCCACATGACTAGGGTGGAGAACTGGATTGCATAGTTTGGAGCAGTGAGAATTTCGAAGCATGGCTAAGTTCCAGGTTGTGTATTTTTCAGAAAGTGTGAACTAGGCCTGTTGACCTTTAAATGCTAACTGAATTGAATTAAAGGAGCATGGAACTGGTGGAGTGGACTCTAGTTTATGAAAACTTATTCTACGGTAAACTTGGTAGTCTTTGACATGCCACAAGACTGTTTGTCAGTGAAGGCTGGTCCAAAGGGGCAAAGGGGTCTCTGCCCCACCAACCTTAGTCCACCCTAAGGAAGCCTGACTGTCATTGGCTCCAGCAGCACATATCATTATTTCTAACTCCGCCTACTGTTGGCTTCTTTGTCCTCTGGCCCACCAGCCCCAATAGGAACTATCCCCTGTGGCTCTTTGTTCTTTAAATGGTGGGGTATTATGCTTTTGATATGGCTGTAAGATGTCTTTGAGGCCTGTTGGGGGCAAAAAAGTCTTATTAAATAAAGAGACAAACAAACAAACAAACAAACAAAGGGAGCGGGAATGATAGCTGCATGTTTGGCTCAAGAATTTAGGTATTACAAACATGTACCCATTTTCATCTGTGAAATTTTGGGATGATTTTCATCATAAACCAGGAGGCTTATTCAAAGCTTCTCTCTCGCTCTCTCTCGCTCTCTTTGCATGCAGAGTAAAGCACTTGGCGTCACATAACCTTGAAGGGAGAGAAACATAAAACATTAAAAAGGTCCCAGGAGATGCGTCCGAGAAAGCCAGGAAGAATTAAAACATATGTTGGAACATATTGATCACGGATGGTCTCCTGCAGTGAGTGCAAATCTTTTCTTTCTAGACCTGCTGGTATTTTAATGAGGGCAGTTGTGTGATTCTCACCTGGGTTAAGACCTTCTTATGTGGTTTTCTTGAAACATGCTCCATCCCACACCCTCCACCAACCAGATGTTGACGAGACAGAGACAGAGAGGGTAGTGTACTGTATTCGTTCAAATCCTGAGCTGAATTGGGCCAAATGGGGAGGGAGGGAAATCTGTGCTTGGTTGGGACAGTCCCAAGATCACTCTGGGTTGGGTCACCTAGAACATTCTGGGGCTGTCATGGGTTGGAACATCAGATGGGAAGACACTTGCAACAGGAGCTGAACCCTCTTGCTCATTGTTGGTGGGAGGAGATGTAATGGTAAAGGTAAAGGGACCCCTGACCCTTAGGCCAGTCGTGGACGACTCTGGGGTTGTGGCGCTTATCTCCCTTTACTGGCCGAGGAAACCGGTGTACAGCTTCCGGGTCATGTGGCCAGCATGACTAAGCCACTTTCTGGCAAACCAGAGCAGTGCACAGAAATGCCATTTACCTTCCCACCGGAGCGGTACCTATTTATCTACTTGCACTTTGATGTGCTTTTGAACTGCTAGGTGGGCAGGAGCAGGGACCGAGCAACGGGAGCTCACCCTGTCGCGGGGATTCGAACGGCCGACCTTCTGATCGGCAAGCCCTAGGCTCTGTGGTTTAACCCACAGCGCCACCCGCATCCCTCTGAGAGGAGATGTAGTGTCTCCTTATTCCTCATCACCTCCCTACTGCTTGTTTAATTAGGGTTTAGAAAATCCTTCTTAAACAATAACCTGGCTAAATATGCAAGTTATATAATTTAGCCATGGAAGATAAACAGCATAGTTTTTGGCAGAAGACAAACAGCAGCCGGGATTTTTGTTGGGGGGCAGACTTTTGTTAGGGGGGCAGAACCTCAGGTTTGTATTGATTTTCTTATATATTGATTTATCTAGGGGGGTGGCAGCCCCCCTGGTTACGCCCATGGTGCTGCATATAACCGATATAGGGCAGAACGGAAAGCAATGCCTTCTCATATCTCCAGAAGTATGGAACCTTCTCTGTTTATAGAAGCTCCCTGCATAATTTAGAACCCTTCAAAACTGGGACTCTTCAGACACTCATGTCCAGAGATATTGGTGCTTTTCTTTTAAAAACACACACACAACAACAACAACAACAACAACAACAACAACAACATACAAGAGCACCCATTAACATTTGGCGATATAGCCTTGGGAGATTCCCCCCTCCCCCATTTCGAATTAGCATCAGTTATACTTAAAATAAATTGCCATCGCGTGCTGTTAATTCCAGAGAAGAATGGTAAATTCCATCCTCTTCTCTGAGACTTGTTTTCACAATGAATTAATGGGGCTTAATATAGCACTGCGTTCGCAAATGGTAGCGCTGAAGGAATGCAAGCGACATGTTTCTGCTTCCCTCCATCGCCACCCCCTTATTAGAAGCATTCCGTGTTCTGCAGCTCCTTTTGCCATGTCAGATTTGGTTTGCGGAGGAAGCCGCACTGTGTTTAAGTGAGAGCCAGGCAAATGCATTCCCTCTTCCTTCACAAAGGATTGTGGCTTGGTTTTCTCCTCCCTGTCTTCAAAAGTACCATGGCTGGCAGAAATTCATCTGATTCAAGTGGCAATGCTTAGGGCAAATCCAGGCAAATTGGTTCATTTCACTTTTTCTGAGCCAGTGTGGTGTAGTGGTTAAGAGTGGTAGTCTCGTAATCTGGGGAACCGGGTTCGTGTCCCCGCTCCTCCACATGCAGCTGCTGGGTGACCTTGGGCCAGTCACACTTCCTTGAAGTCTCTCAGCCCCACTCACCTCACAGAGTGTTTGTTGTGGGGGAGGAAGGGAAAGGAGAATGTTAGCCACTTTGAGACTCCTGAAGGGGAGTGAAAGGCGGGATATCAAATCCAAACTCCTCTTCTTCTTCTTCTTCTTCTTCTTCTTCTTCTTCTTCTTCTTCTTCTTCTTCTTCTTTCTGTTTCTCATGTTTCCAGTTCCCCATGTTGTCACATCAGCCGGCATTTTTTTTAAAAAAAAAAAAACTGTCGTGAAACTTCAGCAGTACACAGTTGGTACACTTTCAACAGTATTAAGAGATTATATGTCTCCCTGCCCCCAAGTTACCCCTTCTTTCCCCCAAAGGGATTTTTCATAAGGGACCTTCAGCGCAATCCTTAGGTGAACACCTGCCTGGCATATTTATTCTAAATGTCCCTGGCTTGGAAATCAGCAAAGCCATCTGGTATTGTTCTGTTTGTTAAAGCTATGGTTTTCCCAGTAGTGATGTATGGAAATGAGAGCTGGACCATAAAGAAGGCTGATCATCAAAGTATTGATGCTTTTGAATTATGGTGCTGGAGGAGACTCTTGAGACTCCCATGGACTGCAAGAAGATCAAACCTATCCATTCTGAAGGAAATCAGCCCTGAGTGCTCACAGGAAGGACAGATCCTGAAGCTGAGGCTCCGATACTTTGGCCACCTCATGAGAAGAGAAGAATACCTGGAAAAGACCCTGATGTTGGGAAAGATGGAGGGCACAAGGAGAAGGGGACGACAGAGGATGAGATGGTGGGACAGTGTTCTCCAAGCTACCAGCATGAGTTTGACCAAACTGCGGGAGGCAGTGGAAGACAGGAGTGCCTGGCGTGGTCTGGTCCAGGGGGTCACGAAGAGTCGGACACGACTAAACAACAACAACAACATTGTTCTGTTTCTGACTGCTTCTCCCCCTGCCGCCCCTTCTCCAGTGCCAGGATGGTGGTGGGTAGGGGCTCCCAGATTCCTGCTTGTACAAATGGTAGGCTCCTCTTTTACCCGGAGGAAAGAGAGTACTGAGCTATGACTGACAGCTCACTGGAGTAGCCCTGCAATTTGCTTTAAGTTTAAAAAACAGACAGCCCTAATCTGATCAATTAGCAAAGTAATTCCAAGGGCGGGGGGTGGAATAAAATGAAACATTAAATGCCTCTCATGCACAAGACGCTTAGGAACTCCCTCAGGTTTTCTGCTTTGCCGTAACCAAGTTTAGATTTAAAATTCAAAATTGATTCTGCTTTGTGCCTCTCCTACTCAAAATTTTAATTTAACACTGCAATGAGAATAGTTCTGCGTTGCAATGCATCCCTTTGGAGGCTTCCATAAACAAGGGCTGCACATATTAAGCCAAAGCTGTTCACAGTTCACTAAGGAAAAAAATTGAATTTTTATTTATTTTATTTTATTGGAGAGAGGGGAATACACACAAGGCAACTCTTAATCGTGCACTCACGATAGTGTGGGCAAATTAGCTTTTCTTTGTGCTCTTGGACCTGTGCAAATTACAGATCTAAAAGAGATTTATCAAGGTACACAAGGTATTTTTGATTTAGATTTTTTACACCATCCCTCATCAAACAGAATCAAATGGGCCCTGGGCAAAGTGCCCTTATCAGCAAGGCATGGACAAATCTCTTCCTCTTGGTTTCTCTCATTTTTCAAACTCTACATTCAGTTCTCCACACTTCCACAGCAATTTGCCAATGAATGAATATCATATGTAGCTGCAGGACAGAAATCCTGCAGTCACTTTATTTATTTTTTTCTTTATGCTTCTGTCATTCCCCCCCCCCCACCTTTTCTTTAGCTTTCTCTTTCTTTAGGTTTCTCCTTTTCTTCCTTCTGACTTTGTTCTCTTTTAGACGAAGTAGCTGCTTCATCTCAGCATATTCTAAAAAGATACTTCGTCGTGGGTATGTATTTTTTTGTATCTTTAAATAGGTATCAATCCATAAATTGGGTGGGGGCAGAGAAGTTCAAAAAGAGAAGCCCACAAGCAGGGCATGGAGACAACAGCCCTCACTTGTCTGTGCAGAGAGGCAGACTTTGGTCATCTTTTATAGTATGGTGCCCTGTACAAACTCAAAATCTGGAGCCACCAAATGGATCTTCTCAATTATGGATCTTCTCAGTTTTGCACTCCCTTGGCTCTGGACCCTGTGCAGAGAACCACCCTAAATCCATTGCTTTGCTGCACAAAGAAATTGTAGTCTATGCTAGCATAGGAAGCTTCCTTATACTGAGTCATTGGTCCATCTACCTTAGTAGATGGTTTAACAGTGGTTCTCCAGGGCAGAAGACTTTCCCAGCCCTGTGTGTGTGTGTGTGTGTGTGTGTGTGTGTGTGTGTGTGTGTGTAGCCTTGAGAATCGATTGTTGCAATAGGCTCAATGTCGGGCTACCCACAAACCACATTTTCCATAGCAAGGGAGCATTGCAGAAAGATGGTAGAAGAACACACACCTGTCAACATCTCACAGAGGAAAACACACCCACAACTCTGACACCCTTACTTCATTTGGGGTAGGGGTTGAGACTTGGATCCTCTGCAAGCTAAGCAGCTACAGCCCGTCATGATAAACCTTTGTTCATTGACATTTGTGCCATGCATCACTCTCATCCTTTTAAAGTGTTATTATGTAGTAGAGCGTAAGACTCTTAATCTCAGGGCCGTGGGTTCGAACCCCACATTGGGGGTTGATTTATGTTGCAGGGGGTTGAACCTGATGACCCTTGTAGTCCTCCCAACTCTACAGTTTTATGATTCTATGATTTATTAAGTGTTATTACTTATATTGCTGTGATTCTATGACTTATTAAAGTTTATTGTTTATTGTTATTCATGAAGTAAAGGAGTCCAGGGAGTGAAATGCACAAACAATAAAGCATCTAAAAACCAGTTTGAATACAAAGACCAGGAACAATATTTACTTAAGAGACTTGTTAGAAGAGGAAAGTATTCAGTCAGTCCTGAAAAGACAATGGAAATGGCACCTGCCCAGTATTTAATGATAGAGAATTGCAAAGGGGAGGTAAAAGGTAAAGGTACCCCTGCCCGTACGGGCCAGTCTTGACAGACTCTGGGGTTGTGCACCCATCTCACTTAAGAGGCCAGGGGCCAGCGCTGTCCGGAGACACTTCCGGGTCACGTGGCCAGCGTGACATCGCTGCTCTGGCGAGCCAGAGCCGCACACGGAAACGCCGTTTACCTTCCCGCTGGTAAGCGGTCCCTATTTATCTACTTGCACCCGGAGGTGCTTTCGAACTGCTAGGTTGGCAGGCGCTGGGACCGAGCAGCGGGAGCGCACCCCGCTGCAGGGATTCGAACTGCCGACCTTTCGATCGGCAAGTCCTAGGCGTTGAGGCTTTAACCCACAGCGCCACCTGCGTCCCTTTTAAAGGGGAGGTACCATAGTGCTAAAGTCCTGGTTCTTATCTTGTGCAGAAATGGAACAGGCCTGATAAGATGATATCTACCTCTCTTGCAGAACCCAGTGAGTATATAAGGGGTGAGAACATCTTTTGAAGGATCGATCAAAGGTCCACCTGGCTCTGTATCCTCTTTCCCTCCATGGCCAATCCAGTGCTTCCAGGAAGCTCAGGACATGAGGCAGGCAATAGCTCTTTGACAGTGTTTGTCTCCCAGAAAACTGGCCAGCCATATGTCCCTGGGAAACTCACAAAGCAGGGTATAAAGGCAAGAGCTGTTTCTCCCCATTCAGAGGTAGGCTATCTCTAAGCATGCAGACTCCACGTAGCTGTTGTCCAGAACAGCCACTGACATCCCCATTCAATACAGGAAAACACTTTCTGAATAATAATAGATTCTTATTGTCACCTGCTAAGCCCTCTGTTTTTAATTAGGTTACATATTCCCTTTGGCTCTTGCAAAATGCTATTAGTAGCCTTGCTGATCGCAGCTTCTCTGGGTTTTCTGCAGCCATAAATGCCATTCATATGCAGTAAATACCAAATGAGTCATACCCCTGGTGCAAGTCTTAATATCAGCATAAAGGAATATGCTCACTCTAAAAAGAATTCTAAGGGAAGCTAGGGGAACTGTGTGTGTGTGTGTGTGTGTGTGTGTGTGTGTGTGTGTGTGTGTGTAGCCTTGAGAATCGATTGTTGCAATAGGCTCAATGTCGGGCTACCCACAAACCACATTTTCCATAGCAAGGGAGCATTGCAGAAAGATGGTAGAAGAACACACACCTGTCAACATCTCACAGAGGAAAACACACCCACAACTCTGACACCCTTACTTCATTTGGTTGGCAATATAGTATAGTTCTATGTTAGGAATTCCCCATCCTTCTTCTGAGGAGGGGAGCTGCAGGAGTTTATTCATGACTTTTTGTTTGAGAAGATAAATGAGTGCAGTTTTTTCTGCCACTTATGGAGTTGGGTTGGGGGAATCCAGACTGAAAGGGTTTGGGATAAGTAGGTTAGCTTAAGGAGTATTATGATTTTAATCATAGCTATTTTGTCTGAAAGTGTGGAGTTGGTTTTACTCCATCTCTTCGGGTCTATGTTGATTTTCCACCAAGGGGGGCAGAGTAGTTTTGATGGTATAGTTTGTTGAGGTTTCTGTTAACCACGAAAGCTGTCACTGATACACCCAGGAACCTCACCTAAATGCTGGAGAGGCTAAACCTCCACAGGCACATACCTCCACATGTGGTGGGAATGTCCCAAAGTTCAATAGTTTCATATATCAGTGCTGGGGGAATTCTGCAAAATAACAAGACAAGTAATAGAGGCAACTCCAGAATTAACCCTATTAAATGTCTTCCAGGACAACAATGCACATTCATGTGACAAGGAACTCTTAAGTCACTTGCTCTCAGCAGCTAGAAACATTGCTGTTGTTGTTTATTTCTTACACAAGGAAATGCTTAATAAAAATTATTTTTAAAAAAGAAGAAGCTTTGCACCAGATCAAACTGTTTGTTGATCTAGCCCAGTATCCTGCCTGGTGTTAGCTGGGGTATAACTCATCAGAGGATGACCTGGAGGCCACAGCATGGCAGCCAGCAGAGGACTGCGTCAAATCTGGAAATGAGGACCTCCTTTAGGACTGACTGCTTATGCAGAAACAGCTTCTGGAGCTAACCCAAGTGATAATTGACTAGGACTAAAGGGAAGGATGGTGTCTATGGTGTAGACTTTACACATTCAGCAAATATGAAGAGACCAGTGGGTTGAGCTTTTATTTCTCAATTGTAGGAATTGGGTGTAGGGTCAATTTTCTTTGATTTTATGATACGATATGATACAATAATCTTTAAATGAACACTACCAAAATCACTTTTCCCAAACCAATGTGCAAACTGAAATGCAGGTATCTGCCAAAAATTTGCTATTCTCCAGATTTTGCAGTGCTATTCTCCAGCCAAGAAATGTATACAAAATGCATATACTAGGATAAATTGTTTTCATATTTTACTAGGGTGAAATGTGTGTATTAGTGATGGTAACACACATACGTGCATTGTATTAGGGGGAATTTGTATGGAAATGCTGATGATTAGAAAAGTTGCCCCTAAAAAACCAGATTTCTGGGCTGGGAAAAATGAGAAACTGAGAGAAGCCAAAACGACAGAAATAACCATTCTTTCTCAATAGTTGCCTATACCTCTAGATTCCCCCTTCCTACTACCATCATGGGATTTTGTATAAACGCCTGATTTCATAAAAGCAATCCTGTCTTAACAGTCCCTCCTTCCCTTCTTTCATAGCCTAGTAAAATAGGTTCTTTATTGAAGATGGTGAAATCTTACAAAAGCTAAATGCTGAAGGCTGCCTTGATGGGAGATGATATTACCCATTAAAAACAACATATTGTTCTTTGCAATTCAGGGAGTCAATTACATTTTGAGATGCCTCTGCCTCTTCCCCTTGCCCCACCCACTCCTTTGTCTTCTACTAAAGAAGTGAATGTTGTTAGATAAAGAGCAAAATTGTGACTTTTGATAGGAAGCAGAAGGCATAATCGTGTCCTGACATGACCCTGAGCAAATGCAGAGCCATCAGAACAAAACCATGGCTTTTTGTAGTACATAAAAACACAAAAGATGTACTGTTTGGTACATAGCTCCACATAATCACCTGCTATTAGGGCAGATTGCCCCATGCCCTATGCTCATAAAGGATGGCTAAGCATCCCACTGCCCCTTTTCATCCCAGAACTGGCCATTTCCTCAGTTCTAATGGGAGATGAAGGCCTTTGTTGTTGCTAGGGGATGAAAAGAGATGGCCATTTATAAATCTTCAACATTCCCTCAGATAGAGATCTCAGGTGGCAAGTGTTACCAAAGCAGAGCCATTGGGGGATAAGAAAGGAGGAGAGGCTATCTTCCTCCTGAGGCTTGTGAAAGACAAGACCTTTCTTAAAATTGAAAGGGAGGTGCTGAATGAAGACTGAGCATGCTCAGTAGACTTTTTTTTTCCAGCTGGGGCAATAAAAAGCATAAAACTGGGAGAGGGTGGAAGAGTGTTTCCTAGAGGGGAAACAAAACAAATTTCCTTCCAGTAGCACCTTAAAGACCAACTAAGTTATTTCTTGGTATGAGCTTTCGTGTGCATGCACAATCTGAAGAAGTGTGCATGCACACGAAAGCTCATACCAAGAAATAACTTAGTTGGTCTTTAAGGTGCTACTGGAAGGAAATTTGTTTTGTTTTGACTATGGCAGACCAATACAACTACCTATCTGTTCCTATAGGGGAGAATGTGGGCTCCTCTTGGAAGGTTAGGCTACAGTGCAACATATTCTCATAGATCCTGCTTATCATTCCTTCTAATTTCAAAAAGAAGATAATCAGGGTAATCAAAAATAAGGCAACGCTTTCTTTATTGTTATTGGAACTGTGCAATCAAACTAGCCAAATCTCAAATCATATTAGGTGCTGAATCTGGATATGTTTGAGGCAGCTGTAAATCACTGCAGAGTGGTCTTGGTGGACCTGAATTGATTTGTAGCTATTTGCACTGATTTGGAGCTCAAAATGGTCTCTAAAAAAGCTAGACAGACTGTCTCCACAGTGTTGCAATTAGGAATGATGAAACCATATAAGGAGAATGTCATGAGGGGGGTAGCTGGAGTTTGTTCATTGGGCGCTCTAGCTTCCAATGTCTTTCTTGCCTGGATGTGGGATAGAGAGGGTCGTGTGTGTGTGTGTGTGTGTGTGTGTGTGTGTGTGTGTAGAAACTAGCCTGCTGTCCAACAGCAGAGTTTACATTCATTGCTCTCCCCACTTTTGACTTCCACCACTGACATGTAGCCCCTAGAAGTTTGCCCAGGAGGAAATGTAGCCCTCAAACTGAAAATGGTCTCCCACCCCTTGATATGTAGCCACTGTGGCAAATATATATCAATAGAGCAATTTAATGTATCTCACTCCATCCCCAAAGCATCTAAGCCACAGGCCATTGTCACATTTTGTGGCCAAGGGTTTTGTAGATATTGCTTGCCTAAATGGGGAGATATAAATGAGTGGGTATGTGTAGAAACTACCGTACTGTACAACTAACATGTACATCCATGGCTTCATGCCAGCTAAGCTCTGACACCACCCATAACTTCTATGTGGCCCATTGAAGGTTACCCTCAAAAGGAATGCATCCCTCAGACTGAAAACAATTGCCACATCCCTACTCAAAAAGATTCTGAATTCTCTCTCCAAAAGATTCCTAGAAAATATCACAAGTCACATTGCCCTCAGGATTTACTGTTGAATAGCATTAATAGGATCAGGTTTCATATGTCATATTAACCCAAACTTTGGTGGCATCAAAACAAGAGGGAATGCATAATAAGAGTTTAGTGTGTGTGGAAGTAGCTGTTCACATGAGTTTCCTTCAATTTCTCCTTGTTTACTGAGGTCCAATTCAGTCTAGCTTCAACTCCTTCCTCAAATGCAATTTCGGCAACAAATATACTGTTTGTTCCGATATGCTACTATCTGATAGCTGTAGATGCTGCGGTAAAATCACCGTCTGAAAAGATTTCAGAAATTGAGGCAGCAAAACATATTGTCAGCTCAATATGTCTGTGTCCATAGGGTATAGAATTTCAGCTCATTTATTTCTCAGGAAGCGAGCGTAACTGTGTTTTTGTAACACAAAAAAAAGAAGAGAATATTTGGCATTCTGACATAATGGCGAGCAATCTGTTCTGCAAAACATCTTTCCTTTCTTTGTTTATCGTAAGTGAAAATGCCCTTCCTGTGAGGACTTCACATTGCTGCATAGGATTTCATGAACTATTCCTGCTTATTTATTTGCTTGGGGGTAGAGGGGGCAGTTCCTGTATAGAACTTGTCTAACTGTCTACATAGCGGATGTTGCTCCATAACTTGATTGGGAATAGATGCCTGTGAACCAGTGCTTGAACCACTCAGGAGGAATCTGGTCCTGAAATGAGTGGCTGAGTTTCATGGGCAAAAGGGCAAAGAGAGGGCTGATAGACACACACAAACACAACCCAACAAAGGTTGGTGGTGGCCCCAAACACACCAAGCCCTCCATGATGGTATCTGGACCTCTTTTTTTGGCAGTCAGCAGCTGACAACTGTAGTTGACACCCATGTCTCCCCACTGTTGAGTTATAGGAACATAGAAAGCTGTCTAATACCAATTCAGACCATAGGTCCATCTAACTCATTTTTGTCTGACTGGCAGCGGCTGCCCAGGTTGTCAGCCAGGAGCCACTCCCAGCCCTACCTGGAGATGACAAGGATTGAACCTGGGACCTTCTGCATGCACATCAGATAATGTACCACCGAGCCACAGCATAGCATTGTGACTGTGAGCTTTGAGGACAAAATGGTCGCAGCCAATAGACAGTGGCTGCCAGGAAGAGGCCAAGAAACCAACACGAATGCTGTGGTAGGCTTCAAACTCCAAATTTTGATTCCCTCCAATTACTCAAAATGGTCACCCGGTTTTGCTGTACACATTTCCCCAGACCAGAGCAATGAATTTATGGTGGAATGTGCCTGTCTTTTCAGATTTTGCTCATTCTTGTTGCCCTACTGGCATCAGTGATACCTACATTTCACTGCAGGAACTGGGCATTTTTTTTAAAAAAAAAATTTTGCATAGGTGTATCTTGTTCCTAGTTGAAACGCATCATGGGTTTTGAAGTTCTCAATCCTGCCTCCTGACTTGTTTCTTGTCCATGGTTCACCTCGGACTGCTGTTCACAGCCCAGCCCCCAAAACTATTCTGCGGCTAGCACTCCAGTCACTACATTTTACAGACACTGACAGCAAAATCCAGAAAATAACTCCTGCATATCTCATGAACGTGGCCTCTCTGTATGTTGGGAATATATATTTATATAGCAGCAAGTTTCAGAAATAAATAGTCTGGTAAGACTACTGGTTGAAAGAATACAAAAAAAAAATGTTAAGGTACCTTCCTCCTAGCAAACAAAGCCATTTTGAGTACAAGCTTATATGTGGCCATCACAGTGTCATGAGGTTAACAAAATGCTCCTAACATTGGACATACAAAGAAAGGCTGATTGGGGAAGAAGAAAAGGAGAGGAAATAAATCATGGGAACATGGCAACAAGAAGCTACTCAAAAAGGAATCAGTGAGGGAAGAATTGGCTGCCTTTCCGTCTATCACCCCCTCCCCTGCTGGTTCAGCCAACTTATTTCAAGCTTTGTTGTTTTACTGGCAACTCAGTATTGATCTGCTTTAGAAGGGAAAGGCACAGTCGACATGATTCCTGGTTTGTATTCTCAATAAAGAGAGACAAAGGAGTTCTTATATCAGGAGAGGGGAAACGAGGAACAGAAGCCACCTGCCTACTCCTTGCACACCAAACTGAAAATCAAGTCTCTTGCCTCTGGCATCCGCAACAGATGAGCTGAGAGAGAAAGAGGTCATTCCAAAATAATAAAAAAAATTTAAAAAATGAGAGTAGAGGAAGTTAGCCAAGGGCCAAAATGCCACCACTGGGAAATGGATTGCAGAGCTTTAGCATCTGGGCCCGTTAGCTGATCTCACATCCTCAGCGTGATCACAGCAGGAAGCTGGAGGGATAATGAGGGATGAGTCTGCAGGCGCAAAAGACATAGATCTTTCTTCTCTTCTCTTCTTTTTTTTAAAGAGTAGAGCATGTCATAGAACATTTCCTTCAGATTCATCTATCTCTTTTCCCCTGCCGGCCCTGAAGGCATGTTGTCCCTATGAGCCTCTGCTACATCGCAGGCAGAGTGAATAAGGTGGACAGGTGGGCACCAGGAGGGGTACCTAGTTTGGAACTGGAGAAGCGAAGCATAGGAGGCCACTTGCCAGATGGAGAGGGAGGGGAGATGAAAGGTCACTCAGCACTGATAAAACTGGGTGATTGATTGCTGATGGTGATTGCTCTCTCTGAGCTAAATGTTGGAAGGTCCAGGGTAGAGAGAGAGAAAAGGAGAGAGATGGACTAGCCCTAGGTGAGCTGTGGGAGGACTTGAAGCTACATCTCCCCAGTCCTGGTTCAGCCATCACATTGGTGCTTCATGGTTCAGACTACATTTTTAAATGTCCAACACTAAGCAAAGCATGTCGTGTGATGTGCTCCAGAGTTTTGAGTAGAGATGGGAATATCTCTCATGGAGGGGATGGCTGGATCTGGAGGAGGAGCAGGACAACTTCAGAGAGTTGGAGATGGATGCCCCTGGGGAGAGTTCTAGCGGGATGGGGGAGTTAAAACTGAGACCCCCAAGAAGTGTTTGAACCCAGGGAGGAGGCCATCACTCAGGAGGGTGGATCCAAGGAAAGAATCCAGCTGGGCTGGTAAAGGAGTATTCCACTCCTATGACATTGGACACCCCACCCCATGTCTCCTGCTGTGGAGTCATCTCCAGTGCCGCCTCCTGTCAATGAGACACCTCCCCTTTCTCCAGGGGACAATTGGCAGTAAATTGGATGCTGAGTCACTGCTGACACTGCCTCTGACTCCCACAACATGGAGATCCCAGCACAGGCATAAACAGACCTCGCAAACTTAACCAACTTAAAAAAGTCCCTGTTTGCTTGCCCACTCCTGAGACGCTGGTTGCTTGGCCTGCTAATGCTGTGCCTGCCTTGGTCTTCAAAACAAAGATGTGGTATGTGGGTGTTGCTTGTTGGATGTGTGGGAAACAATGATGCAGCCAAAGTAAAATTTCACATGTTGCTACAAAAGCAAAGGGTTGCAGCACATGGAGTCCCCCTGTAAATTCCTAGATGGAGCATTCTGTGAGGTCACATCCTCTGCTTGTCTTGGTAGAGAAAAGTAGCAAAAGGAGAATAACAATATTTATTAGGTACCTGTTGCACCTTGTAACCTGTTCCTTACCTACAGTATGTGTTGATCTGATTTATGCATTTTAGTGTGACAATCTTTCCTAAAATACACATTGTTGCATGCCTTGCTTCCTAATACACACTCCTTTTTTCGCAAAGCCATTTTCTCCAATGTGAACTGTTTTTGTTCAGCATTATATACAGGTTGGATCCCAAACGCCTTGGTATTCGGACGTTTTGGCTCCCAAATACTGCAAACCCGGACGTGACTATTCTTGTTTGCAAATGTTCTTTAGAACCCGAATGTCCGACAGGGCTTCCACAGCTTCCGATTGGCTGCAGGAGTCACGCTTTGGTTTCCAAACATTTTGGAAGTCAAAGGGACTTCCAAAATGGATTCCGTTCCACTTCCAAGGTACGACTTGGAATACTTAACCTTGGTATATATAGTTTTTGTACGCATTACTTGGCAGGATATCTTAATTGCAAAGTTCAGATAACTGCAAATTTTGAGGGAAAGCTCTGTTTTGGTTTGCATTTCACCTTGGAAAGTGTGAATTCACCAAGTTTGCCTTTTGGTGTGGATCAATTTTCTCTGCCATCATAAGAAGAGCCTTGCTGGCTCACGCCAATGACCCACCTGGTCCAGCATCCCCTTCTCACAGTGGCCAACTAGATGCTTATGCAAAGCCCACAAGGTGAACCAAAGCTCAGCATCACTGTCCCACTCCTTCACTTTCCATTACTCTTATTTGGAAGCGATCATGCCTTTGGCTGTAAAGGCAGAGCATAGCCATCCCTAGTCATGAGCAAGTTTTCATTCTAGACAATCATCTGATGCTGGTAATTTCTTGCCTTAAGGAGAAAGAAAGGTCTGTTTTATCGACAGTTAATACATTTTGTCTGTCTTTGGATGCAAGCAATCTATATGTTAAATATCTCAGCGCTGCTTATTTTCCACGAAATGGATGGTGCATAATGAGCATCGCTTACTCTTTGCCGTGACTGATCAACTTTATTTATCCCACCCTCTTTCTTACTTATCTTTGATATTACTCGAAGCATTTCTTATGGTTGTGCTTTGAACCCTTTCTTGGAAGGTAGTAAATATTTTCTTTGCTCGAGTTCGAATCAATGGCTTTTAACATGCATGGATGGAGGTGGGTGTGATGGGAATGATTCTAGGGTGAGTGATTTGCTGGGGCCCGATGAACAAACAACTCCCTGTGTTCGCTTGCTAAAAATGTTCCGCCCAGTCATGCTGATGGAATAAATTTCAGCCAACCAAATGAACTGTGATAAAAGGCTGTGCTCTCTAATGAGATATAGGAGAGACTCCGCTTTCTGACATGGATCTAAAATGAAATTCAGTGCCCTGTGGAGCCTTTGGTTTCCCTTGTGTAAGGTTTTTATTTTCCCTTTCCAACACAGTGAAACCAGGTCTCAGCTTAGATGAGATCAGATGCATTTAACCAGTTCATCAGATGCAGCCCACATTTTCATAGGTATTCTATAGTCACAATAGATTGCTCTATTATTTATTACGATTGGTTGTTATCTGGGCTCCTCCAAATGGCTGACTTCTTGAGCAACCATCCTGATTTCCTTGCTTGTAGAGCTTGGACTATGTCTAATCTTGGACTATGTCAAAATCATTCTGATTTTGCAGAGTGCTTATAAGACCAGATTGCTCTCTCATCTGACCTGAAAAGGTGTCTGGGCAGAAGTACCATTGGCATGGAACTGAAAGTGGCATGAACTCACTTCTGGCTCCAGAAACTGTCAATCACAGCCAGAGGGAGGGGCAAGCGGTATATTTAAAGTTGGGCCACCTGCGCCTTCCTCTTCTTTTTCTCCAAATGTGGCACCCAGTCCGCTCTCCCAGTATGCAGTGTGAGTTTACCTGATTGTTTGGCAGAATTTTTTTTTGTCCTCCTTTTGGGTGATTAGCCTGCAGAGAGAATTTTTTTCCCCATTTACTCCACACTGTAGTGTTAGGTAGGTGCAATTAGAGGCAGGTTGATTTAATTGGCTTTGGTAACTTGGCAGTTGTGTGTGGGGAAAACAAGAGGTTGAAACAGATGATGACTACCCTGAGACACATTTGAGAAGACAAAGAGAGGTCAGAGGGAGGAGATTGGGAGGAGATGTCAGATGCTGAAGGGGCAACAGAGTTTAGTGAGTAGGAAGAGTCTGTGATAGAGAGCAGTTCAGACTCTGAGGCTGAAGCAGACTTCTCAAGTATCCAAGGAGTCTCCTTCTCCTGCTGAGACAAGCTCCCCTCCCTGCTTGTCTCCAAGAACTCACAGAGTAATGAGGAAGGCAGAACAGAAGCCAGAGGTGCACAGACACAGTTTGAGGCTGCTCGGGAAACATCTGGTAGAGGAGGAGCTTTAGGGAGGGAGCTTCAGTCCTGGTAACTGCTCCATAGAGGCAAGACCCACTGTTTTGCTGAGGCCACTTGGCTGAGTAGTATGTTTGTTTCCTTGAATGCTTAAGTTCACTGACAACAGAGATTTGCTTCCTTTATTGCTGACCTGTGTCTGACTCCAGCCCTGACACATCTATGGACTCAAGTTGTCAGTCTACTCATGAATACATGGTTTACTCAGGGGTAAGCAATCCCTGATACTCCTTCACTGTGGTTAGGGTGTGCTTTAGGAGACCAGAGTATATAAGGCCTCTCTCTTGGGTCTTCTAGTTGTTGAAGACAAGGCAAGTCTCTAGCTTCTCGTTTCCCTGCCTTACTGTGATGTACCTTGTCTGAACTCCCTATGTTGTTGACCTTGGATTGCTGCCTGACTCTGTCTCCAGATGACGTTTGGATCTCGAATGATTCTCTCTGCTTGTTCTTCATTTGCTTGGACTGTGCTGCATCTATAACCTTGACCTCATTGGTGAGGACTTTGGTGAAGGCTTCTGTCTTCTGCAACCAGGGACCCAGCCCCTAAGTATTTTAGAGCTGCTCTGACATCACAGAAGGCCAGGTTTGGATAGGCAGCTGGGAATTAAGAGGATTTGGGTGAAATAACTTGCTTAGTCCATGGGCAGCTCAGGGTAACTGAAACTTAGTAAGCTCTGCTCAATCACTGGGGTTTTTCCAGCAACACGTTTGTCAGTGCAGATTCTTCAGATGGCTTCAGAAGCTTTTAGTGGTGACAAACTGAGAAGCAGCACCTGCTGCTTATGGGGTGTGATGGGAATAAAAGGTAAAGGGTAAAGGGGCCCCTGACCATTAGGTCCAGTCATGACCGACTCTGGGGTTGCGGCGCTCATCTCGCTTTATTGACCGAGGGAGCTGGCGTACAGCTTCCGGGTCATGTGGCCAGCATGACTAAGCCGCTTCTGGCGAACCAGAGCAGCACACAAAAATGTCGTTTACCTTCCTGCCGGAGCGGTACCTATTTATCTACTTGCAGTTTGACGTGCTTTTGAACTGCTAGGTTGGCAGGAGCCAGGACCGAGCAACGGGAGCTCACCCCCTTAAGGGGATTCGAACTGCCGACCTTCTGATTGGCAAGTCCTGGACTCTGTGGTTTAACCCACAGCGCCACCCGCGTGATGGGAATAAGAGGTAGTTAAACCACAAGGATGAGCAAAAGGAAGCCATAAAACATATTGCCCATTGATAAACTTTGTCAGAGCTATTCTTGATGGGATTACAAACTTCCATTTCAGACTTAAACAAGAACTTAGAAAGAGGTGATTCTAAAAATATCTAGTTAGCCTAATTAGTGCAAGAGGCATGTGTGTCTATATCTTCCCAATTTGTTTAACCTTATCAATAGTTTCCCTTAATGGGGAACGCAGGGAAATGTGTACAGTAAATTTGATTTTATGAGGTTTCCCTTATTTGCCATTAATTACACCAGAGTCCCGGTAATTGTAAATGTCCATTAGTGCATTAACTCGGCAATGATATAATGTGGCAAAAGGAGCAGCTCAGAACTATTTGGGAGGGGAGAGGTGGGGGAAATCCATCCTTATTCATAAATACAGATGCCTGCTGCTCGTTGAGTTAAAAGGCACAGCACTAGAGAAGGAAGGGAACAGTGGTACCTAAGGATGGGGAGAAGAATATGAAAAGAGGACATCTGCTTGGATCCAGAAAAATGTGCTGGGAAATGTAGTATCTTGTTGGGGATAAATGCAGTGGAGGTCTTTGCCAAGTGGAGTGGGGAAGTGTTGAAGTTGTAGTGGGAGGGCCATAGCTCAGTGGAAGAGTGTCTGCCTTGCAAGCAGTAGGTCCCAAGTTCAATCCCTGGCATCTCCTGGTAGGGCTGGGAGAGAGACTTCCTGCCTGAAATCCTGGAGAACTAATACCAGTCAGTGTGGACAGTTCTGAGCTAGATGGACCAATGGTCCAATTTGGTATAAGGCAGCTTCCTATGCTCCGATACCTTTTAAGATTCATAAGAATTTCTCTGCTGGATCAGGCCACTGGCCCATCTAGTCCAGCATCACATTCTCACAGTGGCCAACTGAAATATACTCAGAGTCCTGCAGTGATTTCGTGCTCTTTATTGCAGCTTGTAAAGCAGTGATTGAACTTCCCCCCAAAACCTTTAAATACATTATTTACACAATGAGTCCCATCTGATTGGCTGCTTCTGCTTCCCTCCTGGAGCCTGATTGGTCTTCTCCTGCAGGCCAATCAGTTGTTGCATTCTAGCATCCTACTTGCCTATTGTTCTAGGATCCAAGCTTAGTACATAACACCAACCCACAGTGCCTACAAACGGGACCTGGGTGCAGCAACACTCACCCCTCCTGTGCTTCCCAGCAACTGCAGCTGAGAAGTATATTACCTCTGGCGACAGAGGTAGAACATAATCATCAGGGTTGGTAGTCATTGGAAGCCTCATCCTCCATCAGTTTGTCTCAAGGATAAAGCTATCCATGCTGGTGACCACTACTGCCTCTTGTGGGAGTGAATGCCATAGTTCCAGCTATGACCTGGACACAATTGCCAATCCTAGGGAACTATGGGAACCATAAAATGGTAAAGTTGGAAGGGACACAAAGCGTCATCTAGTCCAACCCCCTGCAATGCAGGAATGACAGCTAGAGACTCTCTGACAGAATTGCAGCTCCATGGGGAAAATAGGGATCTCCTAACAATTGCCAGTGCCCTTAACAAACTATATTTCCCAGGATTCTTTGGGGAAGCCTCATCCTCTTCCATGAATTTGTCTCATTCTCTTTGAAAGCCATTCAATCTGATGGTCATCAATGCCACTTGTAGAAACAGAAGACCCAGCAGAAACGAACTAAGTCTTAGCTGGCATTGGAGGAACCACAGAGGTGTCAGGAATAAGCCAGCTCCAAGCGAAGAATTACAGCCAAATCCAGAAAGCAGCCAGGAACAGAGAGACTTAGCTGTTAGTCAGACAGTGGAGAGCCGGCAGCTGCAGACTGCAGCTCTCCCTGACCTTGGTGTGCAGTCTGATAAGGCAGTAGATGGGAACAGGCTACAACACAGCCAAAGCTCGCATGAAGCACAAAATGGAGCAAACAAACTCAGAGACAGCCTCTCTGGAAAAGAAGAGGTTGGAGTTGATACAATAAGTCCCCACAGTCAGAGAAAGGGAGGGCTGCTAGACAGGAAGCAAAACAAAAGACGTAAGCAAAAGTTCAATATCTTCTGCAGAAACCGGAAGAAGTCTTCAGAAGGGTCATCTTGAGTAATGATGCCGGAGGCTTTGTCAGAGTCGTCTGGAGCTATCTGTTTGTTTTTGCAATAAGTCCTCCTTTTTAATTACCTGTGCTTACTGTGTTATCAAGCTGGGAACCTGGACTCCTGACAAGAGGTCATTAGATCAGCAACTGGGCCCAGAGGAAAGCTGATAGTCTGGTGGTCATCCTAGCATTGCCCTGGGAGTGCCGGGGTGCCTATGGATTCCAGATTGGTGATTAACTTTGGGAAGTTAACCACATGGTATTTGTTTCTCAGGGATACAGTGCCACAGTTTCTGTTCCTTCCAGCATTTTGCCAACCATAATAGTTCTGCAACCAGCAAATGTCCCACCACATTTATCTCCTATTTTGATGCTGCCCCTCTTAGTGTTCCTCATTAAACAGAGACCAGTTCTAATTCATCAATTGTCCCAGTAATTTCATTCCAACAGATTCTTACATTTTTACAATATGCCTGACTTTCAAACAATCATGTCTCCAACCAAATCTCCAATGTGGAGCAGTAGGTAACTTATAGGTTTTCTGCAACTTGTATGGAGTCAAACCACAGATCTTATTATTTATTGTTAAAAGAATATACAGCAGAATGCATTGGCTTAACATGTTGCTGTGGTTCAGTATTGTAAAGGATTTATGTTTCATTCAAGAAAATAGGTTCCCTTCCTTTACTTAGAGCATAAACTATGCAAGTCTCATTGAGTTCAGTGGGGCCTACTCCCAGTAAATCAGAATTCCCTCCCATTAGATGTCAAGGAAATAAACAACCATCTGACTTTTAGAAGACATCTGAAGACAGTCCTGTTTATGGAGGTTTTTAGTGTTTGATGCTTTATTGTATTTTTAATATTTTGTTGGGAGCCGCCAAGAGTGGCTGAGGAAAACCCAGCTAGATGGGCAGGTATAAATAATGTATTATTATTATTATTATTATTATTATTATTATTATTATTATTACTATTATTATTTGATGATGATGGTGATTAAGCTACTTCCTGTGTTCCTCCCCTAAAGGACCAGCCAGAGACATCACCTTGCCAACAAAGGTCCATATAGTTAAAGCTATGGTTTTCCCAGTAGTGATGTATGGAAGTGAGAGCTGGACCATAAAGAAGACTGATCGCCAAAGAATTGATGCTTTTGAATTATGGTGCTGGAGGAGACTCTTGAGAGTCCCATGGACTGCAAGAAGATCCAACCTATCCATTCTGAAGGAAATCAGCCCTGAGTGCTCACTGGAAGGACAGATCCTGAAGCTCAGGCTCCAATACTTTGGCCACCTCATGAAAAGAGAAGACTCCCTGGAAAAGACCCTGATGTTTGGAAAGATTGAGGGCACAAGGAGAAGGGGACGACAGAGGACGAGATGGTTGGAAAGTGTTCTTGAAGATACCAGCATGAGTCTGACCAAACTGCGGGAGGCAGTGAACAATAGGAGTGCCTGGCGTGCTCTGGTCCATGGGGTCACGAAGAGTCGGACACAACTAAATGACTAAACAGCAACAACTACTGCTGATTAGCAAATTTCATCTGCGTTCCTTTTCTGGGTTGGTTGGGGAGATAGAGCACGGTCCTCTCCACTGTTTTACACCTTGAATATTAGCTGTCTATTGCCAACCTGAATAAGGATGGGGGTTGCACACACTTAGTGCTGTCTGTTTATCAAGGAACGGTGGTGGCAAGGTTGTGTTTCATGCTCGTTTGTTTGCTTCCAGGATATGACTTAAGACTCAACAAGGCAAATGTTGAATGAATTCCATTACGCCTTTCTCGGGTAGTGATTGATAGTTAACTCTAATGATACTGTCAGCTTCATCAGTAGGTGCTTTTGAAAGTCCATTTATCCAATGTGCTTTGACCACGGGGCAAACACCTCTGGTAATATAGACCTATCTTCAGAACTAATAGAAACTGATATATAGAAAATGAAATCCATTTTCTCTCCTGCTGCGGCTAGCTTCACTTTCCTGATTTTCATTTCAGTTACAAGAGTTACTTAAAATGCTAACATTTCACTGAGGATTTCATGCACACACCCTCCAGATAAGGAAAACAACTTTGCTAGGGAATGCAAGGGAGGTGTGGAATAGCATTCCTTTGGTTGGACAGAATTTGGAGAGGTGACTGAAAGTAGGAACGGTTTAAATCTATGCAGATCCATAAAGGAAACCTGCCTTTAGTTTCATATGGCAGTATTTCCTTGTGTAAGGGCCCTCAGGATTACATTAAAAACTGAGCAAAACTATTCATAGTTAATTGTTAATGCTAGATGTCATGGGCTTGTTCCACACTGGATTTCTTTGACTCATAGAATTGTAGAATTGGAAGGGACCCTGAGGATCATCTAGTCCAACCCCCTGCAATGAAGGACTATGCAGCTGTTCCATATGGGGATCAAACCTGCAACCTTGGCATTACCAGCAACATGCTCTAACCAACTGAGCTAAGCTCTGTGAATTTTCCTCTTCATTATCAGCTATCATCATCCAAAGGATATCTGGCTACTTTACAACATGCAATACATCTCCCCAAAATTCTGGATCTTTATGTTCTGAATTATCAGGTCTTGTTTCCAAAGTAGCACTTATATATTAGCTATTTCTGACTTTCCATTTTTAAAAAAGACCTAGACCACAGAAGGGGACCTGCGACCACCCAGATATTGTTGCAGTCAAGTTCCCATCAGTACCAGCCAACATTACACCAGTGTGATGTTGTGGTTAGGTAGCGTTGCTTTTTTTTTGGCAAAGTTGTTGCTATTTATAATCGCCAAAAACAGCACTGTTGCCCAGACACTGCTTCTAACTCCAGTGTTCCAGGTATGCCCAGGTGTATGGCAACCCTAGGTTTAAGTGCTGGACTAGGACTTAGGAGACCAGAGTTCGAATCCTCACTCAGCCATGAAGAAGACTGGGTGGCCTTGGACCCATCACCAACTCTCAGCCTAACTCATCTCACAGGGTTGTTGAGAGGATAATGTGAGAACCATGTATACAACCATGAGATCATTGAAAGAAAGATGGAAAGGGGAGAAATAAAACTTAAAATGTGGCCATATTTATGTATATTCTGAACCAGGTTAATTATTATAAACTGTGACATATTTATTTACTACCCATTGTTTGCAGTGCTGATGCTTTTTGGGGAGTAAATTAAGAGCAGATCCACACCATAGTTCTAAAGTTTATTCAATGCACATCAAAAGCACATGACTTCCCCCAAAGAATTTATGAGACCAGGAGTTTCCCTCTCACAGTTACAGTTTCCGGCACCCTTCACAAACCACAGTTCTCATGATTCTTTGGGGAAGGTCAAGCACTTTCATTGTTTGTTGAATATGCTTAAAATCTATAGTGTGGATCTGTCCCGAGGAAAGTGAACGATGTTAACCCAGTACAGTGGAACCTTGGTTCTGAAACTTAATTCATTCCGGAAGTCTGTTCTAAAACCAAAGTGTTCTAAAACCAAGGCGTGCTTTCCCATGGAAAGTAATGTGAAATGAATTAATCCGTTCCAGACTTTTAAAAACAGCCCCTAAAACAGCAATTTAACATGTATTTTACTATCTAACGAGACCATTGATCCATAAAATGAAAGCAATAGTCAATGTATTGTACTATAAAATAAATAAGACAGTATTGTAGATCATAAAAAAAGAATAATTTCTCTTACATGCACTGATGATAGTCATTGTTTGGATGGGGGGCTTTTATCCATTTCTGCAGCTACACAATCAATCAATCAGTAGCTGAACTGGGTTCCACACAGTCACAAAAACAAGTCACAAAAACAAAGTCACAAGCCACAGTCATAAGTCAGTCCCATAAAATGAAGAACAAGTCACAGTCAAAAAAACAAAACAGCCACACAAACAAAAACACAAAAAATAGCAAAAACAAAAGTTCCAAATATCACCTCTGTGTTGCGTGGGTGCGTGGGACTCAATAGCTGACAGACTCAACTGGAAGCCTCTGATTAACAGTGGGGGACTCAATTTACAAACAGAACACACTCAACAGAAAGCGGAACATGTTCAGCTTCCAAGACAAAGTTCACAAACCAGAACAACTACTTCTGGGTTTGCCGCATTCTATTTCCAAGTTGTTCATAGACTAAGCTGTTCTAAAACTAAGGTACCACTGTAGAGCCAATCTTAGTTCCTAGTCAGCTGAGCTTGAACACAAGAAGGTCAATTACATACATACACCAAGTGTGTTCCCCTCCTTTCCCTATAGGTCAACCCTGTGGCTTCACAAGAATTCCAAAGAGCTGGCAAGTGTCAAGCACCCTGTCCAACGTATTGGTAGTGACAGTGAGACCACGAGTTGTTTTTATTTACATAAATCATTCTTATTAGAGAGTCTTATTTGGGAAGAAGTTGGCAATGGTGTTCTAAACTCCAAATCGTTATGCAGCCGGTAGAAATAAATGTGAGAGTTTCGGAAGAGATAAGATTAGGAAACAGGCTGGGAGAGCGGTTTGACTAATCCCTTCTCAACACGCCAATCTCAAAAACAAATTGCTTACAAATGTTCCGGTTTCCCTTGATCGTCCTGAAAGCCACAGCTCTGAGTTGTTCTTGCATTGTTGTGTTGATGTTTTTCATAGCTCTTCAGTACAAAGATGAATGTCTGAACTGGCACTGACCTATGCATCACTCTCAGATCATTTTCTCGGAGCAGGTAATTAGCAAAAGAACACGAGTGTCAGGCTGGAAAATAACACAGAACCCGCTCTATTTATTAAGCAGGTAACTGGTCTCCTTTGAAATGTCACTTTGACTCGTTAATACCTCCGAGGGTGCTGTTCTGACAGCATTTCCATCTGTGTTTTTTTATTTGCAACAGAGAGGGACCTGTAGAAATGAACGGCGCCGCAGTAGAGGCAAACATTTTTTTTTAAAAAAAAAGCAACAATTGTTTGTGTTTAATTATGACACACAAAATAAAAAAGAGGAAGAATAGGAGCCATAAATCTTGCATGACAACTTTGAAATGCAAATGTAAGCACATAAAGGTGTACGTGGAATGGAGTGCTGCTTTATGATTCTCCTTTTTACACCAGTTTTACCATATTGTTCTCCCTCGCAATCTCCCACCCACTCCCAGCTCCCTGATTTTCCGCAAGCTGTGTTGCCGTTACAGCAGAGTCACATTTTGCTCCTGTTTCAATGCCCCTGTATCCAATGTTAGTCCCACTCATTGACACTAATGGACATGACTAGCTTAGGTCCATTAATTTCAGTGGGCCTGCTTTGAGTA